>NW_019154158.1:2125834-2435781 GCF_002288905.1 Enhydra lutris kenyoni
ACCCAACTTTTGTAGCAACATGGATGAGACTGGAAGAGATTATGCTGAGTGAAATAAGTCAAGCAGGGAGAGTCAATTATCATATGGTTTCACTTATTTGTGGAGCATAACAAATAGCATGGAGGACATGGGGAGATGGAGAGGAGAAGGGAGCTGAGGGAAATTGTAAGGGGAGGTGAACCTGAGAGACTATGGACTCTGAAAAACAATCTGAGGGTTCTGAAGGGGCAGGGGGGTGGGAGGTTGGGGGAACCAGGTGGTGGGTATTGGGGAGGGCACAGATTGCATGGAGCACTGGGTGTGGTACAAAAAACAATGAATACTGTTAGGCTGAAAAGAAATTTAAAAAAATAATAATTAAAATAAAAGCTATTAATTAACAAATCCCTTTTGTCTTCTAAAGTTAGAGTTGGATAACTTTGCTACTATGGCATCAGAGTTTCCCAACTGTCTAGACAAAATAAATGTTTCTAATGTCTTTTGGCATAGAAGTAGGTGTAGTAGCTAAAAGCTTAAGCTTAACATTGGAGATGAGAGAATTAATTCAATACTTGGCTCAGTTGTTTTTAAGCTATTTGGTTTTGTGCATGTTATAAAAAATGTTCACATGGCTCAGTTTTCTCACACTTAAAATTTAAGTGATAATGATGATGACGATGACGATACTACTAACAACCAGCCTCACAGGGATATTGTAAAACAAATAAGATACTACATGTAATTTACTGAACATATAGTCTGAGACAAGTTATTGGCTAATAAATAGTAGTCATACTGTTGATAACTAGGACATTCTAGGCTCTGAAAAAAATGAAACATTTTAAAAGTTAGGCTCCTGGGGAGGGGGAATGAAGAGGCAAAGCAGAAAGGATTTTTAGGGCAGGAAATACTCTGTATGATTCTATAATGGTAGATCTATGTCATTATCCATTTGTGTAAACCCACAGAATGTACAATACCATGAGTGAACTATAATGTAAACTATGGACTTTGGGTGATTGTGATGTGTCCATGTAGCTTTATCAAAAGAACCACTGTGGTGGGGGATATTGGTCATGGAGAAAGTATGCATATGTGGGGGCAGGAGGTTTATGGGAAATCTCTGTACCTTCCTCAGATTTGTTGAAAACCTAAAAGTACTCTAAAAGAGTCTTTTTTTTTTTTTAAAGGAAGGTACTAAATTAAAAAATTATATAAAAATTAACAACTTGCTTCCAAGTCTTCTTCTATCAGTTTTTTTTTTTTAAAGATTTTATTTATTTGACAGAGAGAGAGAGCACAAGCAGGGGGAGAGGGGTGTGGCAGGCAGAGGGAGAAGGAGAAGCAGGTTCCCCGCTGAGCAGAGAGCCTGATGTGGGGCTTGATCCCAGGACCCCAGAATCATGATCTGAGCTAAAGGCAGACACTTAACAGACTGAACCACCCAGACACCCCTTCTATAAGTTTTTAAGGTTCAAGAGACACTGTGGGACTTCGTAATTCCAGGCTAGATAAGATTTAATAAACACATGCCTCCCTGGATGAGACTAGTTGAAAAGCAAAGAAGGAGTGTCCAGAAAACTGGGCCTCCTTTAAAGTTTCTGGGCTGAAAACAACCAGATCCTTGTTGTGGCTCAATACACTCATCCAGGGATTAAATGCTTAGGAGAAGCATTCATCTTTGGAGGTCATGTACTCAGCGTACTCTCTGCTTGCACACACATCAGGAGCACAGCTTGTTCTAATTACACAATACTCCTTGTGTCACTGTCCTGATGATTAAAGCTTCACAGTCCTTTTTGTTTTTCCTTATTCCCTTGATGTGTTGATAACATTCACAATAGAAATGGAGGCAGAGCTTGGCTCCCGACCTTTTGCCACTAGAGCATCTGGTCCCCTCACTCTATCCTTTCTCTGGAATAATCTTTTCATTCGTTGCCAGACCTAAGACACTAGATTTCTAAAAGTCTTACAACATACAAATTCTGGCAGTGCAGCTGTAGTTGAGGTGGGGAGACAGTCTCCTGGTACTTCCACTCTGCCATCTTCCTAAAATCCTCTTCCCTATATTGATTGGTTTGTGAATTTTAAGAAGCCCTTGCATTTCAGGAATAAACAACATGGCTGGGATGTATTATCCTTTTTAATATGTTTCTTGAATTTGATTTGCTTTGTTTAGAATTCATGAGATAATTTTCCTTTCTTATCATATCTTTATAAATTTCATGAAAGCTTCATGAAATGAGCTTCAAAGTGTTCTTTTTTTCTCTTTCCTAAAATGAGTTTGTAAGGTTGATGTTACTCTTTAAAAGGTTGAAAGAATTTATTGATGAAGCCATCTAGGTCTAGAGAGATCTTATGTGGTAAGTTTCAATTACAGATTTAATTGCTATAATAGATATTTAGAATTGCTAATTCTTCTTGACCATTTTTGACGGGCTGTCTTTTTCTAGTTATTTATCAGTTGCATTCAAATTTAAGTATTTGCTATATTAAAGTTTTACTTTAAAGTAATGTTCTCCTATTATCTCTTCAATGGCTTTAGGTTCTCTAGTGGAGTCACTATTCCTGTTATGGTCCTCTACTTTTGTTTCTATTACACTGGAGTGGCCATTATACTCTTCAGCAGATCATATTTTTGTTTGGTTTGGTTTGGCTTAAGATTTTGTTGTATCTCTGAATGCAACTATGTAGAAAAAAATTAATTTACATATAGTTTTGAGACAAATTATGAGATGCACTGATTATGAAATTCACAAATAAATCATCCTCCTTTGGGGGTGCCCAGGTGGCTCAGTGGGTTAAGCCTCTGCCTTCGGCTCAGGTCATGATCCCAAGGTCCTGGGATAGAGCCTCACATCAGGTTCTCTGCTCAGCAGGGAGCCTGCCTCTCCCTCTATCTCTGCCTGCCTCTCTGCCTACTTCTGCCTATTTGTGATTTCTCTCTCTGTCAAATAAATAAATAAATAAATAATCTTTTAAAAAAAAATCATCCTCCTTTCTTTCCTGGTAGTTTTAGTTGGAGAAATTGGTATTAAAAGTGATTTATATTTTTTTATAAATATCAAAACTTTGTGCAGCCTCAGAGAATGTTTTAAACTCCAATAATTTCAAAGACATTATGTTCATTAAATGTTTACATCTTGGGGCGCCTGGGTGGCTCAGTGGGTTAGGCCACTGCCTTCGGCTCAGGTCATGATCCCAGGTCCTGGGTTCAAGCCCCGCATCGGGCTTTCTGCTCAGCAGGGAGCCTGCTTCCTCCTCTCTCTCTGCCTGCCTCTCTGCCTGCTTGTGATTTCTCTCTGTCAAATAAATAAATAAAATCTTTAAAAAAAAAAAAATGTTTACATCTTCATCATCTTACTAATTATATTAATATCCAAAACATCTTGCCAAATAGTACTAGGAAGTAAATGTAAAATTGAATACTTTAAAAAGTATAAACAACTTGAATTCTAGATTCCATATTTTTAATCATATCACCACCAACTTATTTTTAAAAAGGCATACTTACTCTAACTGAATTATTAATGATAACATAGCACCAACTTGCCTTTCAATTTAGATGTTTCTAAGAATGTTATAATAAAATAGATTTTGTTTTGCTTGAGTATTTGAGGGCATGAATGCGTGATCATGCATTTTATAATGGCCAAAGACCATAAAATATGGTGTATTCAATAACAGCAAAGAATTCTACATCTATCCATTTACCTAGCTATCATCTATTTACTTCAATAGCCTTACTAAAACTTTGCATCTGTTAGAATCTCATAGAAGCAATATTAATATAATTCAAATTTGCATAAACATTTCTCCAGTTATTTCAGAAACTTTCTGTTGGATGTTTGTGCAATTGCTGCTTTCTGCACAGTCATAGAATGTGTTCCAACACTGCCTTTTGTAATAATGGTATAGAAGGTGCAGTTCATGTGATAGGCAAATGATTCACAATGTGCAAATAGTTGAACTATTTCATAGTAATTCACAAGGATTCTTTTTTTTTAAACCACTTTACTGAGATATGATTAACTTGTAAAAAAAACTGTTCATATTTAATGCATACCACTTGAGTAATCTGGGGACACAATGATTCTTTAAATTAGGATTTTTACTTTGTTTACGGTTATCTAACTTCTCTTGTATATAGTAAGAATCCAAATTCAGTGCAGTCCACAGATAGTCCACAGCAGATTTTTTCTGGTTAATTATTACACTTATTTAGACCATTATGCTAAAAGCCAAGGATATGGGCTTTTACTTATTGTGTATAAAGTGGCATTGTTCTGTTCTATTTACATTAACAACTCTTCTAAGCAACCATCTCACAAACAATTTGTCTGAGTTACAGCAGGTTTTGGTGATACAGTAAGTGAATTCATTTTTATATTTTTTTTCTTTCAAACAACATTGTAGTTTTATGTATCTAAAAGTAGTCAAGATAACTGGTATAGCAGAAATATGGATAAGCTTGAATTCCTGACCAGCCTTCAAAAAAATCATTCAAATAAAGACAGACTTAACTATAATGCAATTGTAACTCTTTTGTAATTAATATAAATGTACCTCTTAGTTTGACTGAGCAGGTTATATTTGTTTGTCCTGGATTTTTCATTTTTAACTATATTTTTTAGTAAATGCTGACATTAAAATAACTAGTTTGAGCTTCAGGACTTACTATACATACCACTTCAACTACAGTCTTATATTGTAATGTATTACACATAAATTTAATTTATTTACTTTAATTTGTAAAAATAAATTAAAAGATGTTAGAATTCTTATAATGGCAAAGTTGTTTGAATACATCTAGCCTTTCCTTGTATGACAATTTCAAAGTCTTGACAAAGTTTTACATTTGAATTTTAAACATGTAAATGTACTTAAAAGTACTAGAGAGCAAATAAAATTAAGCTGAAACCAGAGACGGTCCAATCCTTAAATGAAGAGAAATGGATTTGTTGAAATAAACATGCATTATCTTTTCCCCTGAAGGTAGTGACCTCTTTTGACAGTGGAAGGCAACTATGTAGTCAAGCAGGAAGTCACAGCCTTATCAGTTTAAGTTATAATATGATGGATGCTGGACCTATCAAAGCAGCTGGAAATTGAGGGAAGAAATATTAGAAAGGGGCAAGAAAAATAGAAGGGGATCCCCCAGACCTTTATCAATTAAATCCTTAAATCCTTGGCTGACTTTTAACTACAGTTGTATGGGAGAGACTCTAAGAAGCTCAGAGGAAAGCATCAACTAAAAGACTGAAAGAACTGAACCAAATTTCAACTACAGTCTATTTCAGAGGACACAGAATTAAAATTTTGAGCCCCACTAAATTAGAAGGGCTTGTTAAATACCTTGAGTTTTCCACTGAAACTTGAGAAAGGTTACACCTTCTTAACAATCATTATGTTGCAAAACAAAGCAATTCATGCTAGGAACACTGGCCTACCAAGGCAGCCTTAAGTTTAAAATCGAATGTCCAAAAGTTCAATGTGATTATCCGGTAATTTAGCGGTATACTACAACAAAAGTTGTCCTCTTTCAGAGGAAGACAACAGAATCCACAATCTACTCTGTGTTACCCACAATCTTGAGTATATAATCATAGTCACTAGACATTTCATAAAGAATGAAGAAAAATCTGATTAATAAACAAGAAAACAATAATTATGTCGATATCACTTAGATATCGAAGTTAACAGAAAGGACCATAAACCACCTATGTCAACATGCTTAAGGATTTAAAGGGGTAGATGACTATAGTAAGTGAAAAACATGGGAAATTGTTATATATGCAATATGAATATATATGTTATATATGCAATATGAAATAAATGCAAAGGAAAGCCGAGTGGGGAGCCCAACGTAGGACTCGATCCCATGACTTTGAGTTCATGACCTGAGTCTAAGGCAGCCGCTTAACCGTCTGAGCCATCCAGGCACCCTCAAAGTCAATTTCAGTAATTCAACATATATTTAATTGGACCCCTATGAAAAGACTGGGAGAAAATATAACCTTAATGTCCATTACCCAGTTACCCCATTCCCCTACTCACCTCCCCTCCAACACCCCTCAACTATTTCCTATAGTTGAGAGTCTCTTATGGTTTGTCTCCCTCTCTGATTTCATCTTATTTTCCCTTCCCTTCCTCTGTGTTCATCTGTTTTGTTTCTTAAGTTCTACACAGGAATGAATTTTCTGAGTTAAGTGGAAGTTGCGTAATAGCTTTCTACTTGATTCTGCTTCTCTTATTTGGCTTGTCTGTTTGGCTGGCTGGTCTCTTCATGAGTTTATTTCTGTAGGTGGGTTCTTTGTGAGATCTCTACCATATAAGAAATGATGATTCCACTCTTACGAGGATATTCAAATCACCCCACAGGATAAAAGGCACCAGCTTCTATCCCCACACTTACTTTACATTTACATACATTTTCCCATTTTATCATATGATAAATTTTTTTCCCATTTTAATCATAGAGTTAACTTAAAAGTAAAGTTTTCTCGGGTTCCTGGGTGGTTCAGTCAGTTAAGTGTCTCCCTTTGGCTCAGGTTGTGATCCCAGGGTCTTGGGATCAAGTCCCATGTTAGGTTCCCTGCTCCATGGGGAGTCTGCTTCTCCCTCTGTCCCTTCTCCCACTCATTCTCTCAATCTCACTCTCTCTCTCTCAAATAATAAATAAATAAAATTTTAAAAAGAGTAAATTTTTCCCTTCCTCCATCAGGTCTAGCCATCTGTAGGCTGTTATCTGCAGTAGTTTGGATAACTTTTTTTCCTCATTCTTAGAAGGTGAGTACCTTGCTGAAAGGTACAAGATAAAGATAGTATGTGACCAGGCAGTCTGTTTCTAAATTCCATTCACGTAAGCACTACACTATGCTATCTACTTAAAAAGACTTGATTTGTTTTAAAGTTCTAATAACAGGGGATTAAAATCTCCAACCTCATTATGCCATTTTATACTGTGCACTGTCAGTGTAGCCATACAATTTCTAATTCTTTAGCCATGGATTCACAAGAGATCAGACACACAGAAGAGCTTCCCCACATTTTATAATAAAATTGGATTTGACAGAGAAATCACAGTCATTTTGAAAATGGCAAGTAACTGAGAATTAGAACTTGCCTAGGTTTTATGTGACTTAGTGCTTAGAGTATCAAACCTTATTTGGTTTACTAAAGAAGTAAAAATTAGAATTCAAAACAAACATATAGAATGCATAAGAATTGGCATGAGTTGCAAAAGTGACTCGAATACAGCTTCCCCCCACCTTTCAAAAGATTTTTGTTCTTCTTCCTTCCCTTCAGTGATTGGAGGATACCAGGCCAGACTCTCACTCAATTTGAAGTTTAACATTGATCAACTACCAATCTATATGTAATGCTTAAATGTCTGTTTCAATTTCTACTCAACTTCAATCAAGTGACAGAAATGTCAGTTTGGAATGGCAAGCCTACAGTACAAAATTCTGAGTTTATCGCTGCTTTTTATTTACTGTTGTTCACCCATTCTGGGTTGCTCAAGGCCTTAGGCACTAATTAGAACTGACAAGCAAGATGCTACCATACATGAAGTAAACAGTGAATAGAATTATTTTTAAGAATATATGCTTTTTTATCACAGATTTCCTTGATTTCCTATTTGTATAATTTAAGACTGGTCCACTATAATATTTGTTTTTTTGGTTCTCAAATGAGATTCCCAAGGCTAGGAGATCACACATAGCCTTGTCAAATCCAATGAGAATATAGACTACAAAATATAGGGCACATCTTATACCAAAAAGTTTATGAGAGGAAATGACGGAGCAGTGAGAAAACAGTTTTAGTGAACATGAAAATTGCTATTTATTTTATAACTCATTATTAAGAACAGATTCATATTAGGAATTAAAATTCATTTTTAGGGCACCTAGGTGGCTCAGTGGGTTAAAGCCTCTGCTTTCGGCTTGGGTCATGATGTCAGGGTCCTGGGATCCAGCCCCGCATCAGGCTCTCTGCTCAGCAGGGAGCCTGCTTCCCCTCTCTCTCTGCCTGCCTCTCTGCCTACTTGTGATCTCTGTCTGTCAAATAAATAAATAAAAACTTTAAAATTCATTTTTAATTGGATAGTTTTGTAAGAACAAAATGAGTAAGATCTACAAAATAAGTGTTAGATTTATGGAGACAACAGTGTACGAAATGTTTAATAAACGGTAAGATAGAAAGGCCTTTTCATGAGAAGCAAAACTTATCTTCAAGTCAATAATAAGACAAAAGATGCTTATACCCTCTTGAAATATACTCTGAAATAGAGACTTTACTTCCTTAGTAAAAAAAACTGAATTTGTTTCTGCTAAAACAATATTGCACAACATAGAGAAATAGAAAGTAACTCAACAAAAGAATAAAAAAGAAAATAGATTTTGTTAACATAGGACCGAAAGAAGATCCATACTAGATAAGTGAGTAAGAAAGGGATCACATAGCAAAAAAAAAAAAAGGAAGATTAAATAATGGCATGCTTTGAAAGTATAGACCCATAAATCTACATTTAGTCATAGTCCATATATTAATCTTTTATTTGCAATACTATCAAACTAAGAATACAAATAATAATTTGTAGAAGAGTCTATAGCATCCCATTTTCCTTGCTTCAATTGCTTGAGAATGTGACTATGTAAGAAATGCAAATTGAAAAGAGAATATAAAAGTTTATTCTACAAAAACTATCAAGGAGAAAAGTTACAAAGTTACCATAGGTCAAAAATTAAAATTAATGAAAACTAGTTTAAAAAAAAACCACAACAACACAAGCCAAATGGCATAAAATTCAAATCAAGTCACTGCATAACACAGTTTAAAATTATCAGTGTATATAAAGAAAGCTTAACTGGAAATAAAAATCAAATATACTTCAGTGAACTTTGACAACACATTTATCACTCTAGAGATGGAAGTAGTGAGACTGATTTGTTATTATTTATTTCACTCTTTTGACGCCCTGAAAGATGAAATTGACCTTGCCATGAGCCAAACATTAGAAATACTAGAAATACTCACTGTTTGCTAGCTAGGGAAGAAACACTACTAGCACTTTCAATGCCATTTTTTATTTTATTTTATTATGTTTCATCATATTCTGTTTAAAAGCGTGTTTTATACTGCAAGGAAAGATAGTGGTTTATGTTTTGCTTTTAGTTTTTTATGTTTTGCTTTTAGTTTTATTAAGATCTAATTTAGCATTTGTTTAGTAGATTTGTTTTGACAAGCAGCTTCTTAAACTTGAAATTTGTCATTTATTGACAAAACTTGCATATTTGCAAAATTTTCTCTTTTGGATAGAGTTTTGCTATATTTTATTATTAATTTTCATCTCTGTGTTGGATTTATTACATCATAAAAAGTTTAGGAGGACAATAAAATAACAACATCTTTGAGGAAAAATAGAGTACATGCTACCACTTTCAAGAGATAATGAACTATATTCTCATAAAATAAACAAAGATATAAGGCAACAAGATGGCTTCTATAAATAAATATCTGCTATTCATCATGCATACTGAATTGTCTTTGCCCAGTGATCTAATCACTGGATATATTTGTTTTAAATACAAATTCTTTGAGAAACAGTAGTTCAAGGTGTTCTATCAGAAAGAATTGCAAACCAAAGACCATACTTCTTTTTAATTAATGTTACCAATTCCGAATAAATACTTTTAAAGTTTTATTCCAATGTAGTGTCACACAAGTTGAGGATACAGTGCAAGTTCTTACAGATATTTGGTTTTAGAGTTTTAAGGTCCAGCTAAGATGATATTTTAGTATCATTGGAATTGGTCACTCTAGGAATAGGGTCAAATTATTATTATGGTAGAATAAGCAATTCAGACTTGAAGATTTGAAAGAGAACTAAAGATAAGCCAAATGACCTAACAGCTTGTGCTATTTTACAAACTCTCCCCAACCCCATCCTGCCTCACCATCATCTACTGCCTACTAGATAAGATGTAATTCATGTCAATGATTCCTGAAACCCAAGGCCCTTTTTTTCCCCCAATCTGAAATGAATGTATTTTTTGCTTTCATTGGACCTTATGTATTCTCCCACCATAACAGTTATTATAATGCCATGTATCTTAGTCCATTTGGGCTGTGGTAACAAAATAGCACAAATTGGATAGCCTATAAATAACAGAAATCTATTTCTCATAGTTCTGGAGACTGGAAGTCCAAACCCAGGGTGTCAGCATGATCAGAGGTGAGGGGCTCTTTTCCACATAGCAGACTGGTGGTTTCTTACTGTGTCCTCATATGGCAAAAGGGGTTAGGGAGCTCTGTGGGCTTTTTTTTTTTCTTTTCTTTTTTTTTTTTTAATAAGGCGTTAATCCCATCTCTAAGAACTTCCTAAAGTCCCCAACTCCTAATACCATGATTTTGGGGGGTTAGGACTTCAACATATGAATTTTAAGGGGATACAAACATTCAGACCACAGCACCATATTAAACCACATGAAGTTGCCAATAGGCAAACATTTTTTTATTTAAAAATAGCAACTTCACATGGTTCATTCTGATATATTCAGTGGTCACTCTCAATTAAATTTCCTATATATATATATCCATTACTAAACTATTCCTACTTGGAGCCACGTCATTGTCTCATTTGTCCTTCTCTATCTTGCACTGGCAAAATGTGCCAAAAGAAATTAGATATATAACTGAAAAATTAATAAAGGAATATCTTCTACCAAAATGTTTAATAGCAAGTTAGCAATTGATTATTTTCTAATTATAAACACTAAAATATTTACTACAAGATACCTCCCAAAAAATCAGAGGAAGAAATGAATTGCATTTGAAGCTAAACTAATTGCTACTAATTACAAAAAGCTGGTTCAAAAGTTGGCTCATCTAGCTAGCTTCACTAAACATATTTTATGATTGGCTTTATTCATCTCTTCTCAACATCCACATGCTAATTTTCTCTTCAATATAGCCTCTACAGCATCCTAGGAATTAAATAATTTCTTCAAATAGCTTTCAGCTATTTGGTTATTTTCCAAATAATTTTGTTCCCAAGAGTTCCAGAAGTATGTTCATCATTCACTTCCTTCTTTTTCAAATGCTTCTGCACACCAGGATAAAGGGAATGTAATTTCTACTCCCCTCAATATTTTATAGATCACTTAAGTCCCTCCCATTAAGGTAATGTTTTATTCATTTCACCAACTGCTTTAAAAATGATTGCATCATTTCATGCTGTATTTTAGAGCTATCAAAGCAAAACCTGAATGTTCTAGGTTAAAAATAATCTTCACATTAAGGTATTATGTTATAAATTAATACATATCTTCTTAAATCTTTGGAACAAATGTCACGTAGTCAATAATCTTGCACACTCTAGATAACTAAAGCTGAGTCATAGGAAACAAGACAGATACATGGCAAAAGAGTAGACAGAGAAAGTAAAAAACTTTAAAAGAAAGGTCTGTCTCCCTTTAAAAACAGAATTATTTAAACTCTTCTTAAAGAGATTTAAAAAAGGAATTGAGTTCCTTAATATCTACTTCTGGCATTTCTACTGACAAATACGTCATTCTGGCTTTTACTCCTGTTCCTATATATGAAAAGTTCAGCACATAAACTTTATATAATTCAACATTCCTTTCTCAAAGGGTATTTCATAATAGGTAACTTATAATAAGTTAAATTAGATGTGTATATCTATCTGACATTCATTTGGGACCCTCTGTTCTTTCCTTTGAGGGATGTTAGCAGGATATTTTTTGTATAATGCTTATCTACCCTCATGATAATTTGGAAGACTTTTGAATCAACAACAGAAAAGCTAATTACGGGGGCGCCTGGGTGGCTCAGTGGGTTGAGCCGCTGCCTTCGGCTCAGGTCATGATCTCGGAGTCCTGGGATCGAGCCCCGCGTCGGGCTCTCTGCTCGGCGGGGAGCCTGCTTCCTCCTCTCTGCCTACTTGTGGTCTCTCTGTCAAATAAATAAATAAAATCTTTAAAAAAAAAAAAAAAGAAAAGCTAATTACGCTAACTATAGCTTTTTCAACTTACCATTGATGAATTCATTTAATTCCATCTTTGGTAGGCAATTAATCTAATTCTATTATATAAAATGTTTCTGTCATGTGATACCAAACTCTATATACCAACCATAAATGCACAAAAGATTGTTAGGAAGAATTTTTCTTAACATGGATTGAAGTAGAGCATAGCATGATCTATGCGATGCTGCTCTGCCTATTATTTACCCAAAGGCATGATCTAATGTTAAGATTTGGTACTTAAATAATGTTACATTTGTCAATTACAGTTATTCACGTTAGTTTTGTTCTCTAAAGTTGCCATAAACACTCAATTAGCAAATGCTGTACTATTTTTCCAAGTGGAAGTACAGGGTTAGGTTTCTGTGAGCCTTAGGTCACAACATTTTTGTTAACTGAAATGCCATCTGCATTATATAGATTCATTTGCCAACTTCCTTGTAGCACAAGGCAGTCTCATCAGTATTGAAAATCTGCTATTTTACCTTTTCCTGTACAACATATAGTATATCTCTTTATCTGCAAAACCTGCTTTATTTGCAGGTTTAACATTTTTTCATACCATATCACTTTTTGAAATGCAGGAGGCAGACAGCTTTGGTCAAGAGAGTTAAACGTTTTCCTGACCTGGGGCAAAGTGATAAATTTATCAGGCTTCTGTCCTAGGAATGCTTTCCACAATGATTCTGCTTTTTGTTTACTAACAGATGTTATTTTTTAGACCAATTTTTGGTTTACAGAAAATAAATCCGAATGCATACAGTGTTCCTATTTGTCCACAGTTTGCATTAGGGTTCACTTTGGGTTTTACATCCTAAATGTTCTGACAAGCATCTAATGACATGTATCTACCATTATAGTTTCAAACAGAATAGTTTCACTGAATTAAAAATCCCCTGTGCTTTACCTATCTATACTTCCCTCCATCTTCCCAAACCTCTAGCAACCATTGATTGATTTACTGTCTCCACAGTTTTGTTTTTCCAGAATGTCACATTCCTGTAATCATGTAGTATAAAACCTTTTCAGATTGGCTTCTTTTCAGGGTGCCTGGGTGGCTCAGTTGGTTAAGTGTCTGCCTTCAGCTCCTGACATGATCCCAGGGTCCTGGGATTGGGCTCCGCATCAGGCTCCTTGCTGAGTGGAGAGCCTGCTTCTCCTTCTCCCTCTACCCCTACCCCCTGCTCACACTCTCGCAAACTCTCTCTGTCTCAAATAAATAAATAAAATCTTTATTTAAAAAAAGATTAGCTTCTTTCACTCAGCAATATGCAGAAGTTGTGTTCATGTTTTCTCATGACTTGAAAGCTCATTTTTTTTCAGGCTGAATAATATTCTATTGCCTAGATGTATCACGATTTGTTTATCCATGCACTTTTAGAAGCATATCTTGGTTGATTCTAGAGTTCCCTGGATCCTATGTAAAAGTATATATAGTTTTGTAGGAAATTGGCAGAAGCCATTGTGTCATTTGTGCGCCCACCAGCAATAAATGAGAGTACGTGCTGCTCCACAACTTCACAGCATTTGGGATTGTCAGTGTTTCAGATTTAGTTATTCTAAGAGGTATGTAGTGGTATCTCCTGGTTGCTTACATTTGCAATTTCCTAACAATGTGTATTTTAAAATTGGTGTCATCTCATGAATATTCAAATTTAGCCACTTTTTCATCTCTCCCATAGTTTCATAATACAGTTTAGATGTTACTTTAGCACTTTTCAGGGGGACTCGCATATAGATTGATAATTTCCTCTTCCTTTATCTGGGTGGACCATATTATTGATTCATTTACATTATACTCACAGTCAATAATTTATTAATTCTTGACTGGATAAAGCATTTTCTCTAAAAGGCACACCACAGACTTCTTGAGCTCAGGAGCAATAGAGAGCACTTAGCATAGTTAAGCACTATGTTTGGGACTATTTTTTTTTTTTTTAAAACAACTTTACTGAAGTATTTACAAGGAAAAACTTGATGTACAAAGAACTACACGCATTCAAGGTACACCAATTGATGATCTGGGGCATATCCAAACACATGTGATACCATTACCACAGTCAAGCTAATAGGTGTGCTACATAACTTAGTGTCCTTGTGTCTCTTTGCTTCTCTTGTTTTGGGGTATGTGCGTGTGTGTGTGTGTGTGTGTGTGTGTGTGTGTGTGTGTGTGTGTATGTGTGCGTGTGTTAAAAACATTTAACATGATGTCTACACACTTAACAAATTTTGAAATGCAAAATACCATACTGCTAACTATAGGCACTATGTTGTACAGTAGATATCCAGAACTTACTATATTCAACTAGTATAACTAGAACTTTATACCCACTGAAAAATAATTTTTTATTTCTCCCATCCCTTAGCTCCTCATGGCAGCTATTATTTCCTGTTTGTATGAGTCTAATTTACATATCCCATATAAGTGAAATCATCCAGTATCTGTTCTTCTAGCTTATGTTTTGCTTAGCATATTGTACTCCATGTTTGTCCATATTATCATGAGGGGCAGAAGTTCCCTCTTTTTTAAGGCTGATAATATTCCATTGTATGTATATACCACATTCTCTTTATCTATTCAGGTGTAGATGGACATTTAGGTTGCCTCCATGTCTTAACAACTATGAATAATGCTGTGATGAACATGAGAGAACACATCTTTTCAAGATCCAGATTTTAATGTTTTTGGATATATACCCACAAGTGGGATTGTTAGAACATATGGTCATTCTATTTTTAACGTTTTAAGGAACTTCCATAATGTTTTCCAGTGGCTATACTGTTTTATATTCCCACCAATAGCGAATAAGGATCTCACTGTGTCCACATTTTTGCCAACATTTATTATCTCCTTTGTTTTTTAAGTACCCATACTAACAGATCATATGATACATAATATCCTATTTCATTGTACTTCTGATTTGTATTCTTCTTGATAATTAATGATTTTGAGCATCTTTTCATATACCTTTGGGTCATTCATATGTCTTCTTTAGAGAAATGTCTGTTCAAGGCCTTTGTCCAGTATGTAATTGAGTTATTTTGTTTGTTTGTTTTTATTTGGTTTTGAATTGTAGAAATTACTCATGTATTTTAGATATTGACCCCTTGTCAGATATATGGCTTGAAAATATTTTCTCCTACCTTGTATGTTGCCTTTCATTCTGTTGACTGTTTTCTTTGTTGTGTAGATCTTTCTAGCTTGATCAAGTCTCACTTGTCTATTTTTGCTTTTATTGTCTATGTTTTTTGTATCATACCCAAGAAATCACTCTGAAGACCAATCTCAGTCAAGAAGGTTTTCCAGGAACTCTATATCAGATTTTATGTTTAAGTCTTTCATTCATTTTGAGTTTGTTTTTGTGTATTCTGTAAATGAGGAAGCACAATTTAATTTTTTCCCCACATGTCTATATCTAGCTTTTCCAACACTATTTTTTGAAGATACTTTCCTTTACCCATTTTGTGTAGAATAAAAAGTGGCTCAACATAATAAAAGTCATGCATAACAAACTCACAGCTAACATACTCAATAGTGAATGAAAAGCTAAAAGCTTTTCTTTTAAGATCAGGAAAAACGGGATGACCACTATTTCCACTTCTATTCAACATAATACATGAAGTCCTAGCCAGAGTAATAAGATAAGAAAAAGAAATAAAAGAAGTCCAAATTAAAAAGGCAGAAGTAAAATCACATATTTGTAGATGGAATGATCTTATATTTAGAAAATCCTAAAGAACACACACCTATACCACACACACACACACACACACACACACACTCTCTCTCTCTCTCTCTCTCTCACACACACACACACACACACACACACACACATCTTAGAACTAATAAATCAATTCATTTAAGTTTCAGGATACAAAATCAACATACAAAAATAAGCTGTGTTTCTCTACACTAAAAAAACACACAAAAAGGAAATTAAGAAAACAGTCCAGTGACACTAAATAGAATGGAAAGACACTTGTTTACAACATAAGAGCTGAAATGCAAAAGCAAAAAGTTTTGCCATGTTCCACCTGAGCTGGGAATGTTCATGACAGGAAATTCAAATTTAGCGCTGCCATACATATATCCACAAATGACTATGAAAGAGCTGAGTGTATTGACTTTCCGATTACAGATGCATTTTAGCTAGTAAATCAGTAAACACAGAATCTCCAAATAATGAGATTGATTGCATATTCTTAGGGCTCATGCTTTAGCACAACTTGTGCAAAACAAGTTCTTAATACCTCATCAAATACTATTTGAACTATTATATAGAATTTGTTCTCATAGTCAGTTGAATGCAAAATATTTAAATAGGTACTTACTTCTTCTTTTCTGCTACTGTCAGCACATCCCTTCTGGTCTCTCTTATATTGTATATTCCTCCCAAAAAGGAACTCTTCAAAACTAAAATGCTTCAAAATCCTAAAAGAGGATTCAAAAGAAAAGATTATCAGTCAGTCCAGTCACTGGTAGAGAGACATTATTTGAAGAGAGTGAACTAAAAATTGTTCATTAGTTTAGTTCATTAGTTTTAATGAACTAAAAATTGCACTACAGTAATGTATAGTACCAGAGGGTGATTTTAGAAAGTTCCCATATTTGGGCACCAATATTTTTAGAATATCCTTGTTTTCTTAGTTGATTCCTTTATTTTTTTTCATTCTTTCTTTTTAATTTATGACATTGTAACCACAAAATAATTTTTTCACTAAATACATACTGAATATTTCAACTCCTGTTGATATTATAGAGTTATAAGAATATTATAAAGTCAGGATAAGATCTAATTAATATTTGAAAATTTCCCCACTTAGATCTCACAAGTAAACATTTCAGTATTTTCTGTTCTAATACTTTAAAAAGAATAAGAGTGCAGTTACCTTACAAAGTAGTACTTCATGAATATGAGATGGAAGAACACTTAATTATAGACTAATGTAATATCATGTGGTATAAAATGTCAGTGTTTAATGTATATGATCCTTAATGACTATAGAAATTTGTTCAGTTTGCTTTTATTGAATAAACACAGTCACACACATGACCAAAATTCATTTGTTGGATCTAAATACTACTATGTTTTACATACATAATTGATGTAGATTGAATATGCCCCACACATTTATAAAAATGTATATTTTTTTAAAATAGCAATTATGGGCTGACAGTGTTGCTGTTTACATTTTAACTAAAATTTTAAATATTTCAATCCAAGCTGTGTGCAACAAGTTCACATTCAATCTGATGATTTGGAACTATTTTATTTTAAGTATGATGTAATTTGAAGGAAATTTAATAAAGTGAACTTTTCTTTCAAGTATAGAATGTTAGAAAATCACTCACAGTGCCCATAAAACATCTGGCAAGCCTGTTGAATAAATTTCTTTTTTTTGTCAGGTAGTTCAATATATTTCTAAAACCAAAGCAAAACAAAGTGAAGCTACAGCCATACCATAATACACGTCAATGATTCAATTACATCAAAATATTTACTAGCATGCCAAAAACATAGTAATGAATCTAAGACAAGAATATTTAATATGGATTCCAAATTATGTGCTGACTTTTTACATTCATTTTTTTGTGATATATAATGAACTCCTGTTCTATTCTCTCACCTCGCTGGCCTACTTCTTATCATATGATTAACATGGATAAGTGCAATCTATTTTTTTATCTTAGACCCTGTTACTATCTATGACTCCACATGAATTGAATGGTCCTTCCTAGCAAATGAAAACCATGACTTTACAATCAAACATTTTTTTTTTTTTTTTTTTTATTTGGCAGAGAGACAGTGAAAGAGGGAACACAAGCCAGGGGAGAGGGAGTGGAAGGAGCAGACTCTCCCCCTGAGCAGGAAGCCCAATGTGGGATTTGATCCCAGGATGCCAGGATCATGACCTGAGCCAAAGGCAGATCCTTAATGACTGAGGCACACAGGCACCCTCAAACACTTTCTTACAAGGAATTATTTTGCATTTAAATTCTCATTCAAAAAATTTGCTACATAAAACTTGTTCTCATTCTTGAAGTTTCATATTATAAAAATTCTGAATAACACAAAAATAAAATATTAATTTATTTTAACATTACAGATAAAAATTCCAGTAATAGTTCAAATGTTATTCCAGGAATCACTGTTTGACACCTCTTCTAACTAAAGGCAGACTTTCTCATGAATTCTGTCAAGTGTTACAAGTAATTTGCTTAGTCATTACATTTGTATATTATTTTCTTAACTATCCAAATCAGTTCGTATGTGTGAGCACAGTATTACTATAAGCTACACAAATTCAAAGTTTTCTTTTCATGGTTATATCTGTCTTAATAATTCAATTGAAATTTGATTTCAAAACAATTCATTTTATAAATGATTTTTGGAAAATATTTTTTAAAATGTATGCGTATGTATAGGAAGCAAAAATATTTTTAAATGGGGGTAATGAACATATCATGACTTGCTCAGCTTCTCTCTTGGTCACTAATGGATGTATGTATGGCAAATGTACAAATATACTATTCTAATAGTAATTAAGAGAAAGCAAAAAAAAACCAAACAAACCCCAAAACAAAACCTGAACACTTGTACAAGAAATAGTTTGTATTGCTTGAGAAATCTGGCTGAAGTTTCTGATTGCACAGACCTGGGGATCATTATATCATGGTTTGATATTTGATACACAATATGATTACCAAAATTTGAGAAACAGCAAGAATATTCACAGGTTGGAGAAAGTTCTTCCATAGATATATATTCTTTATGGAGCAAAACATCTTTGAAAAATACAAGACCACTTCAAAACTAGTTTTGTCTCAGAAAAATGACCAAAGATTTTCATGAACAGACTAAAGCAACCATCTACTAGTTTTAAAACAAATTTCACCACCATGAAAACCTTAGTTAAAGGTTTATAAGGTGATAAATCAGATATGTAAATGATAATAGGCTTTAAAGGGATAGTTACAGATGGTAATGGGTGAATTTTGCTTCATATATATATATAAGCAAACATATGAAATATAACCAAAAAATGAAATATTGACTCTTAATTTGAGATTCTAAACTCTTCTGCAAAGATGAATTAGCTTTTATAAACACTGAAAAGATAGATCTTTTATTCTTAAATTCCACCTTTAGATCAATATTTTTAGTCTTTATTTTGAATTTAGTGCCTACAGTCTATTCTAATTTTTGCCAATTAAAACCACAATGAAGGGGCACCTGGGTGGCTCAGTGGGTTAAAGCCTCTGCCTTCGGCTCAGGTCATGATCTCAGGGGCCTGGGATCAAGCCCCGCGTCGGGCTCTGCTCGGCAGGGAGCCTGCTTCCCTTTCTCTCTCTCTGCCTGCCTCTCTTCCTACTTGTGGTCTCTGTCTGTCAAATGAATAAAATCTTAAAAATAAATAAATAAAATAAAACCACAATGAAATGTTACCTCAAGTTTATGGATGACTATAACTAAAAAAATAACAACTGTTAGAGATGATGTAGGGAAACTAGAACACTTATACACTGTCAGTGAGGATGCAACATGGTGTAGTCAGATGGAAAACAGTATAGATGTTCCTCAAAAAATTAAAAATAGAACTATCACATGATCCAGCAACCTTACTTCGGGGTATATCTGAAATAAATGAAATCAGAATGTTGAAGATATATTTGTATTCCCATGTTCATTGAAGCATTATCTATAATTGACTATAAGAAAGAAAACTAAAACTCCATTGACATACCAATAGCAAAAGAGAATGTGGTGCATACAACGGAACATTTTTCAGCCTTAGAAAAAGGTAAATCTTGTCATTTGCAACAACATGGATGAACCATAGAAGACATTATACTAAGTGCAGTAAGCCAGTCACAGAGGACAAATATTACAAGATTCTACTTCTATGCAGTATCTAAAATAATCAAACTCATAAATGCAGAGGATAGAATGATAGTTTCCAGGGTCTAAAAGAAAGAGGAAATGTGATGTTGTTGACCAATAAGTAGAAAGTTCCAGTTATGCAAGATGTACATTCTAGAGATCTGCTGTACAACATAGTGCTGAATTTAACAATATCTTATTGCACACTTACAAATTTAAGAGGATATATTTCATGTGAAGTGTTCTCACCAAATAAAAACACCATCTCTGAAAAACATCTTTATCTCAAGTGTCTGTGAAGTGTTTTCCAGAAATATTTTGATTATTAAATACCTTGTTGTAATTTTCAAAGTTGTCATCTTTCCAATTTCTTGGTCCATTTAAATCCCAACAGTTATACAATAAGATTGACATGAACTAAGATAACATAGAAATTTTACCGAACCCTGTAAATTTTATTAGGGAAGCACTTTTGGAGTAAAAGTTGTCTCAGCACTTTCATTTCCATCCCCATTTTCAACATCTATAAAACTTAAGAACTCTTCCTTACTATTCAGTGTCTTATGCCTGAAACAAATCTCACGTCATATCTTACCTCTGGTTTTGTTTCACCTACAGGGGGAGAAAAAATGGTAACTAAATATGCTTTGATTTTCCATATAAATTGCTTTCTACATACATTAAATCATGTGATACAGCATGCAGTTAATCAAAGCTTTTTCCTAATACACTTAGAAGAATTTGTTTTCTACGCAGTTGAGAAATCCACATCAAACACTTGACTTTCTTGGATGTACAATAGAGACTAACACATTCCAATAACCTAAGAGTTCAGAATCATTCCATCTTTCATTTTTATATACATACAGTACAGTTTATAAAAGTCTGAGAAATTAGATTCTGTACTGATAGAGTACATATACATGAGTACAATTTAAAGACTATACAAAGAGAGGTGCCTGGGTGGCTTAATCATTAAGCATCTGCCTTCCACTCAGGTCAGGATCCCAGGGTCCTTGGGCTCCTTGCTCAGTGGGAAGCCTGCTTCTCCCTCTACCACTCCCCCCGCTTGTGTTCCCTCTCTTGCTTTATCTATCTCTCTCAAATAAATAAATAAAATCTTAAAAAGAAGACTACATAAAGAGATAAAATTCCCATAAAAAGTAAAAAAAAACCCTTGTAGTTAAAGGTATAATACCAATAAATTGGTTTTCTATTTAGAGCAATACATGACCTAAAAATATTGCTTTCTTGGTGCTAGGTGGATTTCCTTTGTCTCATGTTTATGAGTTTGGGTGCACCATTTTATGTCCAGGGCTGCCTAATACAAGAAAAACATGTTGTTCCCTCTGAAATTATATAATTTTACTTAATGTTATTTTATCCAAAAAGCTTTTCCTGACCATTCTAAATTAATTATTAGTCACCCACAATCATTTGCTGTCTCCTTACCAAGTCCAACTTTTAAAAAATAGTACTTATCAGCATAAATATCAAATACTTGTTAGTTTAGAATTTGTTTCCTTCACTAAGCAGTGAATTCAAAGAAAGAAGAAATATTTCCTGTTTTGTTCAGTGTTGTATTTTCAGGACCTAGAACAGAATAAATGACATTATCTGTTATATCACATTCAAAGTCACTGTTGAACACAACATTTTAGGTCAGGCAAATCAACAGAGACTATGAAGATGGATAAAGTATAGCTCATACAATTCAATAATGCACTATTGACAACTATGGGGAAAATCCCATATACAAATAATGACAACATAACTTAACTAGGACTTTTAAATACTTATCAACATGATTAAGAAGTATCAAGCATCATTGTTTGTGACCCTGTGCTAAGCTCTGAAAAATACTGACATTAGTCCTTCCCACATGTTTATAGATTATAAGTGGAGGTGGACAAAATCTAAGTAAATAAATAAATAAATGCAATTAGGGAAACAGATGGTTAAAAATATTGAGTAAAGAGGTGGTATTGATTATAGCAACAATAGCCAGATTTGGCTCTTTTTAAAGGAGAATATTAATAACTAGAGATCAAAATGATGTAAAGGATATACTCATATTGGGGAAAGAGAACTCTAGGTAGATGTAGTAGCATATTCGAAAGCCCTAATGTGGGAAATACTTGGAATATTCAGAATTCTTTATAAAGACATTGCAACTGAAAAGTATGAAATGGGAGAGGAAAGAGTAGATTTGGAAAGCACAGAGGTATCAGCTCATAAAGAGGTCTCATGATTACTAAGTTGATTCATTTTATTTTATATACACTTGGGAGTTAACTTAAGTTTATAAAAATTATAAAGCCACATTTTAAAAAGTTCATGCTAACTTACATATGCAAAATGGATTGGAATGGGAAAGACAGATGCAGAGATAATTTACAAGGCAGTTAGGACATTCCAAGGGAGAAACAGGGGTTGCCTGGATCTGAATGGTGGTCAGATGGTAAGAAACAATTCCCCATGGATTTCTCCTATTTCTGCCCATCTTGTTTGGCTTTTGTTCTGGATTTTCTTTTCAAATGTATTTGTATAGCAGACAACTTGGGAGGATGGAAGTAGTGTCCTCTAGGACAGAGGGAAAGATTTGGTTGCAAGAGTAAAAGAGAAGCGCAACTTATACAGAAAGAAAAAAATCTAGAGATCTTCATAGAATCCTTCTCAAGTATTCAGTTGAGTAATGCTCAGTGCATGAATGTGAGGAAACTATTAGAAGACAGAGAAAGAACCCCATGAAAAAATTGAAAGGAACAGTGTCTGAAGCTCACAGGGGAATGAGGTACCATTCCATTATCAGGTTCCATCAGCCAGACTGGAAATCATTATTCTACAATGGGGAGAAATGACAATCAATTGAAACTGACCAAAAAATGAAACAGATGATGGAATCTGTGGACAAGGACACTATAAAACAGTTTGAGAACTGTATTCCACATTTGAAAAAAAAAAAAAAAAGAATCATTGATTTATTTTGAGAGAGAGAGAAAAAGAGTGCACACACGCATAAGCAGGGGAAAAATAATCTTCAAGCAGACTCCCTGCTCAGTGGTAGCCCAACACAGGGTTCAATCCCATGGCCCATGAGATCATGACCTGAGCCAAAACCAAGAGTTGGTCGCTCAGTATAGTGAGCCACCCAGGCTCCCCTGTATTCCACATTTTAGAGAAACTAGAATATATTTTAAACATGTAAAGACATGGAAATTATTAAAAAATCCAAATTTAATTTCTGTAAAACAATATGTTATATAAAAAATGTACTGTATAAGAGTGAGATGTTAGACATTACAGAAAGAAAGATTAGCAGTGATATTGAAAACATAGCAATAAACACTACCCAAAATAATAAGAGAGAGAGAAAACATTTTAGAAGAAAGTGAAAAGAGTTTCAGAGATGTGTGGGAGAACAGAAAGTGGCCAAATATTTGTGAATCAGAGTCCTCAGAGAGAGGAAGTGGTGAAAATATTTAAAGAAATAATCTCTTTCTCCGGAATTCATGACAACTATAAACCCACCAATCCAAGAAGCTCACCAAACCAAAGCAAGATCATGAAGAAAAGTACAAGGCAAAGAACAGCACTTCCCATTTCCTCCACTCCCCAGCCCCTGCAACCACCATTCTACTTTCTGCATGACTATGTTTGACTATTTTAAATACCTCATGTAAGCGAAATCATGAAGTATTTGGCTTCTGTGATTGATTTAGTTTACTTAGCAAAATGTCCTTCAGGTTTATCCATGTTGTTGCAAATGACAAGCTTTCTTTATTTTTTAAAGCTGAATAACATTCCATTGTATTTATATATCACATTCTCTTTATTCTAAATCTCAATAGAGATTTAGATTATTTCCATATGTTGGCTATTGTGATTAAGACAGCAGTAGTTATGGAAGTGCAGTTCTCTCTTCAAGATCCTGATTTTGATGATTTTGGACATAACCAGAGTGGGATTGCTGAATCATGTGGTGGTTCAATTTTCAATTTTTTGAGGAACCTCCATACTATTTTCCACAATGGCTGCACCATTTTGCATTCCCACCAACAGTGCACAAATGTTATCTCTTCTCCACATCCTCACCAATACTTGCTCTCTCTTTCTCTCTTTCTTTTTCAAATGATCATCCTAACAGGTGTGAGGTAGTACATTACCATGACTTTAATTAACATTCCCCTGATGAATAGTGAGATTAAGCATCTTTTCATATACTTTTTGGTCTTTCTCATTTTTTATTTTGGAAAATGTCTATTCAATTTTATTTAGTCTATTTCATTTCTGAGATACCCTCTGATTCTAGCACTATTAGAGCATTTATCATAGTAATTTATAAGAATTTGATGACATGAATCTTTTTTTAATTTAAATTCAATTTACTTATCACATAGTATATTTTTAATTTCAGGGGTAGAATTTAGTATTCATCAGTTGCATATAACATACCTCATTATATCAAGTGCCCTCCTTAATGCCCATCACTCAGGGACCCCGTCTCCCTACCCACCTCTTTTCCAACAATCCTCAATTTGTTCCCTATAGTTAAGAGTCTCTAATGGTTTACCTCCCTCTCTGTATTTATCTTATTTGACTTGATGACATGAATCTTTTTTCAACTGTGAGTTCCTCAGGGTCAGATTCTGTATCACAGACACCTTTGTATTTCCAGTGCCTGTTCACTGCCTGACACAAAGCAGATGGCCAAAAAAATGTACTGAACTAATGAATGAATAAAACTGATTATGAGTGTGATTTGTATGTACCTAAGGGTAACCTAATATCATGTATAAGCTACTGATATTTTATTTCCTGAATATTCAGTAATACCTTAATAATGACCAGTGAAAACTTCATTTGTTCTCATGATAACAAAAATGATTACATACTACTTGATATTTTTTCTGTTTTTGCATGTAAAAGTCTTTATTTGACACCATTATTTTAAATATTCACATAAGTTGCTTTTAGAATTAGTTTGATTTAACCAGTGGCATTAACTTTGCTGCCAGGTATCCTATATTATGTGACAAGTTAATTTTAAACACAGAACTGTCAATCTTTCTAAATGAAGTTTAGGATCAAGGAGTGTGGGAAGGGTCAATCCAATGGATTTGCTTTGAGGTAGGGAACTGCCTGTGGGGAACTAATTAAAGAAAAAAGATTTTCAACCTCTTCCCCCTTCACTCTTCAGCCCATTCCACGTTAAGCTTGGGGCATCCTCATGTCTTTCATGGATAGTGTAATGAGCAGGGTTTTGAGACTTAAACACTCTGTTCTAGTAGCATCTACTGACCGTGTGACCTTAAACAAAGTATTGCAACCTTATGAACTGCAGTTACCACTTTTTAAAAGCAAATAAGTTTCTCACAGTATTTTTTTTTGGGGTGGGGGGAGAAATGAATGAAATAGAACATATAACATACACTGCATAAAATGGCACTCAGAAATATACTTCTTAATTTTGTTTGATCTCCTTTAAAAAAAGAAGTTAAATATTCCTGAAATAGATAAGATAAATTATTGATAAAAGATTAAAACTGTAAAAATCTATATTTAAAATATTAATATAAAAGTCAAATGATCCATATCTACTATAGGGAGTTCTAGAAAGCCTTTGGTTTAAATTAAAAGTAAATAAAAAAATTTTTTTAGAAATCCAAAGTAGTACATATTGAGAATCATTTCATCAAGCATTCCTCAAAAAGGCTAGAAAAAAGAAGTTTCTCTGGAGATAGTTCAGATACTCTATTAAAAAAATCTTAAAGTCAGAAAACTCAATTCTCACCTTTAGTTGTCACTGAAAATTTGTATTTTTGATTTGTATGTTTGATTGAAGCAATCTCCTATTTTTACCATCTTTGTGAAGGGCAGAACTAGAAAAGCAAAAAGTAACAGCTTGTCTTTCCTTCAGAGAAAGCTTTAGCAATTCACCTTACATCCTTCAAGTAGCTGCCAGAAAGATGTCCCAGATGATATATATGTATGTGTATCTACTCATGAATATATGTGTGCATGCAATATGCATGTCAATATATAGAAACACTATTTCATATACAGTATTTTATGTATTTATTTTTTCTTTAGAACACTAATACAGTGAGCTGGGCATGAAAACTTGTATTAATATGTTTAAAATGGTTTTCATGGTAGTTGATAAACTGTCATTTTGGACTTAGCTGGGGAATTCTGACTCTAACAGCTTTCAGGCAAAATTAAAAGCCTAGGTTTTCTTTAATGCACACAACTCAGCTAATTGTTTAAGAATGAGTTTTCTTAGTCGATGCTAATTGACTTCCTATCAAGTAGTAATATTTGAAAAGCCTGCAAATGATTACTATATCTCAACACTTTTTTGCCGATAATTTTAATGTGTGGAAATTGGTTGATAATCAGTCTGACAGAGCTTTCAACTTAAGGTTGGTGATATAGGCTATCCTGATTAGTATTCTGCTCCTCTTGTTGTTTCAAAATAGTTTATACTCAAACATTCATTTTTGAATGAGGACTATGACAATTTAATTAAAGTTTAAACTCTAATAGCTGTTGAAGATCATACATAATCCAATTACTTTTTATTCAATTAATTTAATAGCAAACCACTTTGTGATAATTACTGCTAATCCTTTGATTTTTTTTTTTTTTCCTCAGCTGTTTATCAATGGCCTGTGAGATATCTTAGAGGAAATCATATTGGGACATAATTATCAGTAGTCCCAGCTGGAATTAATGACTAAATAATATTTAATTACCATGAATTCTCTACCTCTACAATAGTTGGAAAAAGAAATAGCAATAATGTAGTAAAGAGACTTGCATTTAGTTTGACTTAAAAGATTTGGGATTTTTTGATTTAACAACACAAGTCCAACTACAAGACCAGTGAAAATGGACTTAAAATAGCATGTCAAGATGAGGTGATGTAACAGCTAACACCTCCCAGATAGACAAATTGGTAGGGAAGTCAAGGAAAAAGCTTTCCCCATTCACATAGCACATTTTGAAATTTTATGTATACAAAAAAGATGCAGTCTTACTTTATTTCCCCTTTGTTTTATTTTTAATGAAATTCGTAACAGTGTTCCTGGTCTAAGAGTAATTTTAATTTTAAAAGTTATACTATGTACTAATAACCACTGTTAGATGTTGATACATTTCCTTCCAGTCTCTGTGCACATGTTTATTATGATTTAAAAGAATTGAGGTTATGCATTAATTTACAATGCTATCTTGCTTTTTTTGCTTGTCAAAAATATTTATACCAATAGATATTCCTCCACAATATCTTAATAGCTGCATAAAATTTCATTTTACAGGTGATGATGTTACCAATCTTTTACTTTTGAAAATTAGACTGTTTCAAAATGTTTTTACTCTTATAAAAAAAAAAGTCACTGCTCCTCGGCATATGTTTTGTGCATATTGTTATTTTTTTTTCTTGACGTTAGGACTACTGTGTGAAAGACTGTATTTTAATACTTTTAGCATATATTTAAAATTACCATTTGGAAATGTTCCAAGGTACACTCCCATTGTATTGTATGAAAGGCCAAAGCTGTAAATATTAGTCATTAATTTTATGTCTAACAGTAATTTCTATTAGTATAATTCCATGACATTAGCATTAACACAATGACTGTATTTGCTGTATTCCTAGTGCCTGTGTGCTTATATAACAAAACAATTGAATTATATCTTTGTATAACATTATTTTGGGAAATATTTCTTCATAAATCTTAGGCTAAGTTTTGTTATAGTTAAAAAGACACTGAGCACCAAATCTTGAATGTTTACACAATATTTACTTTTGCTAAGTCTATTCAATATCTACTTCACACCAGAGCTAGGCTGACAGAACAGCCCATATCTAGAATATTGTCAGGCTCATAACTTAAGGAAGAGACATCATGATACCATGCCATGACTCTTAAGGCTTCCACTTGGAATTTTCACATGACACTTACCCACATATTCATGTCTAAAGTTAGTAATCTGCCTAAGCCTCATTTCTATGAGCCTATAAATATAATTCTCCCATAGGAAATGTCCAAATAGAATGAAGAGTAAATATTTTGGCAATACTATTATCTAGCACATGTAGTTCATAGAATCTGATGAAAACTTTAATATTATTTACTTCAATGTCTAAACCATTTAAATAAATGGATCCAATGGTTGACAACTTATCAAATAGACCAACTGAATGGAAATGGTAAGCCCCGCCTTCGGCTCAGGTCATGATCTCATGGTCCTGGGATCAAGTCCCACATCGGACTCTCTGCTCAGCAGGGAGACTGCTTTGCTCCCCCCGCCCCCACCCGCCTGCCTCTCTGCCTCCTTATGATTTATGTCTGTCAAATAAATAAATAAAATCTTTAAAAAAAAAGAAAAAACAACCCCTGCTGAAGTTCTTCTGTGATATGTATCTAAATTAGGAATTTTCACAAAAATGTATTACAATTATATTTCATTCTAAAAGAAAGGGGAATCAGAGGTGCCTAAGGGGCTCAGTTCAGTTAAGCGTCTGTCTGCCTTTGGCTCAGGTCACGATCCCCAGAGTCCTGAGATCGAGGCCCACATGGGGCTCCCTGCTTAGCTGGAAGCCTGACTCTCCCTCTCCTTCTGCCCCTCCCTCATGCTCATGCTCTTTCTCTCAAATAAATAAATAAAATCTAAAAAGGAAAAGAAAAAAATCATATTAACAATGTTTTTTATATGGAATGCCTGCTTTGATAAAAAAATTAGTTTTTTAAAGTAATGAACCAAACCTAGACCCACATATATATTAACATACACATATTATAGATATATGTATACATAAAATTTTCTTGTTCTATATATCTGACTTTTTAAAAAGAATTTATTTCTCTATTTATTTACATATTTACTTTAGAGAGATAGAGAGTGCACAAGAGCTGGGGAGGGATGGAATCTCAAGCAGACTATGTGCCCAGTGCAGAGCCTTACATGGGGCTTGACCTCACAAGCATGAGATCATGACTTGAGCAAAAACCAAGACTCAGATACCTAACTAACTGAGCTACTCAGGTGCCCCTAATATATCTGACTTCTTAATATAAAAAAGCACCAATGACATTTTTAGTCCTCCTAAGTCTTATTAGTAAGTGAATGTGAGAAATATATACCACTTTTGATGAAAGAACCCTAGAAGAGGAAATAAGTAAGAAAGTAGCCCTCCTTCTGATGGGCAGAGGTAAGGCTATTGAAAAAGGAATTGTAAGAGTATTAAGACTGCTAAGTTGGGTCTAAAGTGGCTGTCTTACTACATTCTACTTAGACAGCGGATGTTCTGATGCCAAAAACAACTTTCTTAGCACTCCCCAAACAGAGGCCTTGATGGAAATTCTACTCAGCTGAATCAGGATCCATGAATACTATGTTCTATTTTCGATTACTACTAGCCTAGACAAATATAAGACAGTTAGTATTCAGCAGCCAGATATAGCACCAATTTTCCCCTCATATGAGGCTCTAAGCTACATGTTTCCACATCATGATCATGTTCCTGACAAGAAAACTCTATGTCTAATTGTGCTAACAAATTCTAACATGATAAACCACCTAAGGGAAATAAGCTGGCAACTGAAGATTGAGAAGTTGAATCATGTAGAATAAAGAAGTGGTGATCACAGCATAACAAATAGAGAAGTTCAATCACTATGCTATACACCTGAAACTAATGTAACATTGTGTGTCAACTATACCCACATTAAAAAAAATAAATAAAAAGAAGTGTGTTATCTGGACATGACAGTAATCTAATATATTATTCTACTGAAGAAATACTTTGACTAAGCTACCTAGATACTATGCCATGGTTACCTTTCCATGCTTTGCAGGAAAATGAATACCATTTTTAGGCAAGAATATGTGAATTCCTTTGATTTACAACCAAAGACAGACTAGCTGGTCAGTATCAGCTTTAGACTAACTGGTTGACCAGTAATGTAATTCAGATTCTATCTTGCTAGTCACTGCTCTTTTATGTCACTCAATCCCAACATTTCTCATGCTTTTTAGTCTACCAATTTCCTAGCTTCAGAATTCTCTATGTCTCTATTTTGATAATCTTGAAAAGTTTGGAAACTTTGGGGAGAGGTTCCTGAATTTATTACAGTTCTTTAGACGGAAACTTTAATCCATGTTAATGTCACCACAGTGTATAAATAAACTGGTGGCCCCTCATCTTCATCATTTTTAATGAAACCTACTTCCTTGAAATTTATACTAGGTCAAACCAGAAATATTTATCTGAAATGTTATCATTTATCATTATTCTTGATTTTTAATGGTATGTTATTTTTGGGAAATACACATGCAAACTAACATTAATCACCCTCTGGCTCTTGATATAAGTAGCAACATTATCCTTCTTTCTAAGGGCTTCAAATATCCAATTTTTGATATAAGAATCAGTATGGGGGGACAAGATGGCGGGGAAGTAGGAGGAGGCGCCTTTTCAACCTGTACCCTAAAGTGAGCAGATTACCTACCAAAGAACTCCGATCACCCATGAAATCAGCCTGAGATCAGAATTATACTCGTCTGGATCTCTACAGGGGCAGAAGATGCTAGTGGGCAGGTAAAGCGGAGTGGGAATGGCGGGCTGATATCGGAAGATAAACAAAACGGGGAGGGAGCCACCAGAGGCGACCTATTGGAAAGTAACACCCCAATACGAGAGTGCCCTGTGTCTGGGGACCAGCATTAACTTGGAGACTGGTTGAAAGCACTCCAAAAGAGCAAAGGATCATGGGGGGAAATTGTGGGAATCGGGCGGCTAGGGACAGGGGCTTAAGTCCCCGGACCCAGGACAGCCTCCCCTGGCGCTGAGCCAGAGAGAGTGTGGCGGAGAAACCAGGTCTTGGTCCCTGAGCCGCCAGAGCGCCCGAGATTGCATGGGGTCTGGTTCCTGTGAGGGGCTGGGAGCCACACCAGACGGCAGAATGCGCGAGCCCTGCTACAGAGCCTGAGACGTGTGCACCCCTCACCCTCCCCTGAGAGAGGTGCACAAAGGCCCACCCTGCGCTTAGACCCACGCCATTGTTTCAGAGCCTTAGATGTGTGCCCCAAACTCTCCCCTGAGAGAGGTGCACGAAGGCCCAGCCTGGTGCTTTCGGACCTGCGCCCCACTCTCAGAGCCTGAGATGCGCATGTGACCCACAGCCTCCCCTGAGAGAGGTGTGCCCAAGTCAGGCACTCTTAGACCCAGAAATACCAGGCACTCCCAGCCCGGGCCAGCGGGAAAATCTCAGTGTGCAATCGCTGCTTGGAACCTCTCTGGCGGTCTGGAGCTGCCCAGACAGCAGCCGCTGCCGTGGTTTTGGGTACAAGCAGAAGATCCTGTGTCCCCAGGGACAGCGACTCAGAACCTGCTCTGCCAGCGGCCAAGGGGGAATTTATATGGGCTCTGCAACACCCACAGAAGAACAGATTGAGGCTTCTCTCTGAGAGGGAGGTCAGGGTGCAATTTGCTTTCCTCCAAACCTACAAAAACCATCAAAAGTGGTCAAGGTGAGAGGGGGGGAAAAAAAAAAAGGTGTACAAACATAAAAACCTCCAAGAACAAAAGCCTGAAAAAACTGGTTTCCTCAGAGCCCACCCCCTTGAGGGGGACTGGAGGACTTAACTCAGGGAACAGCATTGACTGAAAACCCACGTGGCAGGCCCCTCCCCCAGAAAACCAACCAGGAAAGAAAAAAAAAAAAAAAAGACTACAAGAGAACCACCACCACTACTTCATAGGACAACTTTTATTTTTAATTTGTTCCAACTATTCTGGCTCATTTTTTTTATATAGATAATTTTTTAACCTATTTACCATCACAGTGAGCTGTCCAGTACATTAAATTCCATAATAACCTTCTAACCTGAACTTTTTGATACATACACCTGTGTTTTTCTTTTGCATTTCTATTTTTTAAATTTCTTTTTTTTAAATTTTAGTTTAGTTTAGTCTAGTTTATTCCTTTTTTATTTTTATTTTCTAATATTCATATAGAGTTAAACTTCAAAGTAATCCCCTTTCCCCAATCAATACTACCCCTATAGGTAAGCCAATTTTTAATCCCCCTTTATCTTAGGAAAGTTGAGTCCTTTAACAAAGATATCAAGATACATCCAGGAAGAATCAAAACAACCTTCCTCGCCCACACTGAGAATTTATAACCACTCTCCCATCTTTTTCTTCCACCAGTGTTTCTGTGTTTTTGTGTTTGTCCTGATAGTATATAAATCTTACACTTGGGGTTCTTTTTGACGAGGTTCTTCCTTTATTTGCATATATATATATATATATATATATATATATATATATATATATATCTTTTTTTTCTCTTGTCATATACTTTTATCAGTCTTTTTGTTTGCCTCTTTTTGTTTGTGTACTTCATAAATCTTACCTTGGGGCCCATTTGGGCTGAACCTTCTCTTTTATCTTCCCTTTCTTTCTTGTCTCTCTCTCTCTTTTTTTTTTGTCTTTTCTTTTTTCTCTCGTTTGGGTGGGGAATCCTGATTGCTCAGAAGCGTTCCAGGGTGCACCTTGACTGCACCACGGTCGATACATCCAGCTACATCTGTTCAGTCATCTCTCACCAATATGACTAGGAGGAGTAATGCCCAACAGAAGAAAAATACAGAGGATGGACCTTCTGCAACAGAGCTAACGGCTATCAACATAGACAATATGTCAGAAAGAGAATACAGGCTAACAATTATCCAGGCAATAGCTAGGTTGGAGAAAGCCGTGGATGACCAAACGGAATTGATTAGGGCCGAACTGAAAGCGACCAGAGATGATGTTCACAATGTTAGGGCAGAGCTAAAAGCTACCAGGGATGAGGTTCACAATGCTCTCAATGAGTTCCAATCTAATCTAAATTCTCTCAAAGCTAGGGTAACTGAGACAGAAGATAGAATTAGTGATCTGGAAGACAAACAAATAGAGAGAAAGGATCAGGAGGAAGCCTGGAACAAACAGCTTAGAAACCACGAAAACAGAATCAGGGAAATAAATGATGCCATGAAACGTTCCAACGTCTGAATTATTGGAATCCCTGAAGGGGGAGAAAGAAAGAAGTCTAGAAGATATAGTGGAACAAGTTCTTCATGAAAATTTTCCCAATCTCGCGAATGGAACCAGTGTTCATGTACTAGAGGCCGAACGATCTCCAACCAAGATTAAAGATTCCAAAAAAACATCAAGGCACCTGATAGTCAAATTGAGGAATCATAATTGTAGATATAATCTCTTGAAAGCCGCTAGGACAAAGAGGCTCCTTACTTACAGAGGAAAGCCCATCAGAATAACGTCAGACCAGTCCACAGAGACCTGGCAAGGCAGAAAGGGCTAGCAAAATATATTCAGGGCACTAAATGAGAAGAACATGCAGCCAAGAATACTTTATCCAGCAAGACTGACATTCAAAATGGATGGAGAGATAAAGAGTTTCCAAGACCGGCAAGGCTTAAAAGACTATGGAACCACCAACTAAAATACTGCAGGAAATATTAAGGGGGGGTTCTATAAAAGAGGAAAAATCCTAAGAATAGCATTGAACAGAAATATAGAGACAAGCTACAGAAAGACAGACTTCAAAGGTAACACAATGTCAATAAAAACGTATCTATCAATAATCACTCTCAATGTGAATGGCCTAAATGTGCCCATAAAATGGCACAGGGTTGCAGATTGGATAAAACGACAGGGCCCATCCATATGTTGTCTACAAGAGACCCATTTTGAACCTAAAGATACACCCAGACTGAAAGTGAAGGGATGGAGAAGCATCTTTCATGCCAATGGGCCTCAAAAGAAGGCTGGGGTAGCAATTCTCATATCAGATAAATTAGATTTTAAACTAAAGACTGTAGTCAGAGATACAGAAGGACACTACATCATTCTTAAAGGGACAATCCACCAAGATGATCTAACAATTGTAAATATCTATGCCCCCAATATGGGAGCAGCCAATTACATAAGAAAACTGTTAATCAAGATAAAGAGTCATATTGATATGAATACATTAATAGTAGGAGATCTTAACACGCCTCTCTCAGAAATAGACCATTGAAGCAGAAAATCAATAAAGAAACAAGAGCATTGAATGACACATTGGACCAGATGGACCTCATAGATATATACAGAACATTCCACCCTAAAACAACAGAATACTCATTCTTAAGTGCACATGGATCCTTCTCAAGAATAGACCACATACTGGGTCATAAATCAGGACTCAACAGATACCAAAAGACTGAGATTATTCCCTGCATATTCTCAGATCACAATGCTTTGAAACTGGAGCTCAATCACAAGGGAAAGTTCCGAAGGAACTCAAACACCTGGAAGCTAAAGACCACCTTGTTTAAGAATGCTTGGATCAACCAGGAGATCAAAGAAGAACTGAAACAATTCATGGAAACCAATGAGAATGAAGACACTTTGGTCCAAAACCTATGGGATACAGCAAAGGCAGTCCTAAGGGGGAAATACATAGCCATCCAAGCCACCCTCAAAAAAAAATGAAAAATCCAGAACACACCAGCTGTCTCTACACCTTAAAGAACTGGAGAATCAACAACAAATCAAACCAACTCCACACATAAGAAGGGAAATATTCAAGATTGGAGCTGAGATCAATGAGGCAGAGACCAGAGATACAGTAGAACGTATCAATGAAACTAGAAGCTGGTTTTTTGAAAGAATCAATAAGATTGATGAACCATTGGCCACACTGATCCAAAAGAAGAGAGAAAGCCCAAATTTATAAAATTATGAATGAAAAGGGAGAGATCACAACTAACACCAAGGAAGTAGAAACAATCAAAAGAAGTTATTATCAACAGTTATATGCCAATAAGCTAAGTAACCTAGATGAAATGGATGCATTCCTGGAAAACTATAAACTCCCAAAATTGAACCAGGAAGAAATCGTCAACCTAAATAGACCGATATCTAGTAACGAGATTGAAGCAGTGATCAAAAATCTCCCAAAAAACAAAAGCCCAGGACCTGACGGATTCCCTGGGAAATTCTACCAAACTTTCAAAGAAGAAATAACACCTATTCTCCTGAAGCTGTTTCAAAAAATTGAAGCAGAAGGAAAACTTACAGACTCTTTCTATGAAGCCAGCATTACCCTGATCCCCAAACCAGGCAAAGACCCTACCAAAAAGGAGAATTTCAGACCAATATCACTGATGAATATGGATGCTAAGATTCTCAACAAGATCCTAGCAAACAGGATCCAACAGCACATTAAAAAGATTATCCACCATGACCAGGTGGGATTCATTCCTGGGCTACAAGGATGGTTCAACATTCACAAATCAATCAATGTGATAGAACAAATTAATATGAGAAGAGAGAAGAACCACATGGTCCTCTCAATTGATGCAGAAAAAGCATTTGACAAAATGCAGCATCCATTCCTGATTAAAACACTTCAAAGTATAGGGATAGAGGGAACATTCCTGAACTTCATAAAATCTATCTATGGAAAGACCCACAGCAAATATCATCCTCAATGGGATAAAGCTTGCAGCCTTCCCATTGAGATCAGGAACACGACAAGGATGCCCACTCTCACCACTCTTGTTCAACATAGTATTAGAAGTCCTAGCAACAGCAATCAGACAACAAAGAGAAATAAAAGGTATCCAAATTGACAATGAAGAAGTCAAACTCTCTCTTCGCAGATGACATGATTCTTTATATGGAAAACCCAAAAGACTCCACCCCCAAACTAGTAGAACTCATACAGCAATTCAGTAATGTGGCAGGCTACAAAGTCAATGTACAGAAATCAGTGGCTTTCTTATACACTAACAATGAAAATACAGAAAGGGAAATTAGAGAATCGATTCCATTTACTATAGCACCAAGAACCATAAGATACCTGGGAATAAACCTAACCAAAGAGGTAAAGGATCTGTACTCGAGGAACTACAGAACACTCATGAAGGAAATTGAAGAAGACACAAAAAGATGGAAGACCATTTCGTGTTCTTGGATCAGAAGAATAAACATTGTTAAAATGTCTGTACTGCCTAGAGCAATCTATACTTTTAATGCCATTCCGATCAAAATTCCACCGGTATTCTTCAAAGAGCTAGAGCAAATAATCCAAAAATTTGTATGGAATCAGAAGAGACCCCGAATTGCTAAGGAAATGTTGAAAAACAAAAATAAAACTGGCGGCATCACGTTACCTGATTTCAAGCTTTATTACAAAGCTGTGATCACCAAGATAGCATGGTACTGGCATAAAAACAGACACATAGACTAGTGGAACAGAGTAGAGAGCCCAGATATGGACCCTCAACTCTATGGTCAAATAATCTTCGAAAAAACAGGAAAAATATACAGTGGAAAAAAGTCTCTTCAATAAATGGTGCTGGGAAAACTGGACAGCTATATGTAGAAGAATGAAACTCGACCATTCTCTTACACTGTACACAAAGATAAACTCAAAATGGATAAAAGACCTCAACGTGAGACAGGAATCCATCAGAATCCTAGAGGAGAACATAGGCAGTAATCTCTTCAATATCAGCCACAGCAACTTCTTTCAAGATATGTCTCCAAAGGCAAAGGAAACAAAAGCCAAAATAAACTTTTGGGATTTCATCAAGATCAGAAGCTTCTGCACAGCAAAGGAAACAGTCAAGAAAACAAAGAGGCAACCCACGGAATGAGAGAAGATATTTGCAAATGACAGTACAGACAAAAGGTTGATATCCAGGATCTATAAAGAACTCCTCAAACTCAACACACACAAAACAGATAATCATATCAAAAAATGGGCAGAAGATATGAACAGACACTTCTCCAATGAAGACATATAAATGGCTATCAGACACATGAAAAAATGTTCATTATCACTAGCCATCAGGGAGATTCAGATTAAAACCACATTGAGATATCACCTTACACCAGTCAGAATGGCCAAAATTAGCAAGACAGGAAACAACATGTGTTGGAGGGGATGTGGAGAAAGGGGAACCCTCTTACACTGTTGGTGGGAATGCAAGTTGGTGCAGCCTCTTTGGAGAACAGTGTGGAGATTCCTCAAGAAATTAAAAATAGAGCTTCCCTATGACCCTGCAATTGCACTACTGGGTATTTACCCCAAAGATACAGATGTAGTGGAAAGAAGGGCCGTCTGTACCCCAATGTTTATAGCAGCAATGGCCACGGTTGCCAAACTGTGGAAAGAACCAAGATGCCCTTCAACGGACGAATGGATAAGGAAGATGTGGTCCCTATACACTATGGAGTATTATGCCTCCATCAGAAAGGATGAATACCCAACTTTTGTAGCAACATGGACGGGACTGGAAGAGATTATGCTGAGTGAAATAAGTCAAGCAGAGAGAGTCAATTATCATATGGTTTCACTTATTTGTGGAGCATAACAAATATCATGGAGGGCAAGGGGAGTTAGAGAGGAGAAGGGAGTGGGGGAAATTGTAAGGGGAGGTGAACCATGAGAGACTATGGACTCTGAAAAACCATCTGAGGGGTTTGAAGCGGCGGGGGGTGGGAGGTTGGGGGAACAAGGTGGTGGGTATTAGAGAGGGCACGGATTGCATGGAGCACTGGGTGTGTTGCAAAAATAATGAATACTGTTAAGATGGAAAAAAAAGAATCAGTATAAAATAATGTTTATAGATCACTTTTTATTTTATTTAAGCTAAGATTCTAGCACTGAACATATTATTTATTTTTTTGTTTATTATTTCTAAAGAACTCTATTTGGTCATGGTGGATATCTTAATCTGTTCAGTCCACTAAAAAGAACAGCACAGAATGAGTGACTTATAAACAACAGAAATCTATTGTCACAGTTCTTGAGGTTAGAAGTCGCTATTAGGGTGCCAGGATGGTCCAATGAGTGCACTCTTCTGGTCTGTAGACTTCTAGTTGTATCCTAGAGAGCCTTCTTAAGGATACTAGTCCTATTCATAAAGGCTTACCCTCTTGACTTAATCACCTTACAAAGGCCCCATCTTCTAACACCACCACACTGGGTATTAGAATTTCAGCACATGAATTTTGGGGGACCACATTTAGACTATGGCAGTGGATATATATAGTCATTATAGAAGATCAAAATGTAGGTCTTTCATTGTTGTTGAAAGAATGAACTTTGTAAACACAACTTCTGAGCACTTTAAGAGCATTATCTTATTTTATCCTCAGAATAAACATTTGAATAAAGTGTTTCTATTATCCCCATTTTTCAGATATGGAAATAAAATTTCAAATATATTAAATATTACTTGCAGCAGAACTGGGAGATACTACTCCATCAGTCTGATGTCAGAAAGTGCTCTTAATAACTATATAACATCACTTTTTATACATGTTAGGGGATTTTTATACTCAATCTATTTTTTTTCATCCTCAATGTATCTCAAGTACCTAAATACACACAGTTCAAGAATTAAGTTTTAAACATATTATTTTCTAGGATCAAATACATACCATATGGGGTTTGAACATTGTGTGCAATTCTAGCAAGTATTTTTTTTTAAAGATTTATTTATTTATTTGAGAAGGAGATAGTGCAAGAATGTGGGCAGGGAGTGGGGCAGAGCGAGAGGGAGAGAGAGAATCCTAAAGTAGACTGCCAGCTGACTGCAGAGCCCAATGCATGGCTCAATAACAAGACTGTGAGATCATGACCAAAAACTGAAATCAAAAGCCATTCTGCATAACTGAGTGAGCCACCTAGGTGCCTTTCTAACAAATCTTAAGATTTATCCAGTTATTTACAGATTTATCTTTATAGATTTACAGATTTACAGATTTATATTTACAAATTTACATTTATCAGGAGCGAAGGACTGATGGGAAAAAAGCTCCTCTAGACTCAGTATAAATGACTCAAGAATAGAGATGTAAGTACCATTTCCAGATATATCCTTTCATTTTCATGTTTCAAAATACACCAATACCATTCTTGGTAGTGTAAATGGAAAATAAAATTGCATGATGCAATTGGAAAGTGTAGGTTTTTAAAAATAGAATTGTATGAATTTTTAATCCATGACATTCACTACCAGCTATGTGCCATGGGACACCTCATTCAATATTTTTAGGCTTCAATTCCCTCAGCAGAATGATAATTAAAATACCTATATCAAAGATAATATTAAAGATTAAAGAAAAATATTGGATTAAGGATTAAACAAATATATAGACCCTTATACATAGTAAGAAATATGCATTAGGGGGCGCCTGGGTGGCTCAGTGGGTTAAGCCACTGCCTTCGGCTCAGGTCTTGATCCCAAGTCCTGGGTTCGAGCCCCACATCGGGCTTTCTGCTCAGCAGGGAGCCTGCTTCCTCCTCTCTCTCTGCCTGCCTCTCTGCTTACTTGTGATTTCTCTCTGTCAAATAAATAAATAAAATCTTAAAAAAAAAAGAAATATGCATTAGTTTTTGTACATTTTTAAAAATCTAATGGACCACAGTGTGATTTTTCTATTGAAACTTATCTTCATGCAGAAAAAAGTATGACCAAGTAAAGTGACTTAATGCTAAATTTGTCTTTTACTTGAGTACAACTGCCTCTCACTTTTCTGAAGCATTATGAATATTAATTCAACTTCTGGGCAAGGCAACTGCATAGAAATTAACCTTTTTTTTTTTTAAAGATTTTTTATTTATTTATTTGACAGAGAGAGATCACAAGTAGACAGAGAGGCAGGCAGAGAGAGAGAGAGAGAGGGAAGCAGGCTCCCCGCTGAGCAGAGAGCCCGATGCGGGACTCGATCCCAGGACCCCGAGATCATGACCTGAGCCGAAGGCAGCGGCCCAACCCACTGAGCCACCCAGGCGCCCAGAAATTAACCTTTTTCCCTGAATGGTGGATCCAAGAAAGGATCATAGGCTTTTGGATTTTCATGACTTCCAACTATATTTAAGACATTTTAAAATAGGTTGCAAAGTGTCACTTACATATTAGTTTTGTCCACATGCAATGCCACTCCCTCAGTAGGAATCATTTAGTAATTTGTCCTAATGATTTTAGACTTTATAAAATGACTTGATTTGATCAATGAAACAGAAGTGGAAGTGACATGGGTCTTGAGCAGGAGATTTAAAGGCTAACTCAAATCACCTTTTAGGTTTCCTCTGCAATGACAACCAACAAAATTCCAGAAGGAAGCTACTCACTTGTGTTAGGTTCTGCAGAAAAGGAGATATGCAACAGAACCTAAGCTAACCAATGACAGACATAGTAGAAATCAAATATTTGTTGTAGTAGTTCTTTACTATTTTGAGTTCACTGTTTAATATAGAAAAATCTAACCTATTCCTACTGATACAAATGTGATAGAAATTAAAAAGTGAAATTAATGTAAAATACAAAACATGAAGTAGTTGTAAAGTATTGAAATTTAGACACTATTAAATATTTACCAGAGATGTCTACTAAAGTAGATCAAATTACCCTACACCTAAAGGAGATGGAGGAAGAACAGCAAAGAAAGCCTAAACCCAGTAGGAGAAAAGAAATAATAAAGATCAGATCAGAAATCAATGAAATAGAAACCAAAAGAACAGTAGAACAGATCAATAAAACTACAAGCTGGTTCTCTGAAAGAATTAATAAGACTGAAAACCCCCTGGCCAGACTTATCAAAAAGAAAAGAGAAAGGACCCAAATAAATAAATTCATGAGTGACACAAGAGAGATCATAACAAACACCAAAGAAATACAAACCATTATAAGAACATATTATGAGCAAGTGTATGCCAACAAATTAGACAATCTGGAAGAAATGGATGCATTCCTAAAGACGTATAAACTACAAAAACTGAACCAGGAAGAAACAGAAAACATGAACAGACCCATAACCAGCAAAGAAATTGAAGAACTAATCAAAAATCTCCCAAGAAACAAGGGCCCAGGCAGATGGCTTCCCAAGGGAATCCTACCAAACATTTAAAGAAGACTTAATGCCTATTCTTCTGAAACTATTCCAAAAAATAGAAATGGAAGGAAAACTTCCAAACTCATTTTATGAGGTCAGTATTACCTTGATCCCAAAACCAAAGACCCCATGAAGAAGGAGAATTAGAGACCAATTTACCTGATGAACATGGATGCAAAAATTCTCATCAAAATATTAGCCAGTACGATCCAACAGTATATTAAAAGGATTATTCACAACAACCAAGTGGGATTTATTCCTGGGCTGCAAGGGTGATTCAATATCTGCAATCAATCAGTGTGATACACTACATTAATAAAAGAAAGGACAAGAACCATATGATACTCCCAACAGATACAGAAGAATGCATTTGACAAAGTACAGTATCCTTTATTTTTTTTTTTTTAAATCTTTATTTATTTGACAGAGAGAGATCACAAGTAAGCAGAGAGCCAGGCAGAGAGAGAGAGGGGAAGCAGGCTCCCCGGTGAGCAGAGAGCCCGATATGGGGCTTGATCCCAGGACTCTGAGATCATGACCTGAGCTGAAGGCAGAGGCTTAACCTACTGAGCCACCCAGGTGCCCCTAAAGTATCCTTTCTTTATGAAAACACTTCACACTGTAGGGGTAGAGGGAACATACCTCAATATCATAAAAGCTTTCTATGAAAAACCCACAGTGAATATCATTCTCAATGGGGGAAAACTGAGAGCTTTTCCCCTAATGTCAGGAACATGGAAAGGATGTCCACTATCACTACTGCTGTTCAACATAGTATTAGAAGTCCTAGAAGCCTTAGCAATCAGACAACAAAAAGAAATAAAAGGCATCCGAATCAGCAAAGAAGTCAAACGTTCACTCTCTGCAGATGATATGATACTTTATGTAGAAATCTCAAAAGACTCCACACCAAAACTGCTAGAACACATACAGGAATTCAGTAAAGTGGCAGGATATAAAATCAATGCACAGAAATCAGTTGTATTTCTATACACCAACGAGACTGAAGAAAGATAAACTAAGGAGTTGATCCTATTTACAATTGCATCCAAAACCGTAAGATACATAGGAATAAATCTAACCAAAGAGGCTAAGAATCCATACTCAGAAAACTATAGAACACTCACGAAAGAAATTGAGAAAGACACAAAGAAATGGAAAAGCTTTCCATGCTCATGGATGGAAGAACAATTATTGTTAAAATGTCTATGCTACCTAAAGCAATCTACACATTTAATGCAATCCCTACTTTTTTCACAGAAATGGAACAAATAATCCTAAAATTTGTATAGAACCAGAAAATACCCCAAAGAGCCAGAGGAATGTTGAAAAAGAAAGCCAAAGTTGGTGGCATCACAGTTCTGGACATAAAGTTCCATTACAAAGCTATAATCATCAAGACAGTATGGTACTGGTGCCAAAACAGACATATAGATCAATGGAACAGAATACAGAACTCAGAAGTAGATCCTCAACTCTGTGGACAACTAATCTTCAACAGAGCAGGAAAGAATATCCAATGGAAAAAAGACAGTCTCATCAACAAATGGTGAAAATTGGACAGCCACATGCAGAAGAATTCATTCTTCTGGACCTTTTCCTTATACCATGCACTAAAATAGACACAAAATGAATGAAAGATCTAAACTTGAGACAAGAATCCATCAAAATCCTTGAGGAGAACATAAACAGCAACCTCTTTGACCTCAGCCGTTGCAACTTCTTCCTAGAAACATCACCAAAGGTAAGGGAAACAAGGGCAAAATGAACTATTGGGACTTCATCAAGATAAAAAGCTTTTGTGCAGCAAAGGAAACAGTCAACAAAACCAAAAGACAACTGACAGAATGGGAGAAGATATTTGCAAATGACATATCAGATAAAGGCTAGTATCCAAGACCATGAAGATCTTATCAAACTCAACAACCAAGGAACAAATAATCCAGTCAAGAAATGGGCAGAAGACAAATACAGGCATTTCTCCAAAGAAGACATCCAAATGGCCAGCAGACACATGAGAAAATGCTCAACGTCAGCTGGCATCAGGGAAATAAAAATAAAAACCACAATGAGATACCACCTCACAGCAGTCAGAATAGCTAAAATTAATAAATCAGGAACAACAGATGTTGGCGAGGATGTGGAGAAAGGGGAACACTCTTTAGCTGTTGGTGGGAATGCAAGCTGGTGTAGCCACTTTGAAAAACAGTATGGAGGTTCCTCAAAAAGTTGAAAACCCTATGACCTAACACTTACACTACTATGTATTTACCGTAGAGATATAAATGTAGTAATCTGAAGGGGCACCTGCACCCCAATATTTATAGGAGCAATGTCCATAATAGCCAAGCTATGGAAAGAGCACAGATGTCCATCAACAGATGGATAGATGAAGATGTGGTAAAATTACACAATCGAATATTATACAGCTATCAAAAATGAAATCTTGACATTTGCAATGAAGTGGATAGAACTAGAGGGTATTATGTAAGCAAAATAAGTCAATCAGAGAAAGATAATTATCATATGATCTCACTGATATGTGAAATTTGAGAAAGAAGGCAGAGAATCATAGGGGAAGAGAGGAAAAAATGAAACCAGATAAAACCAGAGAGGGAAACAAACCATAAGAGAATCAATCTCAGGAAACAAAAGAAGGTTGCTGGAGTGGAAGGGGATTGGAGGATGGGGTGGCTGAGCAATGGACACTGGGGAGGGTATATGCTATGCTGAGTGCTGTGAATTGCGTAAGACTGATAAGGCACAGACCTGTATTCCTGAAACAAATAATGTATTATATGTTAATTTAAAAAAAGATAAAATAGGCAAAATTAGTCCATAGTGATAGAAATGAAAACAGAGGTGAGACTCTACACCTACTGTAAAGGTTTTAATAGATGTAATTATATTCTGATGATATTGAATACCGGTGAAGATGCAGAACGACTCATACATTGCTGGTGCAAAATGGTACATCAACACACATATGTAATGAAATCACATAAAACTGGTAAAATGTGACTGAAAAAGGTTGGTACACTGTACTGGTCACAATGATCTGATTCTGGTCTGTACTTCAGGGACGCAAGCCATTAACACTGGAGAGGCTGCATGAAGGGTGCACAGTACTTCCCTGGACGCTAATTGTTTCCATAAAATTTTTTAAAGTTTTAAAAAAATAAACCACTTGTAACAGTGGTGGGGTGCTGAGTACATGGGTATATACTAAGTTTGTGAAAATTCAGAGCTAAACACTGAAGCTATGCTCTTCTTCTGAGCATGTATTATGTAATACTTCAATAAAGAGGTTTTATCAAAAATAAATAAATAAATAAAAATAAAATAAAATAGACCAAGTCATATAATAGTCAACCTTGAGGGTATCTGTTTAAATAAATAAATAAACAATTCTATATATTTGGGTTGTGAATTTTTAATAATAAGTATTTATAAGGTACTTAAGGCTAGTTGAAACCTATTATTCTAAGTAGTATAAATACAATTCATAATTGTGCATTACTTAATTATTGAACAATTCACTGTGGGACAATTCAATGACTGGTTCATCAACATGGGGCATGAATTACCAAAATTGTGAGTAAGTCAAGGCTAGATGTATTACAGATAAAATATGTATTTTTATGATTTCCCCCTAATAATCTGGATCTTTACAAACAAAAGACACACTTGAGTATGAGTCTTAGTTCTGCACTTGGTCACCAGTTGCATAATCCTATGAAATGTATTTCATTACCTCCTCAATTTCCTTAACAAAACCAATCTATCCAATATAATTTGTTAGTACTTGTAAGCTTTTGGCATTGTACTAAATTCTGGGTAATCAATAGTAAATAAATCCAGCTCTTGTGTTGACCTCGGTGGATTTATAGTAGAAGAAACAGACAAAAATATAAGTAAATGAATAAATATATAATTAAAATTGCATTCTTAGGAGATGATTTTTAAGTCAAGATATGAAGGGTGAGGAGCATGGAAAGAAAAGTGTGGAATAGTCCTTCAAGAAGATAAAACATCTGAGAAGGCCCTGAGAAGGAAAAGAACTTGCGATGCTCTATGTAAAGAATAAGGGCACAGATGGCCTATGTATAGAAAAATATAATATGGTATCTGAGAGGTAGTTAAGATTTTCATAAACTGGGGGCACCTGGGTGGTTCTGCTGGTTAAGCATCTGAGTCTTGATTTCAGCTCAGGTCATGGGTTATGGGATCAGCCCCCTGTGGGGCTTTGCACTCAGCGGAGAGTCCGCTTGTCCCTCTCCCTCTGCTCCTCCATCCCCATTCATGTCCTCTCTGTATTTATCTCTTAAAATAAATTTAAAAAATCTTAAAAGGAATCTTCTTAAGGTATAACAAAGAGTTTGATTTTTATCTAAACGCAATGGCATGCCATTAAAAGGTGCTACGTAGAAGGAAATGGTATCTTTGGATTTGTGGGTTTTTTAAACTACTTTGAGTAAAATAGCAAAGAAGCTGATGGGGAGGAAGGGTACATTGCCCAGTTTTACCATATTGTAAGGCACAAACACACACAATTTCACTGGCAAACAGTAAACACTTATTACTGGCTAATAGATCTCTGTGTTCGCTGGACAGTTGGAGTGGCTCTGCTTCTTCCTGCATATTGAGTTAAGATGTTCTACACATTTCACACTCTTGGGGTCTGTGAATAGGAGTGTGAGGTATATGGGGCATGCATTTCCCATGGTGGGCCCAGAAGCTTCCAGAGAGGTCAACAAAAATAAGTTGTTTTACTTAAGGCATAGGCTTGCATCAGATTATTTCATACTATATTCTATTAGCCAAGGAATATCACATAGAATAAGGCCAACATCAATGGTGTAGGTAAGTACACTCTATCCATAGAGGCGGGTTAGGAAAGAAGAGTGTCCACATGCAGTGCTTATCTCGGTGAGGCTAAGGTTTGTTGCTTCTAATATTTAATGAACAGAAATTCAAACTCTGCAAAAGAGTGAAAAATGAACAGTAATAAATCTACCATAATAATTCAAGTTAGAGGTGGTAACAGTAAAAAATAGGTATATCTGAAAGCAATGTTATCTTATATTTAATAACTTACTATACTCCAGGCAATATTTATATACTTTACTTTTATTAATTCATCTGAGTCTCACAACTACCTATGATTAAATTTTGAAAATTGAGATTTAGAGGAGCCAAGTGGTTTTTCCAATATTATAGCTTATAAGTAGAAGAGCTAGATTTCAAAGTCAAGCAGTCTCTGTAGAACTTGAAGTCCTAACAACTGGCTAGGGATACTTTAAACATTAAATAAGTGAAGTATATGAACTGGTCAGTTGAGTGTATACCACAGAGTAAATACTAAGTAAATGTTATCATTACTAATATTTAGGAAAGGAAAATGATTTGAAAATCATAATCCCTGACCTCAGTGAATCTTCAGATTTAAATGAGGCAAAGTGGTAATATATGGAGCATATTTAAAACATAAATTAAAAAAGAAAAGACATCTAATAAAAGACAGGTATTATTTACTCTATGTGAGGAATAAAAACTTGAGATCTGAAAAGCTTATGATCACATAAGCTTCCATATGTCATAGCTGTCATAGGATCACAGTTTATAAGTGTCAGATCTTTGATTTAATTTACTATAACCAGAATTCATGTGCAGGATTCTTTCTACAGCTTCATGCTGGGAAATGTTTTACCACCAGAAGATAGTCACCAAAGAAGACAGAATAGACCACCCCACCATGCACACATGCATGCAGATACACAAAAACTTCTTCACCCTTATCTAGCTATTGTTCTAAGAAACACTGAAGATTCTATATGCTATAAAAATATGTTTATGGAGGGTAATAGGGTGGGATCTGTTGTGATTACTTAGTATATCATGAAACAAGAAGGCCACACTATAAATGCATGTTTATTCTATATAATGATCCCAGTGGTAATATCTGAAATGACAGATACCTCCTCATCCTCAATCCCCAAATGCCTCTCCTTAGTGAGTCTTAGGCTTCTCTGAGCATACCAGGTAGAAAGCCCTGGTAGATGATTTACCACTCTTGGCTCTTCATGACTCATCTCAGTTCACATGGTAGTAACTGCAGTGGCACCAGAATTCTGCCATATTTTAAGTTCCTTAAAAGTAGCACCTACATTTGTCTTGCTCCATTTCTAGAAGAATGCTTGGCTCAGAAATGTACTCAATAAATATTTCTTAAAATAAGTGAATTAAGGAATGAATGAATCCTTAGGCTCTTAGTCTGCAGATGTAAGATCAGTTGATATTAAGTATAGGCTATATATTTATACTTTGGGTAGAAAACTGTAGTGAGCACAGGTAGAAAGCATAAAGGTATAGCTGAAAGTGAGCAGCTTTGATGTCTGAAATTGCCTGAATAGCATGTATTCCTGCTTCCAAATCAGATAAGGATTTTTTAATCTTTTGAATTGCCTGGTAGACTCTCTGTTCTTATGTTGCTTATATTCCTGGGATACCAGAGTATATACTAGAGATCATTCTGCCCAGATATATTTCTTATAGATAATAACCAACTGAGAAAGCTTTGCTATCATTGTATGCATGGGTGGGTATAAAAAATAATGCAGATGGAAGGTATAATTGCTAGAAATGATGATGCCCTATTTGGAAAGGTATAGCAATTTATTAAAATAAATTTCTACTAGTGTGAGTTAAAAACATAAGTTTTATTCTTGCTACAAAACATAACACTGGAGTATTGTTTTCATACTTGTTGATTCCTTTAAGTTGCCACTTGGTCAATCAGGATGAAAAAGAAGGTACATACCTTGAGTAATATCATCTAGACCAGAGGTGCCTGGGTGGCACAGTCACTTAAGCATCTGACTCTTGATTTTGGCTTAGATCATGATCTCGGGAACCTGAGATCAAGCCCCATGTCAGTCTCCAAACTGAGTGTGAAGTCTGTTTGAAATTCTTTCCCTCTCCTCTGTCCCTCTCCCTGCTCATGCACACACACTCTCTCTCTAAAAATAAATAAATAAAATCTACAAAAAGTATATCACCTATACCAAGGACATACTCTGGCATTACATTGAGATATCAGATACTACCTTACTAACACATTAATTTTTTTAAATGACACAAATGCAATATAATTTATTTCTAGCTCATACAGTAATTCAAGGAGGCTCTTTTGTACAGGGTGACTCAGGGTCCCAAATTCCCTCTGGATTGTTGTCTCTATCTTGCATCATATTGGCATTGATAGTACAAGGCAAAGTGGAACGTTCAAGAGGAAAATCAATACATTAAATTCTTTTTCTAGAAGTAATTTCCATACCTTTTGTTCATATTATTTAATGAAAACTAATCACATAACCACATACAGATGTAAGCAGAGCAAGTGAAAATATTTCTTTTTTTTTTTAAGATTTTATTTATTTTTTTGACAGAGAGAGAGATCACAAGTAGGCAGAGAGGCAGGCAGAGAGAGGAGGAAACAGGCTCCCTGCTGAGCAGAGAGCCCAATTCGGGGCTCGATCCCAGGACCCTGAGATCGTGACCTGAGCCAAAAGCAGAGGCTTAACCCACTGAGCCACCAAGGTGCCCAAAAGTATTTCTTAACTGGGTAGCTGTTTCCAAGTTGCAAGTATATAGTGAGACTAGGGGAGAAACTGCTACTCCCACAGTCCATTTTTGTGATTACCCTTAATTCTTTGGGTGGGAAATGTGTACCTTTCTTCCTACCCGAAGAATACACCTATTCTATTCCTAAGGAAAATATACCAAATTCTGATTAATAATTTGCATCTGGCTCACAATTAAAATTAGGAACTGCATCTAGCTCAAAACTCTGGATCTCTGGGCAATGTACAGTCCTTTTCATGGTCCAGATGTGGTTTCTTTGCTCTTCATTAGCCTGTTAACTAATTGCACCTGTCTTCTTCCATGCCAAATATACAATGGCCAATGAAAGGTAATCATGAAAAAGAAAAAAAAAGTGGGGGGCATCATGTTGCTTGACTTCAAGCTATATTACAAAGCTATAGTGATCAAAACAGTATGGTACTGGCACAAAAGCAAACACATAGATCAATGCAACATACAGAAAACCCAGAAAAGGACCTACAACTATATGGTCAACTAATCTTTGACAAAGCAGAAAAGAATATCCATGGAAAGAAGATAGACTTTTCAACAAATTGTCTTGGGAAAACTGGACAGCAACATGCAGAAGAATGAAAATGGATCACTTCCTTACACCATACACAAAATTAAATTCAAAATGGATGAAAGATCTGAATGTGAGGCAGGAATCCATCAAAATCCTAGAGAAGAACACAGGCAATAACTTCTTTGACATTGGCCATAGTAACTTCTTACTAGATATATCTCCTGAAGTAAGGGGAAAAAAAAGCAAAAATGAACCATTAGAATTTTATCAAGATAAAAGCTTCTGCACAGCAAAGGAAACAGTCAACAAAACTAAAAGGCAGTCTACAGAATAGGAGAAGATATTTGCAAATAACATATTTGATAAGGGCTAGTATCTAAAATATATAAAGAACTTATCAAACTCAAGATCTCAAAAATGAATAACCTGATTAAATATGGGCAGAAGACACAAGGAGACATTTTTCCAAAGAAGACATCCAGGTGGCCAACAGACACATGAGAAGATGCTCAACACCACTCATCATCAGGGAAATACAAACCAAAACCGTGATGAGATACAACCTTACATCTGTTAGAATGGCTAAAATTAACATCACAAGAAACAACAGATGTTGGCAAGGATGTAGAGAATGGGTATCCTCTCACACTGTTGGTTGGAATGCAAACTGGTGCAGCCCCCCTGGAAAACAGTATGGAGGTTCCTCAAAGAGTGAAAAATTGCACTACTAGGTATTTACCCAAAGCATACAAATATACAAATTAGAAGGGGTACATGCACCACCATGTTTATAGCAGCATTATCAGCAATTGTCAAACTATAGAAAGAGCTCAACTGCCCACTGACTGTTGAATCAATAAAGAAGATGTGGTATGAATTGGAATATTACTCAGGCATCAAAAAGAATGAAATCTTGCCATTTGCAAAGATGTGGATGGAGCTAGAGTGTATTATGTTAAGTGAAATAAATCAGTCAAAGAAAGACAAATACCATATGATTTCACTCATATGTGGAATTTAGTAAATAAAACAGATCAGTATGTGGCAAGGGGAAAAAAAAAGAGAGAGAGAGAGAGAGAGAGAGAGCAGGAGAGAGGTAGAGCCAAACCATGAGAGACACTTAATGACAGAGAAAAAACTGAGGGTCGATGGAGGGAGGTGGGTAAGGAAAGGGCTAAATGGATGATGGGTATTAAGGAGGGCACTTGTTATGATGAGCACTGGGTGTTATATGTAAGTGATGAATCACTAAATTCTACTCCTGAAACCATTACTTCACTGCATGCTAACAAGAATTTAAATAAAAATTTGAAAGAAAAACAAAATTAAAAAAAAAATAGAACTACCCTGCGATCCAGCAATTACACTTCTAGACATTTACCCAAAGAATACAAAAATACTAACTCAAAGGCATAATGCACCCCAATGTTTACAGCAGCATTATTTATAATTACCAAATTTTGGAAACAGCCCAAGTATCCACTGACTGACGAATGGAAAAAGAAGATGTGTATATATGTTATAACACACACACACACACACACACACACACACACACACACAATGGAATATTACTCAGACATCAAAAATAGTGAAATCTTGCCATTTACAACAACATGGATGAAGCTAAAGTATTATGCTAAGTAAAATAAGTCTGAGAAAGACAAATACTATATGATTTCCCTCATATGTAGAATTTAAGAAACAAAACAAAGTAGCAAAGGAAAAAAGAGAGAAAGAGATACAAACCAGGAAACATACTTCTAACTATACAGAACAAACAGATGGTTACTAGAGTGGAGGTCGGTGGAGAGGATGTGTGAAACAGGTGATTGGGGATTAAGGAGGGCACTTGTGATGAGAACCAGGTAATGTACGGAAGTGCTGAATCACTATACTGTACACTTGAAATAAATATTAGACAGCATGTTAACTAATTGGAATGTAAATAAGAACTTAAAGATAAAATAATTCTGAGGAAAAAAAGAAAAAAAACATGAATATAATAGCATTTGCATTATTTAGAATTATAAAATCAATTAGAAAATTGTAAGTATCTCACTTTTTTTAAACAATCATATGTTTCACAAACATGCATGAATATAAGTACATTTCTAGGGTTCTTGCCAGGGCTGCACAAAGGGTGCTACCTAGGATGGTCTGAAATTTAAGCTTAATTTGTTTATGGTAAGTGCACCTCTAATAAAAGCTATCCATCAACTGTCCAACCACACTTTCCTGTTCTTGGTATCAGATGAGAAACTGGACTACACAGAGAACTTGAATTAGACAAATGTGACCAATATTCCTTAGTTTGAAAAGAGTTTCCATGTGGATATAAAGTGTTGACAATATGGGTCCTCCAACTAAGGAAGAGCTAGGGAAAATGTTAAGATAAGCTTTGCCCTGAATATATTTTTATCCAGCCATAAGCTTTAACAAACAAAAGGGCATGGCATTTGGGCTGTTTGTAAAGCTACATTCCTGGCACTAATATAAAATTCTTTTTTTCAAAGCACTCTTTGTTTCTGCAGAAGTTATTGATTTGTTTATTCTGTTGATAAGCCATACAGCTTTGGGATTCAGAACCATGTAGAGTTATTTGCATTTGAGAGTTAGTAAAGATATAATTGCAGTTACTTCTGATGTCATATTATTAAACAGCACTCTTCATATGTAGTGTCTTCCGCCTCCTCTCCTCCATACCTAATAGTCTCAGGAGGATAAATGTATATTTTACATTGATTTTGATCAAATGGCTTTTGCCCTGGGTAGTATTAGATGGCTAGGTCATTGCAGCAATTATACAGCAGTATTCCCCAAGTGGACCTTTCATCTACTTGTAATATAAAATCAATAATGTCTAAACAAGGACTGAGATGGCATTTTAATGTTTTCAGAGAGCATTTAGACATCTGAGCTGTCTCAGAAGTGGTTTCAAAGTCCATTTCCAAAATGGGGCAAAGATGTTCTCTATGTCTTATTTATACCCTGAAAATATACCTTTCTAGGTAGTTAAGAAACAAATTTATCTAAAAGTAGGGCTAAAGGCTGTGCTACGAAATATCAAGGAAATTATTGTTTCCATTTGCTATTATAAACTAAGACATGCCACTATTTTTGCAAGACAACATTCTTTAAATACAATATTAAATATATAATTAAATTATATAACTTTTTACCACTGATTTTGAAATCTATTTCACTGAGATGCAGTAAACTAATAGCATATTTCATTAGTATTTATTTTGCATCATACCTTCAAAATTTAAAACATGGGCTTTTTTTTTTTTTTAAAGATTTTATTTAATTATTTGAGAGAGAGAGAGAGCATGAGAGGAGAGAGGTCAGTGGGAGAAGCAGACTCCCTGCTGAGCAGGGAGCCCGATGTGGGACTCGATCCTGGGACTCCAGAATCATGACCTGAGCTGAAGGCAGTTGCCTAACCAACTGAGCCACCCAGGCGCCCCTAAAACATGGGCTTTATTCAAATATTCAGTGACAGCTTTTATAATTTCTACAAGGTTATTTATAAACCTGAATTACTCTCTACTTTCTATTGCATAAAACCAGGTTGTATATGAGATAAAAAGTTTTAATTTATTTTTAATATGATAAAACCTAGGCAAATAATTTCCTTTGTTAACTATATTTCTAATTACTTGAAGAGAAATACTTTCCATGGAAACCTCTTGAAGCCACTTTCATTTCGTCAGAACTAAAGAGTCTAAGACCTCAGTGATTAACGTAGGCACCAGTTTCATCACTGGTAGCAAATTTCCTGAATTATACACAGGAATCTAGAAGGATGCCTAGGAAATATACTCTAAACATGCTCAGAAGGTATTTCAAGCCAGCGACCTTTCATTGAGTAGGGTTAAACTGACAAAAGCTATAAAAGGTACAAAATTCCTCTGAGAAGCACTTCATTTCGGTCTGTGCAATCAAATGACCCAATTAATGCTTCCACTCATGCAATATTTATACATTTTATGTAAGCAGGTCAGTTTGTTAAACTAACTTACCTCTGCCAAGCACATCATTACATCACAAACCAGCAAATAGATATGAATCAGCCAGCTACTGCTGTAAGGAATTACTGAATCAAATAAATAATCTCACATATCCCAAAGGAATAATTTCTCTCTTTTCATAAAGAAATACTATGGGAAGGTTACTATAATCCTTTACTATTGCTATATACTCTATTTATGAGACTTAAGATGATACTCTATTTATGAGACTTAAGATGTGTTCCTAAGTTCTTAATAACTTAAATTCTTAATGCTACTCAAAATCACCATACACTTGCTTCTCTCATACTATTAAGGGCATCACATTCTTGAATGTTTACACACATTTTATTTTGCTGTCTATAAATTTTCTGCAATTTGTAGAGACCAATGATGAAGATATTCCCAGACCTATATTTTAGAAAATTTTGAAAATAGTATGATAAGACCAAAAATGTCACTTTTAAGCTTCTAGTGCTTCAAAGTACCTACTCTAATCTCAGCCAAGAATTTTGGGGTTGAAAATGTCTGTATCAGTACTATATTTTGGATAAACTGAATTAACAATTTAATTTTAAATCATCAAGTTAGCTAGGATCTATCCACTACAACTCTTATTTTGTAGTCACTGAAGTCTGATTAAGTGACTTGGCTTAGGCTTAACTTTCCTGCCCATTTAATAACATGGCAGAACTTTTGTAGCTGAAAGTTTCTAGAACTACTTTTTGTCTTAGGAAACAATTGCCAAGATATGCCATAACTGATCTATCCATCAATATATATCCATTACTATGACTATATCTACAATACTGTGCTTGATACAGATGCCATAATTTTTGAGGGACTTTAAAAAAAATCTAGAGAATGATAATAATGTTCACATGTTGGAATTCACCGAATAATCATATAATACAATGTTTCTAGGGGAACTAAGGGTAAAAGGAAGCAAAAGTTAATTTAAAGCCCAATAATTGAAAGGTTATCATATTAGAATGAAATTCAGTGAGGCTCAAAAACTTAACCAGAAGTATTCAGAGCATTGAAGGAAGGAAATGTGACTCAGTAAAAAAAAGATTTGAAACTGTAGGAGGGAGGAGTCAAGATGGCAGAGAAGTAGCAGGCTGAGACTACTTCAGGTAGCAGGACATCAGCTAGATAGCTTATCTAAAGATTGCAAACACCTATAAACCCAACGGGAGATCGAAGAGAAGAAGAACAGCAATTCTAGAAACAGAAAATCAACCACTTTCTGAAAGGTAGGACTGGCGGTGAAGTGAATCCAAAGTGACGGGAAGATAGACTGCGGTGGGAGGGACCGGCTCGCGGCAAGTGGCGGAGCAACGGAGCACAAAATCAGGACTTTTAAAAGTCTGTTCCGCTGAGGGACATCATTCCAAAGGCTAAACCAGGGTGAAGCCCAGGCGGGGTCAGCGTGGCCTCAGGTCCCGCAGGGTCATAAAAGGATCGGGGGTGCTTGAGTGTCGCAGAGCTTGCAGGTATTAAAACGCGGAAGCCGGCTACAGGATTATTCACCACGACCAAGTGGGATTTATTCCAGAGCTGCAAGGTTGGTTCAACATCCGCAAATCAATCAACGTGATACAACACATTAATAAAAGAAAGAACAAGAACCATATGATACTCTCCATAGATGCTGAAAAAGCTTTTGACAAAGTACAGCATCCCTTCTGATCAAAACTCTTCAAAGTGTAGGGATAGAGGGCACATACCTCAATATTATGAAAGCCATCTATGAAAAACCCACTGCAAATATCATTCTCAATGGAGAAAAACTGAAAGCTTTTACGCTAAGGTCAGGAACACGGCAGGGATGTCCGTTATCACCACTGCTATTCAACATAGTATTAGAAGTCCTAGCCTCAGCAATCAGACAACAAAAGGAAATTAAAGGCATCCAAATCAGCAAAGAAGAAGTCAAACTATCACTCTTCGTAGATGATATGATACTATATGTGGAAAACCCAAAAGACTCCACTCCAAAAGTGCTGGAACTTGTACAGGAATTCAGTAAAGTGTCAGGATATAAAATCAATTCACAGAAATCAGTTGCATTTCTCTACACCAACAACAAGACAGAAGAAAGAGAAATTAAGGAGTCAATCCCACTTACAATTACTCTCAAAACTATAAGATACCTAGGAATAAACTTAACTAAAGAGGCTAAGAATCTATACTCAGAAAACTATAAAGTACTTATGAAAGAAATTGAAGAAGACACAAAGAAATGGAAAAATGTTCCATGCTCCTGGATTGGAAGACAAATATTGTGAAAATGTCTATGCTACCTAAAGCAATCTACACATTTAATGCAATTCCTATCAAAATACCATCCATTTTTTTCAAAGAAATGGAACAAATATTCCTAAAATTTATATGGAACCAGAAGAGACCTCGAATAGCCAAAGCAATATTGAAAAAGAAAGCCAAAGTTGGTGGCATCAAGATTCCGGACTTCAAGCTCTATTACAAAGCTGTCATCATCAAGATAGCATGGTACTGGCACAAAAACAGACACATAGATCAATGGAACAGAATAGAGAGCCCAGAAATAGACCCTCAACTCTATGGTCAACTAATCTTCGACAAAGCAGGAAAGAATGTCCAATGGAAAAAAGACAGCCTCTTCAATAAATGGTGTTGGGGAAATCTGGACAGCCACATGCAGAAAAATGAAATTGGATCATTTCCTTACACCACACATGAAAATAGACTGAAAATGGATGAAGGACCTCAATGTGAGAAAGGAATACATAAAATCCTTGAGGAGAACACAGCCAGCAACCTCTTCGACCTGAGCCGCAGCAACATCTTCCTAGGAACGTCACCAAAGGCAAGGGAAGCAAGGGCAAAAATGAACTACTGGGATTTTATCAAGATCAAAAGCTTTTGCACAGCAAAGGAAACAGTTAATAAAACCAAAAGACAACTGACAGAATGGGAGAAGATATTTGCAAACGATATATCCAATAAAGGGCTAGTGTCCAAAATCTATAAAGAACTTAGCAAACTCAACACCCAAAGAACAAATAATCCAATCAAGAAATGGGCAGAAGACATGAACAGACATTTCTGCAAAGAAGACATCCAGATGGCCAACAGACAGATGAAAAAGTGCTTCACATCACTCAGCATCAGGGAAATACAAATCAAAACCACAATGAGATATCACCTCACACCAGTCAGAATGGTTAAAATCAACAAGTCAGGAAATGACAGATGCTGGCGAGGATGCGGAGAAAGGGGAACCCTCCTACACTGTTGGTGGGAATGCAAGCTGGTGCAACCACTCTGGAAAACAGCATGGAGGTTCCTCAAAATGTTGAAAATAGAACTACCCTATGACCCAGCAATTGCACTACTGGGTATTTACCCTAAAGATACAAATATAGTGATCCAAAGGGGCACGTGCACCTGAATGTTTATAGCAGCAACGTCTACAATAACCCAACTATGGAAAGAACCTAGATGTCCATCAACAGATGAATGGATAAAGAAGAAGTGGTATATATACACAATGGAATACTATGCAGCTATAAAAAGAAATGAAATCTTGCCATTTGTGACGACGTGGATGGAACTGGAGGGTATCATGCTTAGTGAAATAAGTCAATCGGAGAAAGACAACTATCATATGATCTCCCTGATATGAGGAAGTGGAGATGCAACAGGGGGGGTTAAGGGGGTAGGAGAAGAATAAATGAAACAAGATGGGATTAGGAGGGAGACAAACCATAAGTGACTCTTAATCTCACAAAACAAACTGAGGGTTGCTGGGGGGAGGGGGGTTGGGAGAGGGGGGGTGGGGTTATGGACATTGGGGAGGGTATGTGCTATGGTGAGTGCTGTGAAGTGTGTAAAGCTGGCGATTCACAGACCTGTACCCCTGGGGATAAAAATATATTATATGTTTATAAAAAATTTAAAAAAATGTTTATTAAATGAAAAAAAAGATTTGAAACTGTAGCTATGTAGCAATTTTTAACGTTTCATAAAGAATACTTGAATTTGCAGATCATGTCAAATAAAATGAAAACTTAATAATATTTAGAAGTGAACCAAGAACAAAAAAGAAAAAAAAAAGAAATTGACAAAACCCTGCTTAGGTACCAATGGAGCATAAATGTTCCCCGCTTATGAAACTTCTATACACTCCAACATTTCTATACTATCAAAAGGTGTTATGCAATAAGTAGTTGCAATGTATTCAAAAGATCTATGGTTCAAGAAATAAGCTTTTCACTTTCTATGCTATTTTAATTGGAGAGTAGAACTGGCACACTTCCAAACTGATAGCAACACACTCATTGACAAACACAGCGGATGATCAGTTACTTTTTACTTCAGGATTATACTATATGTTATCATTTACCATGTAGAGGACACATATATGAGAGCAAAAAACACACAATGATTATATATAGAAATAAATATATATATATATATATATATATATATATATATATATATATATATATATCTCAAAATACCTGGGAGTACTTAGCAAAGCTAGTCCAAAAATCTGGAGCGAAATTGTATAATCAACAGAAATAAATCTGGACCGTAGAGTATTTTTATCTTTAAATTTTCCCCTGCTAAAGGCCTGACCAGCCCAGAAGAGCTTTCAAATTATAAGTTGGTACAAAACTACTGACAGAGGAGAGGTGGATCATAGGAGTCAGACAAATATCTGTGCCAATTTTCTTGTGTAAGAGAATGCTTGTAAAATCATGGTAAGGCAAAGTATCACAAAGTGCGTGGGGTCCACATGTTGTCCTTGCATAAAAGGAAGCACTTAACTGGCACAGAAAGTGTTCTTTCTAAAGAAATTGATGAATAAATTGAAAAAAGAAAAAGAAAGACCAGTCCTAGTTGATCACTGAATTGTAGGGTTTCCTAACCAATTTCATTATGATGCAGGGGTTGCTGTTCTTGGCCTAATTAAGCAGTAACAGTCAGAAACTTTTGGTCTCCTTTAGATCTGTCAATGTAGTGTAATCTTTTGCCTTCTGTGGATGATCCAGGAAGAAATTAAGCATTTGGGAAAAAGTAAAATAAGTTGTTCCATCTTATTAAAAAAATGCATATGGCTGGAATTCTATCACAATACCAGATTACATCAAGAATTTTATTTATTTATTTGAGAAAGAGGGAAAACAAGAGATAGAGCATGGGCAGAGGGAGAGGGGCAGAGGGAGTAGGAGGAGCAAAGGGAGCAGGAGCAGCAGATTCACTGCAGAGCAAGGAGCATGTGCTGGGCTGGGCTGGATCCCAGGACTCTGGGTCCATGATCTGAGTAGAAGGCAGATGCTTAACTGACTGAGCCACCCGGGTGCCCCAAGAATTTTATTTTGGAATCACATATGCTAATGATCTTGAAAATAATATAATACTATGGAATGCTTTCTAAAATGTCTACAGAGAGTTTACAGATTATGAAATTATGATATTGACTACATTGAGCAAGAAACTATACTTCCTTGAACACACAGATTGGCAGGTCAAACAGAAGAACATGACAATGTGACATCATGTAGCAACAGAACACTGACAAAACACTTCTAATAGTGCAAATTACAAAGAAAATAGTGTAGTAAGAATTGCTTTCCTCACATGACACTGTTTGTTCTATCATGTGAAATTTGGCCCTTACAGTTTTAACAGTTTGGGGGATGTAGAACAAAATAAGAGAGACTGATTGTGTTTTTAGTACATCCAGGAAACACAGACTGAGATCTGGACTGTCTATATTCTTCCTGGATTTTTTATGTATCATTTCTACCTTGATAGATGACTATGATATACTTTACTTCTTGGATATATATGAATAAATTTGTGTTCCTAGCTAGCAGTTTGTGGTTGCTTTCTTTAGAATTTATCAGCTCTAGCTACAAGTATAAGTACAGAAATATGAGCTAAGAGCCATAAAATCTCATATATATATATATATATATATATATATATATATATAAAACACTATTTTTTCTAAAAATTTTTCTTGATAGCTTTCCCTTTTGCCTACTCTTTAAGAATATTACTGTCCCTTCTATTTTCACTGTTTATGTAAAATATGATTATGGTGCTTAATTATCTTCATGTATGATGTTCTTTGTCTTTCTTAGTACTTGAAACTCTTTGGGGGTGGGGAGAAGGCATAACTTTCTCTGATGTATCCTTTGAAGTGCTTAGTGATGCTCTGTGGACACCTTATATATCAATTAAAAAATGTGAATGTGACAGGTGTACAACCTGGTATTATCTAAATAATTACCTAAATGCTGTGTGGAATGTATTATCTGATAACATCATCATAACTCCAAGTATCTAAATAAAGCATAAGCATTTTATAAATAATAGAGATGCTGAGTTACATACAGCTAGAAGGCATATTTTAGAAATGTCAAAATATTGATATCTTACATTAGTCTTGAATATCCTATCTCTACATCTGATGAGACTGACATAAAAAGAGGGATCTTCTGATATTACTAAACTCACTGGATATGTAGGAAGCAGATATATTTTGTATCAAAATACACTCAATGTTATAAAAATATAACAGAGCCAAATGTAGTTAGTGAATTATTTACTTGTATTTTAAAAGTCAACTTACTGTTCATGTAAGAATTTACTGTTAGCTATTTTATATTTTATTTCTTTCCAAAAGTAAAAACACATAAATTGCAAAAGAGCTTAAAAGTGCAAATTGATTAATTTTCTTGAGCTTATCAGATACCTGAGTCCACACAGCATAACGTGTGGAGAATTTGAGAGACCTTGGAAGGGGATAAAAGCATTTCACATGTGGAACAGATGTGAATCTTTAGGAGCCAGAGGACACACCGTGGTAGTCCTAATAATGGTCCCCCACAAAGATGTCCATGTCTAATCCCAGAACCAGTGAATATGTTATGTTCATGGAAAAGGAAAATTAAGGGTGCTAATCTGCTGAATTATTTGGATGGGTCTAATGTAGCCACAAAGGACCACAGAAGTAGAAAACTGAAGCTTAGAGTAATGTGATATGAGAAGGATGCAGCTTACTTTTGCTAGCTTTGAAGATAAAGAACTGGGCACATCCTCTAGAAGCTGGAAAATATGAAGAAATAAATCCTACCCAGAGCCTACAGAAAGGAGGCACCACTGGCAACACCTTGATTTTAAGCCTAGTAAGATCCGTGTCAGACTTCTAACTTACAGAACTGTAAAAATAATAGACTGTGCTCTCTAAGCCACTAACTTATGGAAATCCATTACAGTAGCCATGATAAACTAGAACACAAGTCAAAGAACTGACCTGGCATCTGGGGGGTGATATATGGGTACCTGTAAGGAGCATTAAAGTTCAGGCATTAAGTCATCCAAGCATTAGTTCACCATGGCTGTTCACCATGGCTTATATAGCCATTGGAGGCTATATAAGCTGGCAAAAAGATTCAGCTGTGTTTTCATAAACATATTACTAAAGGCTGAGTGTGGAAATTTAAAGCTGCAGGTTGCTAGACATACAGGGACTTGTACCTACCTATAGCCTTTTTTCTCCACAAGCTTTACAGGCAGTCATAGTCACAAGGAAGATCAAAAAGAACATGAAGAAACTTGTTCTTGTAATACTGGCTAATAGAGGGGAAATTCTGCCAAGATCCAGCTCCCTTATCTCTGTTATGGAAGGAAAATTTTAAACTTGCAGGAAGAAGAACAAAATCTGTGTCCATAGAACACTGGTGGAAACCCCTTGGAACTATATGCTGCTTTTAAGAAAAATATTGTTTTTCTTTTCTTTTTTTTTTTTAAGATCATATTTATTTGACAGCTCAAGAGAGCACAAGCAGGGGGAGCAGTGGAGACAGAGGGAGAAACAGGCTCCCCTCCCCACTGAGCAGGGAGCCTGACATGGGGCTTGATGTCAGGATGCTGAGACCATGACCTATTTCAAAGGCAGACATGTAACTTACTGAGTCACTCAGGCATCCTGAGAAACCTATTTTAAACATAAAGACATACCAGAATTAAAATAAATAATGAAAAGTTGTGCCATACAGAGAAACAAAACAAAAGCAGAATAAGATATCTAAAATTAAGAAGGAGAGTTCAGAATAAGGAATATAATCAGAGATAAAGAGGGATATTATGTAATAATAATAGAATAAATTCTCTAAGGTGGTATGGCAACAATAAATGTGTATGCACCTAATAATACTGCCACAAAATAAATGAGGCAAACTTGATACCTTTGAAAGGAAAAATAGACAAATTCACAATTATAGTTGTAGAATAAACATTTTTGCTAACGTGAAATTTTTTAATATGCTAAGTGAAAGAACCAGGAGAAAGAAAATCAGTAAAGATAGAGCTGACCTGAACAATACTGCTTACCAAATTAACCCAACTGAGAGTTACAGAAAACTCAACAAATTCAGAATATATGTTGTCTACCGGGACATATGCACATTCACCAAAATGGGAAAAAAAACAAATCTTAACAATATTGAAAGAACATATATCATGCCAACAATATTCTCAGGTCATAACAAATTAAACTAGAAATCAGTTTGAACAATCAGCAAAAATATTTGGAAATACAGAATTTTTGAAAAAATAATGTGAATAAATAAGGGACACTGAAAGAAAATTTAAAACAAAAATTAACTAAAAAGTTAAAACACTTCAAAATTGTTGAATGCAGCTGACATACTTAGAGGGAAATTTATAGCATAATGTTTATATTAGGAAAAAAAGAGATATTAGGTTGGCTACCTTAGTTTGTGCCTTAAGAAAGTAAAGAGTAACAAACTAAAAGAAAACAAAAATAAATAATGAAATTATTTAAATTTAATTAAGTTTAAAGCCTAAAACAATAAGCAAAACCAATGAAAACACAGCTTATTTTTTTAAACACTGAATGAAGATTCATCTTTGAAAAGATGAATAAAGTGGACATAACAATGAACAAAGTGGACAAGAACCATAGTCACTCACCAAGAAAAAAATAAGACAAAAATTGCCAATATTGGAATGAAAACTGAGGTATCACTATAGTCCCCATAATGCTAGGTGAAATAAGACAGAGAAAGAAAAATACTATATGATCTCACTTATATGTGGAATCCAACAAACAAACAAACAAACAAACAAACACCCCAAACAAGCTCATATATGTGAAGAATCGATTAGTGTTTGCCAGAGGTGGAAACTGGGTAGGCCAAATGGGTGAATGCAGTCAAAAGGAACAAACTTCCAGGTACAAAAGAAGTAAGTCATAGGGAATGTCAGGTACAGGATGAAAACTATAGTTAACAATAATGTACCACATATTTGAAAGTTTCCAAGAGCATAGATCTTAAAAGTTCTCATCACAAGAAAAACATTTTGTTGCCATATACAACAAAGGATGTTAACTAGAGTTATGTGGTGGTCATTTTGCAATACGTACAAATATTGAATCATTATGTCATGTACTTCAAGCTAATATGATGTTGTATGTTAATTAAACCACAGAAAAATCAAACAAGGTATCAGGGGAAGACAAGTTGCCATAGAGATTTTGCAAAATGGATTAACTGGGTTACTAATTTATAGCTTCACTGAAGTAGATGAGGAGAAAGTAATTGACAAAAATCATTTGGAACAATGTTTTGTCTAGATAAATGCAAGGTTAAAGACAAACAATATACTGTAGTTGATAATTTTGTTTCTCACAAGACTATAATTTAGCAATACTTATTGTATATTAAGGTTGAACAAGGACTGTATATAATGAGAGCCAGTTTTCTCAGTCTCAGAAGTTTCAAATGAGTAAGGAGGAATGCTGTAAAGTACACTGTAGTTGGGGTTAGAGATAGAGATGTCAGTATGAACTCACATAGAGAAATACAGAAATGCATATAATCATTTGTTTGGAAATGAGTTAACATGTTTATTGTGCTTGTTTTAAAACATGTCTGCAAAATTTTTTATATACTTCCCTCTAACAGGTGGAACATAATCTCCATCCCTTTGGATACAGGCTGGACTTAGTCACTCATTTCCAAAGAACAGAGGATGGAAAGGTAAAATAGTAACATTTCATCAGAGAAACCTGACAGAGACCACTTAACCAAATGGTTAACTTTAATGTCATGGTAGTGACTCATGTGGATACCATGCAACCCCGATAGGATGAAGGGCACTTCTCTTATGTGGCATTGTCTCCCAAAATCCATAGCCTTAATTTAATCATGGGAAAACATTAAGCAAACTCAAATTGAAGGACATTCTACATAATTTCTTAACCCTATTCATTCAAAATGTCATAAAAAACAAGGAAAGACAGAGCTGTCATAAATTGGAGAAGATGTGACAAATAAAGATAATATAAAAAAAATACCCCCTGGAATATAAAAAACATCAGTGGAAAGCTGGTTAAATCCAAGTAAAGTCTGATTTCATAGTATTTCATCAATATTAATTTCTTAGTTTTGAGAAAAGTACCCTTGTTATATAAAATGTTGACATTAGAGAAAGCTGGGTAAAATGTACACAGGAAACCTCTGTGCTATTTAAGGAACTCTACTGCCTATCTAAAATTCTTCCAAAATAAAATAAAAAAAAAAAAAAGTGGTTTCAGTCTATAATGAAATTCATGCATAAAGAGAAAGAGTATTATCAAAATAACAAACCAAAGCAATAAACACTTGTCCTAGGCAATTTTAAGTATAATCTCATCACAACACGAACTACCTACCTATTGCCGCAGTAATAGCAATCATGCCAAAGATTTTAATTCAGTATAAGAGAAAACCAATATTGAATTAAAAAAAAATACATGTATCTTCTGTGTTATCAGACTACCTGGTATAATAGAATTGACAAGGTCAGCTCATTTATATGCATGTAATCATCACCTCTTTAAACACTGAGAAGAAGTAAGATTAGGTCATTGACACACAGAAAAATCTGTTGCCCTATTTTCATAGCTAAAGTTTTAAACAGGTTAAAATATAATACAAGGAGAGTATAATTACAATCTATGATGGTAATTTTGGATGCAAATGGTACTCAAAAGATAATTTTAAAATTAAAATACCTCATCTTTAGTTTATAAAATATTTTACTGAATATTTTTAAACTGAGGCACAATCGTTAATGTTGTAATAATGAAAAATTATAAATGTTTTATGTGAAAGAGTTTTTAAAGGACAAGAAATATGGTTTAAATTTAAACAAATAATATTTTAAAATATCACAATATATAAATACTAGTGAGAATGATTTTTATTAAATTTTCATGGGTAAAAATATACAAATGATGTATACAACCAAACTAATTTTCTACAGAAATTAAATAATAACCTGTTATTATTAATCCTCACCTTTTAAAAGACATCATGAGCATAATGGTATTTTTGCTTTCTATGGTAAGGATGAAATATCAGTTTCTAGAATATTTTCAGATACTCTGGATTGACTTATATTGTTTCCTAATATTTCATATTAAAGATGAAATATTTCTACAATGTTATATTTAAAATTAATGTAAGTAGAAAGTAGAGCACTACAAATATGTACCCAATATTGACTTGGTAGCAAAAGATGGGTCAGTCTATCTCAAAGAACTGAATCTTTCATGGGAGGAAGTAAGATGGTGGAGGAGTAGGAGACTGAAATATCATTAGGTCCCAGGAGTTCAGCCAGATAGTTACCAAACCATTCTGAACACCTACAAACTCAACAAGAGATAGAAGAGAAGAAGAGCAGCAATTCTAGGAACAGAATATCAACCACTTCCTGAAAGGTAGGATGTGAAGAGAAGTGAATCCAAAGTGACAGGAAGATAGACCATGGTGGGAGGGGCCGGCTCCCAGCAAGCGGTGGAGCAGCAGAGCACAAAACCAGAAATTTAGAAATCTGCTCTGCTGAGGGACATCGTTTCAGAGGCTAAGAGGGGGTGGAAATCTCACAGGGACAGTGTGGTCTCAGGACCCCTGGGTCACAGAAAGACTGCAGGTGTCTGAGTGTGGCAGAGGTAGCAGGGAAGCTGGCTAGGAGATGGAGATGGAGCCAAGGAGTGCACTCTCAATTCAGGGTTACCTTAAACCATGATCTGAGGCACAGTTGGACCACTGCTATTTGAGCAGGGACCCCACAAGTGGCAGATCTGGAGAGGACCCCCCCCTTCCTCTTCTCGGAGGAGTGGTGCAGGAGTGTGTAGCAGGAATCTCCTGGGTTTGGAGACTCCAAACGGGGCTGTGTGCCAGAGATAGAAATGCTCAGTCACAGGCTGGGTGAGCATGGAGTGTGGCCAGAGACCAGGGAGATGGGAGGGATTGACCACTTTTCTCTGAGGGTGCACTGAGAAGTAGGTTGCACTGAGAAGCAGGGCCCCAAGCTCTCAGCTCCTCCAACCAGAGATTGGGAGGCCGCCATTTTCATTCCTGTCCTCCAAAGCAGTACAGAAAGCATTCAGGGAACAAAAGCTCCCAAGAGTGAACCCAAGCAGATTAGTTAGCCTGGCCCCAGCTAAGTATTTCTGCCTTAGGCAAAGACATTTGAGCATCACTGCAACAGGCCCCTCCCCCAGAAGAAGAACCAGAACATCCAGCCAAGACCAAGTTCAGCAATTAATGAGAACTGCAGAACTTCAGAGCTATGGGAAAGCAACACATAGAATTCATGGCTTTTTTCCCATGATCATTTAGTCTTTCAAAGTTAAATTTTTTTAATTTTATTTTTTTCTTATTTTTTAACATTTCCTCTTTCCTCTTTTAACATTTTTTAACTAGTTTATCTTATCAATACCTTTTAAAAGATATCTTTTTAAATTTTCATTATTACAGTCATACTTTTTCTCTTCATTGTATTTAACCTTATTTTTTGTATACATATAGGCTTTTTTTCTGTAAAATTTTGGGATACAACTTCTTCTAATAGATCAAAACATACCCTAAATCTAGCGCATGGCTTTGTTCGAGTCTCCAGCCTGATCACATTCTTTCATCATTTTTTTTTCTTTTCCAACCAGCTAATCTTATCAACTCCTTTTTTAGAATCATTTTTAATTTTTATCTTTATAGTCATATTCCATCCCTTCATTGTGTTTACCCTTATTTTTGTATATATATATATGTTGTTCTTTCTATAATTTCTTTCTTTCTATATTTTTCCTCCCTTTCTTCTACCCCCCAGTTTCAGGTCTCTTCTGATTTGGTTGGTGTATTTTTTTCTGGGGTCTTTGCCACCATTTCAGTATTTTGTTCTCTCATTCACCTATTCTTATCTGGATAAAACGACAAGGTAGAAAAACTCACCACAAAAAAAAAAAAAAAAAAAAAAAAGAACAAGAGGCCATACCTATAGCTAGGGCCATAATCAATATGGACATTAGTAAGAGGTCAGAACTAGAGTTCAGAATGATGATTATCAAGGTGCTAGCTGGGCTTGAAAAAAGCATAGAAGATACTAGAGAATCCCTTTCTGGAGAAATAAAATCCCTTTTTGGAAAACTAAAAGAACTAAAATCTAACCAAGTTGAAATAAAAAAAAAGCTATTAATAAGGTACAATAAAAAATGGAGGCTCTTACTACTAGGATAGATGAGGCAGAAGAGAGAATTAGTGATATAGAAGACCAAATGATGGAGAATAAAGAAGCTGAGCAAAAGAGAGACAAACAACTACGGGACCAGGAGGGGAGAATTCAAGGGATAACTAATATCATAAGATGAAACAATATTAGAATAATTGGGATTCCAGAAGAAGAAGTAAGAGACAGGGGTCAGAAGGTATATTGAAGCAAATTATAGTAGAGAATTTCCATAATATGGCAAAGGGAACAAGCATCAAAATCCAGGAGGCACAGAGAACCCCCCTCAAAAATCAATAAAAATAGGTCCATACCCCATCATCTAAATAGTAAAACTTACAAGTCTTAGTGACAAAGAGAAAATCCTGAAAGCAGCTCAGGTCAAGAGGTCTGTAACATAAAATGGTAGAAATAGTAGATTGACAGCAGACCTATCCACAGACACCTGGCAGGCCAGAAAGGACTGGCATGATATATTCAGAGCACTAAATGAGAAAAGTATGCAGTCAAATATACTATATCGAGCTAGGCTGTCACTGAAAAGAGAAGGAGAGCTAAAAAGCTTCCAGGACAAATGAAAACTAAAAGAATTTATAAACACCAAACCAACCCTACAGGAAATATTGAAAGGGGTTCTCTAAGCAAAGAGAGACCCTAAAAGTAGTAGACCAGAAAGAAACAGAGAGAAAATACAGTAACAGTCACCTTACAGACAATACAATGGCACTAAATTCATATCTTTCAATAGTTACCCTGAATGTAAATGGGCTGAATGCCCCAATCAAAAAACACAAGGTATCAGAATGGATAAAGAAACAAGATCCAGGGGCGCCTGGGTGGCTCAGTGGGTTAAAGCCTCTGCCTTCGGCTCATGTCATGATCTCAGGGTCCTGGGATCGAGCCCCACATCGGGCTCTATGCTCAGCGGTGAGCCTGCTTCCTTCTCTCTCTCTCTGCCTGCCTCTCTGCCTACTTGTGATCTCTCTCTCTGTCAAATAAAAAAAAAAAAAACAACAAAAAACAAACAAACAAAAAAAACCAAGATCCATTGATATGATGTCTACAAGAAACTCATTTTAGACCCAAAGACACCTCCAGATTTAAAGTGAGGGGGTGGAAAACAATTTACCATGCTAATGGACATCAAAAGAAAGCTGGGGTGGAAATTCTTATATCAGATAAATTAGATGTTAAGCCAAGACTATAATAAGAGATGAGGAAGGAAACTATATCATACTTAAAGGGTCTGTCTAACAAGAAGATCTAACAATTTTAAATATCCATACCCCTAACATGGGAACAACTAACTATATAAACCAAATAATAACAAAATCAAAGAAACATATTTGACAATAATACAATAATAGTAGGGGACTTTAACATACCCCTCACTGAAAAGGACATAAATAAGCAGAAGATCAACAAGGAAATAAAAGCTTTAAATGACACACTGGACCAAATGGACATCACAGATATATTCAGAACATCCCATCCCAAAGCAACAGAATATACATTCTTCTCTAGTGAACATGAAACATTCTCCAGAATAGAGCACATCCTGGGTCACAAATCAGGTCTCAACCAGTACCAAAGCATTGGGATCATTCCCTGTATATTTTGAGACCACAATGCAATCAGAAGAGGAAAGTTGGAATGAACTCAAACACATGCAGCCTAAAGAGCATCCTACTAAAGAATGAATGGGTCACCCAGGAAATTAAAGAAGAATTGAAAAAATTTATGGAAACAAATGAAAATGAAAACACAACTGTTCAAAATCTGTAGGACATAGCAACGGCAGTCCTGAGAAGAAAATATATAATGATACAAGCCTTTCTCAAGAAACAAGAAAAATCTCAAATACACAACCTAACCCTACACCTAAAGGATCTGGAGAAAGAACAAGAAAGAAACCCTAAACCCAGCAGGAGAAGAGAAATCATAAAGATCAGAGCAGAAATCAATGAAATAGAAACCAAAAGAACTGTAGAACCAATCAACGAAACTAGGAGCTGGTTCTTTGAAAGAATTAATAAGATTGATAAACCCCTGGCTGGACTTACCAAAAAGAAAAGAGAAAGGACCCAAATAAATAAAATCATGAATGAAAGAGGAGAGATCTCAACCAACACCAAAGAAATAGAAACAATTATAAGAACATATTATGAGCAACTATACGCCAGCAAATTTGACAATCTGGAAGAAATGGATGCATTCCTAGAGACATATAAACTACCACAACTGAACCAGGAAGAAACAGAAAACCTGAACAGACCCATAACCAGTAAGGACATTGATGCAGTCATCAAAAATCTCCCAACAAACAAGAGCCCAGGGCCAGATGACTTCCCAGGAGAATTCTATCAAACATTTAAAGAAGAATTAACACCTATTCTCCGGAAACTGTTCCAAAAAATAGAAATGGAAGGAAAACTTCCAAACTCATTTTATGAGGTCAGTATTACTTTGATCCCAAAATCAGACAAAAACCCCATCAAAAAGAAGAATTACAGACCAATATCCCCCATGAACATGGATGCAAAAATTCTCACCAAAATACTAGCCAATAGGATTTAACAGTATATAAAAAGGATTATTCACCACAACCAAGTGGGATTTATTCCAGGGCTGCAAAATTGGTTCAGCATCTACAAATCAATGTGATAGAATACATTAATAAAAGAAACAAGAACCATATGGTACTATCAATAGATGTTTAAAAAGCATTTGACAAAACACAGCATCCTTTCTTGATCAAAACTCTTAAAAGTGTAGGGATAAAGGGTACATACCTCAGTATCATCAAAGCTATCTATGAAAAACCCACAGTGAATATCATTCTCAATGGGGAAAAACTGAGAGCTTTTTCCCTAAGTTCAGGAACACTATAGGGATGTCCACTACCACCACTGCTATTCAACATAGGACTAGAAGTCCCAGCCTCAGCAACCAGACAACAAATAGAAATAAAATGTATCTGAATCAGCAAAGAAGAAGTCAAACTCTCACTCTTTACAAATGATGTGATACTTTAGGTGGAAAACCCAAAAGACTCCACTCCAAAACTGCTAGAACTCATACAGGAATTCAGTAAAGTGGCAGGATATAAAATCAATGCACAGAAATGAGTTGTATTTCTATACACCAACAGCAAGACAGAAGAAAGAGAAATTCAGGAGTCAATCCCATTTACAATTGCACCCCAAACCATAAGATACCTAGGAATAAACCTAACCAAAGAGGCAAAGAATCTATACTCAGAAAACTATGAAGTACTCATGAAAGAAACTGAGAAAGACACAAAGAAATGAAAAAATGTTCCATGCTCATGGATTGGAAGAACAAATATTGTGAAACTGTCTATGCTACCTAAAGCAATCTGCACATTTAACACAATCCCTATCAAAATACCATCATTTGTTTTCAAGGAAATGGAACAAATGATCCTAAAATGTGTATGGAACCAGAAAGACCCTAAATATCCAGAGGAATGTTGCAAAAGAAAGCCAAAGTTGGTGGCATCACTATTCCAGACTTCAAGCTCTATTACAAAGCTGTCATCATCTAGACAGTAGGGTACTTGCACAAAAACAGACACATAGATCAAAGGAACAGAATAGAGACCCCCGAAATAGAACCTCGCACAAAAACAGACACATAGATCAATGGAACAGAATAGAGACCCCCGAAATAGACCCTCAGCTCTACGGTCAACTAATATTTGACAAAGCAGGAAAGAATATACAATGGAAAAAAGACAGTCTCTTCAACAAATGGTGTTGGGAAAATTGGACTGCCACATGCAAAGGAATAAAACTGGACCACTTCCTTACATTATGCACTAAAATAGACTCAAAATGGATGAAAGTTCTAAACTTGAAATAAGAATCCATCAAAATCCTTGAGGAGAACATAAGCATCAACCTCTTTGACCTCAGCCGCACTAATTTCTTCCTAGAAACATCACCAAAAGCAAGGGAAGCAGGGCAAAAATGAACTCTTGGACTTCATCGAGATAAAAAGCTTTTGCACAACAAAGGAAACAGTCAACAAAACCAAAAGACAACCAACAGAATGGGAGAAGATATTTCCAAATGACATAGCAGATAAAGGGCTAGTATCTAAAATCTACAAGGAACTTAACAAACTCAACACCCAAAGACAAATAATCCAATCAAGAAATGGGCAGAAGACATGAACAGATACTTCTGCAAAGAAGACATCCAAATGGCCAACAGGCACATGAAGAAGTGCTCCACATCACTCAGCATCAGGGAAATACAAATGAAAACCACAATGAGATACTACCTCATGCCAGTCAGAATGGCTAAAATTAACCAGATATTGGCGAGGATGCAGAGAAAAGGAAATCCTCCTACACTGTTGGTGGAAATGCAAGCTGGTGCAGCCACTCTGGAAAACAGTGTGGAGATTCCCCAAAAAGTTGAAAATAGAGCTACACTATGAGCCAGCAATTGCACTACTGGGTATTTACCCTAAAGATACAAATCTTGTATCCGAAGGGGCAGGTCGACCCCAATGTTTATAGCAGCAATATCCATAATAGCCAAACTATGGAAAGAGCCTAGATGTCCATCGAAAGATGAATGGATAAAGAAGATGTGGTATATATATACAATGGAATACCATACAGTCATGAAAAGAAATGAAATCTTGCCATTTGCAACAATGTGGATGGAACTAGAGGGTATTATGCTGAGCGCAATAAGTCAATCAGAGAAAGACAATTATCATATGATCTCCCTGATATGAAGAATTTGAGAGGCAAAGTGGGGGGCTCGGAGGGTAGGGAAGGAAAAAATGAAATAAGAAGGGATCAGGAGGGAGACAAACCATAAGAGCCTCTTAATCTCACAAAACAAACTGAGGGTTGCTGGGGAGGTGGGGGGTAGGGATAGGGTGGCTGGGTTATGGACATTGGGGAGGGTATGTGCTATGGTGAGTGCTGTTAAATGTGTAAGCCTGATGATTCTCAGACCTGTACCCATGGGGCAAATAATATGTTAATATTAATATTAATTTAATGTTAATTTTATTAATTAACATTAATAAAATAATGTTAATAAAAATTAAAACAAAATTTTTTTTAAAAAAGAACACCACATAGAACTCCTGAAAATATTCTTATCTCATTAAAAGGGGGTAATATTTCTCCTGAATAATTAGTTAATTAGTAATTAATTAATTAATTAATAGCAATAATCTTATAAAAAATATAACCTTAAAACCTAAACTACGTGATTCCTTTGTTGTATTTTTGTAGTGCCTAATTGGACTTGATCACCCTGATATGTACTACATCTGCACTCACCTTAGTAAGTAGTCCTGGCTTCCATTTCTCAACTTAGCTAAAATCAACAATACCCATCATGCCAGTAACCTAAGCTGAAAATGTAAAGAGGGAGGCTTCCAAAACAACTTAATTAGTAGAAGCTAATGATGACATCTGTATATGACTATCTGCATAAAAGATAGGTTTTTATGATGTTAGAACATTTGTTGAAAGAAAGAATGGTATCAAGAGGCAAGGAAAAGACTCACAAAGGATCCTCAGTGTAATTTTTTATGCGTTGAGCATTTGATGTATGTTTTACATAGATGCATTATATATCTTTAGGTGTTATGTCTATGCATTTAAGATATGTAACCTTATAGTTATCTTATTATGAACATTATTTCTGTGATGTAAACAATTCTATCGTACATTTAAAACTAAGGTATTATCATTTGTTTTCCCTTGGCAGAATAAAATAAAAAACCAGCTGGGACTATGCGTCAGGGGTTGGCAATCTATGGGCCACCACATGCTTAATTGGGGCCACTGTCTATTTTGTAATTAAAGCATTATTGGACACAGCTTCGCCCACTTATGTATTGTTTGTCTGTTTTTGTGATAGAACCACATTGCTGAATAGCTACCACAAAGACTATATGGCTTGAAAAGCCTAAAATATTTATATTTACCATCTGGCTCTTTACAGGTAAAGTTTGCCAACCTCTGCTAGATATTATTGCATCAACATTGATTCTTTCACTCCACAGAGCCAATTTTAACCTCTGCTTCACAGTACTGTGGTTAATAGAGCAGGCCTTTAGTTACAGTAACTGATAAATTCTAACTAAGCAACGTGTGTTGCTGTATTACCCTGGTCAAATTATTACTTATTTAAAATTGATTCATCATTTGCACTTTAAGAAAATTTATTTATCGTATTTACGTTTAAGGTTCTGGTAAAAACTAAATTAAAATATCCATGCAAAAACATTACACAAATGCCTGACACTCAGTAAATTCTCACTAAATATTAGTTTTTTTGTTAATAAATATTAATGTACATTCAGTCTCCTTCATGAAGCCTTCACTGCTTATGTCCCAGTTCCAGGGTAGTTTTGTAATTCTAACTTTAAAGTCATCTACTCTTTAATCACTTAATTTTTTCTAATTATTTCACAGCATTAATAATAAAATCTTACTTTTAAGATTCTTGTAGGCATGATCTATGTCCATAATAATACAAATAAAAATTCAAACTCTCCACCAAAAATGATTAAGAGAAAAAAAAAAAAGCAGGCCAACTGGTGAGCTGCAAAAGTAATAGGAAGAGAATTCTTATTTTGATTTATGTGGCAGTCAGAAATTGTCCAGTTGGTGTTGGATAATTGAGGTGACATGTTTACTAAATTCTATGATAGAAATTTCAAGGATATTGAAAAAGGGGCTGATAAAAAGTTGAGTTCAAAGGAAAAGAGGACTTCACTGTGTGAAATTCATGCTATTGGTATCAATTTCATTGCAGAAATCTCCTTTTCAAAAAAATTCAATATAGAAAACATGTTGAAATAAAATAATTTTCTGATTAAGTGGCTCCAAAAAAATCAAAGAAGAATATAAATGTTAAGCTTAAAAGTTGGCTATTCCACATTTTTTAGCCTTATATCATCAAATGTTGATCAAAATATTAATGATGCCATAAGTATGTAGTTTCTATAATTTTATCAAAAACTGAAATGTCTAGAATAAAGATTAATCATTTAGTATGTAAACACTGATGTAATGCTGAATTTCCTGATTAAAATGTCAATATATCCTCAAGGTAAAAAATCTTTCCCCAGCATGTTATTTTCCCCAGAATAAATAAAATACTATTTCCCCAGTTTTTCTATTCCAAAAGGAAAGAGTACTCTTACTTTATATTTTCTTTTTTTTTAATTTTTTTTTTAAAGATTTTATTTGACAGAGAAAAATCACAAGTAGGCAGAGAGGCAGGCAGAGGAAGAGGGGGAAGCAGGCTCCCTGCCAAGCAGAGAGCCCAATGTGGGGCTCAATCCCAGGACCCTGAGATCATGACCTGAGCCAAAGGCAGAGGCTTAACCCACTGAGCCATCCAGGTGCCCCCTACTTTATATTTTCAAGAGACTTTATGTTGGAGCACATGTGTGGAAACTGACAGAATTAGTATACATACATTCGGATATATTGTGATAGGAAGGAAAAAAGTGGAGGAATTTAAAATTTGGTAAACAAAGGAATATAATTTCCTTGAGGAAAATTTGGTATATAAGTAATATTTTTAATAATCTATTCTACTTCATATATTTATAAATTTAAGCCTATTTAAACTTGCATAAACATACACAATTAAGTCTATAATGGGTATTTAAAATGGCAAACTGCCATTCCAACCCACTTAATTCTTTAATACTTAAATATATTTCATTTCACTCATAATGACAAGAGAATCTTACTTTCAGTCACATTATATCTATAATACATGGTCCCGGCATTTTATTTCCTCCCTTTCTAGTTCAAAAGACAGATTAATAGTCACTTGGCCTCTTTCACTTACACTAAAACTACCATGTCATACATAGAACATACATTAAGTATGTGTAAGAAAAAGGAACATTTTAATTTTTCTTACATTATCACAACATTAAATCCATACATATACATGAAATTCAGTAACTCAATCCTGAAAAAAGAGAGGGTACTTTATATATATTAAAAGTTAATAAAATGAACAGTTAGCACAGACATGATTAGATTTACTGAATCTAAATTTCTCCTGCCAGCTATAATAGTAGTTATTTAATCCAGCTAACATAATCAACAGAGTCCACAATTTTATCCAGGACAAATTCATGGATACTGAACTTACCCTCCCACCATAAAAATATACAAGAAACAAACCGGAAAACTAGAAAAATATATAAAGCAACTGTTCTTAGGCCTTGGACAAGAGATGGCATGAGGTTGTTTCCCCGGGCATAATAAATCAGAGAAGCACTACATCAACACCAGCTTTCTGCCTTAGAAACCCTTTCAGAGAGTAGCATAGGGAAATAAAACCCAAAGAGTGGCAGCGGTGGAGGAAATAGTGGACTGGCTTGGGCACAGAAGACAGCTGAATAATTAAGAGGCAAAAGTGTCTATCTGTGCTAGCAGTAATAAAATCCAGTACTTTTTAAAGGACTATAACACAATCTACACTCTCAACAAAATAGCATCTACTATGTCAAGCATAAAATCGAAGTTTACATTAAAAAAAAAAGTGACAACATCCAGGAAAAGAAAACAGTCATAAAAACAAAATAAGGGATGATACAGATATTAGAATTAGCAGATACATAATTAAAACTTAGCATTATAAATAGGCTTAATGAATTAAAGGAAAGGTGAATATTTTGAATAAAAATAAAAGGAATATTACTAGAGAAATGGAAACTATTAAAAGGGATTGAATGAAAATTCAACATGGAAAATTACAATAACTAAAATAAAATATCCCTAGAGGGATGAAATTAGTAGAAGATCAGAAACTTCATGAGAAATAAACAGTTAATTTGAAAACTGGTTAATATAAGGTATTCAAACTGAAGCACAAAAATTTAAAGGACTTAAAAAAAAAAGAAGAAATAAAATAAAGGAGACCCAGTGGCCCACAGGATTATAGCAAGATGTATAATATTCTATAATTTGAGTCCCACAGGAGAGGAGAGAGGAGAGAGGATGATGCAGAAAAATCACTGAAAAAAATAAAGACCCCAAATTATAGTGTATAACTTCAACAGTATAAAAGACTAAAAAGAGCTATGTGGACACATACAGTTTTAGGGTTCTTGTGTTGCTTGTAAAATGATAAAATTTGAATATTTGTCTATGATAAGATCATGACATATACCAAAGTCCCCAGAGCAGTATATACATACATGCGTGCATGCATACATACATACATACATACATACATACATACAAAAGCTGTGTGGCTAAAATAGCAACAGAAAAGATAATGGGAATATTAAAAATAATTAACAATAAGACAGGAATGCAGGAACAGATAAGAAACAAATATAAGGCAAATACCAAGGTGGTAGACATAACTACAAACATATAAATAAAGATAGTAAATGTAAATTGACTAAACACTCAAATTAAAGCCACTATATCTACTTAAATAAAAACACTTATTTTTGTGTGTGGTAAGAACATTTAACAAGAGATGTACCCTCTTAACAGATTTTTAAGTGAACAGTACTGTGTAAGTGTGGACATGATATTGTAGAGCTGCTCTCTAGAACCTACTCATCTTGTAACAGACCTTTACATTCATAGAACAGCAACTCCTCATTTACCCCTCCCTCCAGCCCATGACAACCATTATTCTACACTCTGCCCTTATGCGTTTAACTATTTTAGCTATATCATATAAGTGAAATCATGCTGCATTTGGCCTTCTCTGACTGACTTATTTAACTTAAAATCCTCAAAATTTATTGTGTCACATATGACAAAATTCCCTTATTATTTTAAGGCTGAATTATTATTGTATTGCATATGTATATAGCACATTTTCTTTATTCACATACCTGTTGATGGATATTAATTAGTTTCCAAGTCCTAGCTACTGTGAATAATGCAGCAGTGAACATGGGAATGCAAATACCTCAAAAATCCTGATTTCAATTTCTCTGGATATATACCCAGAAGTGAGATTGCTGGGTCATATGGTAGTTATTTTTAAAAACTTTGTGACCACCCTATTTTCCATAGTGGTTGCACCATTCTCACCAGTGTACAAGGGTTCCAATTTCTCTATATCTTCAACAATGTTTGTCATCTTTGGATTTTTTTTAATTCCAATAGGTATGAGATGATGTCTCATTGTGGTTTTGATCTGTTTTTCCCTGACGATGAGTGATGGGGGTAACTTTTTATATACCTGCTGGCCATCTGTAGGCCTTCTTTGAAACAATTTTCTATTCAAGTTCTTTGCTCACTTTTTAATCAGGTTTTTTGGGTTTGTTTGTTTGTTTTGGATTGAATTTTAAGATTTCATTAGTATTTTCAATATTAGCCTTTTTATCAGATATATGGTTTGTAAATAATTTCTTGCATCCAACAGGTCATCTTTTCATTCTGTTACTTGTTTCCTTTGCTGTGCTAAAGGTTTTTAGTTTGATGTAAACCTACTTACTATGCAAAAGAATGAAATTGGACCCTTATTTTTATACCATGCATAAAAATTAAATAAAATGGATTAGAGACTTCAAGATAAGGCATACAACTATAAAAACTCCTAGAAGAAAACAAGGAAAATCTTCATGACATTGATCTAAGCAGTGATTCTTGGAAATGACAACAAAATCACAGGCAACCAAAGCAAATATAAGAGACACATTTTTTAAGTGCTGAAGTCCCAATCAGACTGATAATGAAAGAGTAGAAAATTCAAACTGTAGAACACTAAGCATAAGAAGGCTGTGTGACTTTATACCAAACAGATTTCAATCAAGAGTTTGACACCAGTGGTAAAAGGATACCCCCTAATAATAAAAAGGATCAATTATCAAGAAGACAATGCAAGTTTAGAAATGTATACACATAGTAGAAATTCAGATATGTGAATCAAAACCTAGAAGAACTAAAGGGAGAAAGAAACACAGTCACAATTTCTGTTAACTGTATTGACATTTTTTCCTGTAGTAAATGATAGAATATGTAGACAAAACCCCAGTAAGGATGAAGAAGATTTGAAAATACTATCAATCATCTTAATTAATTGAAATTTGTAGACATACTACCTACACTTTCCAACATACACGTTTTAAAGAGCCTGTTAAGCATTAACCAAGATAGAATATATGCTTGATTAGAAAATGAGTCTTAACACATTTCATAGGATTTCATTACACAGACTATGATCTTTTACTTGACTGAACTAAAATTAAAATCAATAACAATGTCTTTAGCTAAGCTCCAAAATATTTGAAAATTCAGAAATACATCCGTAGATAAAATTGAAAAATTCCTTGAATTAAAAACTTACAGAACATATACAGTCACAAATAAAAGATCTAAATAACACCATGTCTACTATAAAAATTTATTTCTCATTTCAAAAGCTTCTCACAAAGAAAACTTCAGGTCTGATGGCTTTACTCGTGAGTTTTATTAAATATGTAAGAAAAATATAATACTAACCTTATAAAATTCTTTCATATATATATATACATACAGTAAAATAAGCTCCCAAACTTGTTTTTGTCAGCACAATTCTGAGAGTAATAATAATAATGAGAATGATATTTCAAAAAGAGAAAATTAGAGTAAAGTCTCTTATGAACACATAAATAATATTCATCAAATATTGGCATTAATCCATCGACATAAAACAAATAGCACATCATGAACAAGAGACATTTATCCTAAGAAAGTAAGGTTGCCTCTACATTTAAAAATCAGTATATTCATAACATTAATGGAGTAAAGGAGAAAAGTCACATGATCATCTCAATAGAGTAGAAACAGCATTTAATAGAAATAATCATTTATGATAAAATAAAATCTCTGAGTAACTAGCATGAGAAGAAAACTTCTTCAATCTGGAAAATGGCATTTATAAAAAGACCTATAGATACCATTAAGGTAGAAAGAACACTGCCCTGTGTCCTAATCCTCGTACCCTGTGAATATGTTACCTTGTATGGTAAAAGGGAGCTTATAAATATAATTAATATTAACTAAAAACTTCGAGACTGGAAGATTAACCTAGATAAATTGAGTGAGGTAAATCTAAGAACATGAGTCGTTGAAAGTAGAGAGTATTTCCTAGCTGTAGTCAGAAAGAGAACCAGAGAGATGGTGGCGTGTAAATGACTCAGCAAACTTTGAAGATGAATGAAAGAGGCCAGTGTCAAGAAATGTGGATTGCCTCTAAAACCTGAAAAAAGAAAGGACACAGACTTTCCCCTAAAGCCTCAAGAAAGGAATAAGCCTATGGGTGCCTATGTGGCACAGTCAGTTGGGCATCTGACTCATGATTTCAGCTCAGGTCATGATCTCAGAGTTGTGCCATTGAGCCCCACTTCGGGTTCCAGGCTCAGTGGGGAGCCTTTTTGTGATTCTGCCTCTCCTCTCCCTCTGCCCTTCCCCAACACTCTCTAAAGTAATAAATAAACTTGAAAAAAAAAAAGAAAAGAAAAGAATACAGCCTATTGACACTGATTTTAACCAAGAGAGACTTGTGTTGGGCTTCTAACCTACAGAACTGTAAGATAATAAATTTGTACCATTTTAAGCCACTAGAATTTGTGATAACTCATTATGGCAGCACTAGAAAATGACTACACTCATAATCCATAAATGTAAACTACGGCATGTGTTATGAGAAAAGCAAGAATTTGCCCAGTTACCATTTCTATTCAACATTTTACTAGATTTCATATCCATTGCCCAAAGGCAAAGGAAAGAAGTAAAATGGATAGTATTTGGAAAAGAAGAAGAAACATTATCATTTTCATATGACATGATTGTGTACATAGCCATTTCTCTGGAATTTCCCCTGATACTATCAGACATAGCAGAGATAGTAACTGAATTTAGAAAAGCTCAATATATAAATATCAACTTTATTTTCATATAAAAGAAGCAGCTGGGTAATTAAGTGAAAGTAACATTATCATTAACAATAATATCACACAACTTGACATAATTAGGGATATATTTAGTGAAGTATACTTAAGACCTACATTAAAATGATAAGATAATGCTGAGAGATACTAAGAATACCCAAGTAAATGGAAAGCTATACATATTCTCTGAATAAAAGCCTCAATACTGTTAAGATAATCTATTTTCCATGAAATAATCTGTGCATCCAACAAAATCCCAATCAAAACATGAGCAAGTTTTAAAATAGATACTACTAAGGTGCTTTTAAAGTTTATATGGATATGAAATGAACCTAGCACAACATCTGAGGTTTTACATTGGCTTATTTCAAAAATTACTGTAATGCTAAAGTAATCACATAGTGTGGTATTGATGTATGAAAAAAAAAAGTAGATTAATGGAGCTAATGAAGCTGAGTAGATAATCTAAAGATAGATCAGCATTCATATGGTCAGTACAGAGAGCACAAAAAGCAATAACCATAATATAGGACAAAAAAATTTCAAATCATACTATATAAAATTTTAGAAGTCACCTTTAAAAAAAGGCCACACCTTGGGAGAAAATGTTTATTGTACATCCTATCAGACTGTCTAGGCAAAGGATGTGATAGATACTACCTAAAGGCAGATATATGAATAGTGAATAAGCACAGGAAATGGTGCTCAATAGTGTGTACATCATCAGGGAAGTGCAAATTAAAAACACAATGAGGTGGGGCACCTGGGTGGCTCAGTGGGTTAAACCCTCTGCCTTCGGCTCAGGTCATGATCCCAGTGTCCTGGGATCGAGCCCCACATCGGGCTCTCTGCTCTGCAGGGAGCCTGCTTCCACCTCTCTCTCTATCTGTCTGTCTCTCTGCCTACTTGTGATCTCTGTCTGTCAAATAAAAACAAAACAAAACAAAACAAAAAAACACAATGAGGGGTGCCTGTGTGCTTCAGTCTGTTAAAGGGTTGCCTTTGGCTCAGGTCATGATTCTGAGGTCCTGAGATTGAGCCCCGTGTCAGGTACCCTGCTCCACGAGGAACGTGCTTCCTCCTCTCCCTTTCACTCTGACCTTGCTCCCTGCTCATGCTCTTGCTCACTCTCTCTGTCTCTCTCAAATTAATTTTTTAAAAAAGGAGAAGTCCTAAAAAAATTAAGAACAAAAATAAAAACACAATGAGATATTGTTATATACCCTGTAGAATGGCTAAAATTATTTTAAAATAACTGATAACACCAAATGTTGGTGAGGATACAGAACATATAGAACTCTCATATACTGCAGATGGGAACATTAAAATGTTTGCACATTTTTCCAGTTGAGAAAAAATTTGGCAGATTTTTGCAAGTTAAAAATATATACACTCTATAGTATAACCATTCGCTTCTAGGTATTTACCCAATAAGATTTGAACACATGGTTCTAACATGTACAAAAATTAAACACCATTTCTATTCACAATAGTCACAATCTGGCAACAACACAACTCAACTATGTATTAGGGAGCAAATTGAGATTTTTAAAAATGAAATATTATTTGTCAGTAAAAAGGAATAAACTACAGACACATAAAACATCATGAATGAATCTCAAAGAAACACATAAAGAAGTCAAGTGCATGCATGTGTGCACACACACACACACACACACACACATTTATTTTGAGAAAAAAAGAAGTGTTCCCTTTGGATGAGAAGAAAGAGGGCTTCCAGGGGAGTATCATAAAGGGCTTGTTTTTACTGCATATCTGTTAACGGGGGTATAGGTTCTACTGGTATTTGCATTTGTCCAAACCCTTTTGAGCTATATATTTAAGACCTATGCATTTAATTATTTTTAATTATATTTCATTTTTTAAACATGGAAAACACTGGAAATTATATTAATTCCTGTGGCAGACAGGGACTTCTAGGAAAGCAGGAGTAATTTCATTTCTCCTCTGGATTTGGAAACATTTGTCTTGCAGAATACTGGGGCTGGACCCACCCTCTGCCTCCTTGTTTCTTGGGGGTGATGCTGGATGCTACTTCTTGTTTGGAATTTTCCTCCTTTCAGCTCCCCACCCCTTGCTGAAGGTAAGAGGAAGGGACCATTGAATTTTACATCTAAATTCATGCTTTTGTGTCATTTTCCCCCAGTATTAATTATGTCACTATTAGTCTCAATTCTGTGTCATCACACTTGAGATCTCTTCCAGTTATCTTCCTGTCCTCTCCTCTCCTTTCACAGCATCTTTTTTTACTTTTAAACAAAGACTTAATATTCAATTTCCATGAAAGCTCCTTACACTTTTCTGATCTGCTAATATTCCCTTTCCATCACCTCTCCTACCACACCTTGCCACAGACACCTATTAGACTCCTACCAGAGACATGAACTGCTGAGCCATGACATGCAAAACTTACATATCATCATGTTCTGTAATTTACAAAAACATGTTCATTCTTATATCTTACTTGACATCTAGAGCAACTTAAGTATTGCTTTAATGGATTAAAAAATAGTTTCTCACAAGCCTGCTTGTGCCAAATTCAGGCAAGTATTAAGCAAAAGATCCTGGTTTTGAAAAAAATTGAGGGACAATGGGAGAAGGTAAAAGGAACTTTTGCTTCCAATAGAAATATTTTTCTCAATAGTCAAATAATATGAAAATAGCACATGCTGCCTAATACTTTAATCATAAAAGCAAGAACATTTTATGTCGGCTGGCACGATAAGTAGTTGTGGTTATCACAGAAATCAATCAGTTAGAAAGGATAATTAAAGGCAATAATGCAAGTTTGATACTAATGCTATAGCAGATTTTGAGCTTCTTTTCCCCTTAGGTCTCCTGAAATTATCTTATGTATTCTTAGTTTGACTCAACAACCTTTTATTCTCAAGATGACATCTCATATACTCTCTTTGCCTAGTCATTTATTTCTCCCGTTGTTATTTTCACATAATATTCTTTGCCTTGGACAACACTATTACTCAAGTTAGCCTTGTCATAGTGACTTTGCAGGAAATAAATGACGCTCTTTTTCTTCACTTTTTTTCCTTTCTCTTTTTTTAATATTTTATTTATTTGAGAGACAGAAATCATGTGAGAGAATACACAAAGGGGAAAGGGCAAAGGGAGACAGAGAAGCAGGGTGCCAGCTGAACAAGGAGCCCAATGCAGGACTTGTTCCTAGGACCCTGGGATCATGATCTGAGCCAAAGGCAGACGCTTACTGACTGAGCCACCCAGGAGTCCCTAAAGTTCTCCTTCTTTTGTGAAGATTAGAGGGCTTGAACAGTATGTAAGATTGCAAATTTTTTTTATTGTGTTAAGTTTTCACCATACAGTACATCATTAGTTTTTGATGTAGATTTAAATTAAGTTCCATCTATCAGTTAACAATTTTTTATTATATGGTATAATAATAATATTATATATTATATAATATGAAATCACAGTTTGGTTCAGAGTATCTCCTCTACTTAAAGGAATGAAGGACCATATGGTTTTATGTAAATTTTAATACATAAGGCTAGGGTGTACCAAAAGATAAAATGTAGTACTGTGGTAAGAGAAGCCAAAATGTGAAAAATTGGATTTGATTTAGTTTTTAGAAACAATGGAAGAAGGTATATAGGCAAATAAATTACTTGACCAAATACATTCTATGATTGATTTTATTCTTAATTTCCCCACCTCTAAAACTAGGAAGTTGAATTTTTAGACAACATGTAAGGGCCCTTTCAATTCAAAAGGCATATGATTTTATTTCATGTAATACTTTCATTTTATTGATAAATACAAGAAAGCCACTAGCCTCACTCATCTATTACATTGAGTTGATTTTCTTTTTCCTGGTTAAGCTAACACCTCAACTGAGAAGATGAAAGCTTGGTGCAGTTAAATAAATTCATGCATAAGAATGAGATTAAAGGTAATAACTACTTTTTTGAAAAACCTGAGATGATAAAATAGATAGATAAAAAAGAGCATGAGGTGCACCAAATGAAACTTTAAGACTTCTTGATATCAAAATTTATTAATAAGTTCCACAGTGGTTTACAGAATAATGTGCTAGAATTCCATTTTCATTCCTTAAAATTATCCTATTGTAAGTCAGCATTTTTGTTATTTTGCTGTTTTTGTTGTTTAAACATTATATTCTTGGACATCCAATCAGGATTTGGCTACATAGTATGTTTGTTTAATTTTGTTACTATCAAATGAAATACTGCTTGTCTTTGTTTATTATTTTCTCCTTGAACTTGTTCTATTTTTATTATAAAATTTTACACTTGATTGTGGGTTTTCTATTGTTAAACATTTAAAGGTCACATACATCAAATAAAAGACATTTTCTTTTCCCTTCTTGAAATCAATATTTTAGGTGTGGTTATATAGCAGTAATTATCTCTCATTTGATAATTTGATAATTGGTTAATTTGATAAATTGAACAGTCAGATAGTTCTACCAAGGGTTCTAACATTATTGTCTTTATATCTAACACAGCTACAAAGTTACTTATATTAATACTAAGAAATACTGTTATAAGGAATTTATGTAACTTTCTTCGTGGTTTGCCTTGCTTAAAATTCTTCTTTAACAGGAATACATTTTCAAGTTTTGTTAATTGGGAAACTTTCATCAAACGTCTTTGGATGTAAACTACACTCAGCAGTAAATATAGATAGCAATTTCTGAAGGGTTTCATGTTTTAACAGTGGGTTAAATTCTAAGCAAAGCCTACCTATAGCCTGTGCAAATATACTAGGTTAGAGCACTGCATTTGCCTTCCATATTAAAGGAATGAATAGCCATTAGGGTGAATAAGTCATTTGAGAAATTCTGCAAAACACAGTAGAAAACATTGTTTTTTTTCTAGCATCCATGAGATTTAGAAATTACTTCATATTGTAGAGTTTAATCACTCTCATTCTTCACAGAGACAACTGCAGATTACTTTGGCCATAAAATAATCTTTCTTCTTTAACACTTACCTTCTTGAATTTGATACTTTTATCCATTACTGAAACTAGATGTCAATGAAATATTATTTAAGTTAATGTAAATAAATTTCTACTGAAATCAAAGTGTGAATACTTTCTTTTTTCATTGACTTATGCATATCTACAATTATTTAGATACAATTATTTGTACAGTGTCCATTATAAATAGGAAAAGTAAATCACACAATTGAATAGCTAAATAGTTTTCAAAGTAACCTTTTGAAAGTCACAAACAATCTCAATGATCATGTTTGCTCTAGTTTTTTTCTCCTTGATGTAAAATAATCTGAGTAAAATAGTCTCTTCTCTTAAAGTTTCATACATTTAGGTTCAGGAAATTTCTCCATTATTCTTTTAAATATGGAAAAAGACAAATCAGATTTCCCTTACTTCTTATCTGGCTAATCTGAGTGAAGTCAGTGTATGTATAGAAGCCATTATATTCTCATGCATAATTACACACACATGAAATCCTGCCAATGCTGTATATTAGATTTTATAGGACACATTAAACAGTATGTGTGAAGTTACATTTGTTTATGACATAGACACAGTCAGATTATATTTTCTTGTGTTCCCAGAATATTCCTATGAACCACATACAAATCAGTGCATTGCAAACAATGTACTCATGGAATACCCTAAATATTCATGATATTGCTTTGCATTTGTGAAAACTTTATAGTTTACAAAACACCCTTTTATGCAGAATTTTATGTTAAAATCGGTGTGCATGAGACATTTCAAAATAATTCCACACAGACATTCCATACAAGATAAAATGTAGATTTACATGTTTTGTATTAGTTTGCTAGGGCTGCCATAACACAATACCAGATTGAGTAGCTTAAATAACAAAAATGTATTTTCTCACAGTTCTGAAGACTGGAAGGGCAGGATCAAAGTGTCAGCAGATTTGCTTTCTTCTGCAGTCTCTCTTTCCTTAGCTCACAGATAGCCACCCACATACGTGGCCTTTTTTCTGTGGGTGAACATTCCTGGTATCTCTTCCTCTTATAAAGACACCAGTCATATCAGATTAGAACCCACCGACATGACCTCATTTATCTTTAATTATCTCTTTAAAGGCATTATCTCCAAGGTGCTGGTGTGGTTCAGTCAGTTAAGCATCTGCCTTCGGCTCAGGTCATGATCTCAGGGTTCTGTGACTGAGCCCTGCATCAACAAGACCTTTTTCATAAGGCTCCCTGCTCAGTAGTGAGTCTGCCTCTGCCCATACCCCCAACTGTGTGCTATCTCTCTCAAATGAATGAATAAAATTAAAAAAAAAAAAATTAAAAGCTCTACCTCCAAACCCAATAACTGGTTAGGTACTGGGGGTAGAACTTCAACATATGAATTTTGGGGGGACACAATTCAGTCCATAAACATGTTTGTAGTGACTATGACAGCTATAAGGTATGACTTCTTTCCTTTATATGTAGTTGGTGTAGTAACACAAGCTTAAGTAGTTCCATTTTGGTGGGAGGACACCCAGACCCACAACATCTCATGGTAGGTGACTTATGACAGCTGTGCTCTTGTCCTTAAGGCTATTTTTTTTTCCTTTTTATTTGGCTAATCTAGCTTCTTCTCACTATTAGTACTTTAAACACAGTACAATTTCCCACCACTGATTTGCCAAGTCATCTGAGTTACATATGATTTGTTTCTGGGAGCTGTCACTCCTTTTATTGAGTTGAAATTCATATTATGTAAACCATTATTTTACCATATTAATCATTTCTAAATGAACAATTCGGTGGCATTATGCATAATCACAATGGTGTGCAACCACCTTCTTTATCTAAACATTTCTTCATGCCAGAAGAAACCACCATACACAGTAAGCACTTACTCCATATTCTTCCATCTTCCACATTCTACCATATTCTACCTATCTTCCATGGTATGACCTGGCAACTACCAACTTGCTTTTTGTCTCTATGGATTCACATTGTCAGGATATTTCCTATTAACAGAATTATATAATATGTGAACTGTTATAGGTAGTTTCTTTCACTTAGCTCAGGTTTTCAGATTCCCTGATGTAATATTTATCAGGACTTCACCCTTTTTATCACTGAATATCCTTCATTTTATGGACATATTCCATTTATCTATTCATTGTTGAAAAACATTTGGGTTGTTTTTACCTCTAGGCTGTTGTGAGTAGTGCTTCTGTGATATGCATGTACATATATTTGTTTGAGTACCTATTTTCAGTTCCTTTGGGTATTCAAATAGAAGTGGAAATTCTGCATTATATGCTAATTCTATAATTACCTTCTTGAGGAACTATCAGACTTTTTCCTCAGGGGCTGAACTATTCTACCTTCACACCAGGAAATTATGACACTTACACTCTTCTCCACATCCTTCACAACACCTAGGCTTTTCTGTTTCATTACCGTTATTGGTGCTGATGTTGTTAGACAGCCATTCCTAGTGAATGTGAAGGGTTATTTCTCTGTTTAGATTTTTGTTTCCATATGAAGAATTATGCTAAACAAAGTTTCACGTGCTCATCAACCATTTATTTATCTTCTTGGGAGAAATGTCTATTCAAGTCCTTTGCTCATTTTTTAAAATTAAGATGTTTGTAGTGTTGAGTTGTAAGTATTCTTTATATATGTTACAACTACACCTTATTAAATATATTATTTGTAAATATTTTCTTCTGTTCTATTGGTTTTCATTTCAACTACCTTAATGTGCTTTGATGCACAAAAATGTATAATTTTGATGAAGTTCAATATATCTATTTTTTCTTTTGTTCCTTGTGTTTTTAGTGTTATATCTAAGAATCCATAGTTAAATCCATAGTCATGAAGATTTACTTCTATTTTTTCTTCTAATAGTTGAATAGGTTTAGTGCTTATTTTTAGGTCATTGACATTTTTTAATAAACTTCTTTTTATATGTGATGTGAGTGGTCCATTTTCATCATCTTGCATGTGATACAAGTTGTCCTCACACTATTTCTTGAAGAGAGTATACATTCCCCATTGCATGGTTGTGGCACTCTTTTTGAAAATAATTGGCTGTAGATATATGGCTTTATTTTGGACTCTCAATTCTATTCCATTGGGGAATATATCCATCCTTATTTTGGTACTACACTGTTTCAGTTATTGTATCTTAGTAGTAATTTAAAATCAGGAAGTGTCAGTTCTGCAACTTTGTTCTTCTTTTTCAATATTGTTTTGGCTCATGTGATTCCATATGAATTTGATAGTCAGCGTTTCCAGGACTATAAGAAAGGTTGTTGAATGGTTGATAGATGTTATACTGCAACTGTAGATTGCTTTGGGGGATTACTGCCTTTCTAACAATAATAATTCTTCCAATCCATGAACATGAAAAGCCTTTTTTTTTTTTTTAAAGATTTTATTTATTTATTTGACAGAGAGATCACAAGCAGGCAGAGAGGCAGGCAGAGAGAGAGGAGGAAGCAGGCTCCCCTAGAGAGCAGAGAGCCCGATGCGGGGCTCGATCCCAGGACTCTGAGATCATGACCCGAGCCGAAGGCAGCAGCTTAACCCACTGAGCTACCCAGGCGCCCCTGAAAAGCCTTTTTTATTCATTAAGCTCTTTCTTAATTTCTTTCAAAAATGTACACTTTAGAGTGTGCATGCCTTCACCTTCTTGTTTAAATTTATTATAGGTATTTACTCTTCAGATTTCCTTTACAAATGGAATTGCTTTTTAAATTTCCCTTTCAGATTATATTTGCTGCACAAAGAAACAAAACTTTCTTTTAATGTGTTAATCTTATATTCTGCAACTTTTCTAAATTCATTTGTTAGTTCTAATAGGGGTTTTGGTGGATTATTTGGGGGATTTTCTACATATAGAATTATGTCATCTGCACATGAAGACAGTTTTAGTTCTCCCTTTCTAATTTGAGTGTCTTGTATATATTTTTCATGGCTGATTACTCTGCCTAGACTCATTAGAAGGTTAAATAGAAGCAGTGGAAGCAGACATCCTCATCTTGTTCATGATATTAGAGGAAAAGCATTCAGTTTACTGAATATAGTGTTAGCTGTGATTTTTTTCCCTAATTTCCTGAGTTTTCCTTTACCATGGCAGTGTCAGATTTTGTGAAATGCTTTTTCTGCATCAATTGCAATGCCATGTAGCTTTTTAAAAATTCTTTAGTCTATTAATCATTGATTTTATGTCGAAAAACCCTGCATTCTTGGATAAACTCCACTGTTATAGTATATAATTCTTTTAATACGCTGTTGGATTCATTTTGTCTAGTATTTTGTTGTGGATTTAATCTCTTTATTATTATAGTTATGTTCTGATTTGTCTATTTTTTTGAGTCTGTTGGTAATTCACATGTGTCTGAAAATTTCATATAGGGTATATAATTTTTGGTATATAATTGTTCATATGATTGTTCTGTTAAAATTGTTTTTGTATCTGTAACATTGATGGTAATTCCCCAAACTCATATTCTGATTTTAGTTATTTGTGTCTTCTTTTTTCTTAGTCTAGCTAAAGGTTTGTTACTCTTTTTCTAACTTTTCAAGGAATCAACTCTTGGTGTAATTCTTTTTTGTTCTTCTTTGTTTTGTTTATTTATGTTCTAATCTTCATTATTTCCTTTCTTCTGTTAGCTTTGGGTTAAGTTTGTCTTTTTTAGTTCCTTAAGATGTAAAGTTAGATTATCAATTTGAAAATTTTCTTCTTTTTTTTTTTGACCCTCTGGTTATTTCAAAGTGTATTGTTTATTGGGGCACTTGTGTGGCTCAGTTGGTTAAGCATCCAACTGTTGATTTTTAGGTTGGGTCATGATCTCAGGGTTGTGAGATCAAGTCTCACATAAGGTTCTGCACTGGGTGTGGAGCCTGCTTAGGATTCTCTCTGCCCCTTCCCCTATCTCCCCCCACCCCCACTTGCATGGGTATGTGCTCTTCCAAAAAAAAAAAAAAAAAAAAAGAATTAAAAGCATGTCATTTAATTTATAAAAATTTAAGGATGTTTTAATCTCACTGTGGTCAGAGAATATTTTCATGATTTAAGTAACTTTAGTTATCTTGATATCTGCTTAAGAGCCCAATATATGGCAAATTTTGATAAACATTCCATGTGCATTTAAATAAAACTGTATTCTGCCATTCCTTAATTCAGTTTTCACATTTTCTTAAGTTGTTATGTCTAAAGATTTTGTGTTTTCCAAATCTATATCTTTATTGAGGTTCTGATTTTTCTAATAGTGACAGAGAGCAAGTGTTGGAAACATCCATTAAGTTTGTAAATTTGTTCTTTTAGTTATATCTAAATTACATCTTATGTATCCTATTGGCTATGGTATTAGACACATGCACACTTAGAATTGTTATACATATTCATTATGTATTAGCAGATTTATCAAATAAAATATGTTCTCTGGTCCAATTAATAATTTGATTCGTATTTGGTTTTAGTATAGTTACACCTTTATTACTCATATTTCCATGCTATATTCTTTTTAAAAATTTTCCTCCTTCCAGAGTTCTTATGTTTACTGCCTTTTATGTGTGTATTTGACAGACTTGTGGCAGTAACTGTCTGATGCTAAGGTTTCCGATTCGAGATGTAAGAAAAATGTGTTCTTGTGCTTTCTGTCTGTCTGATTGTGGCAGTCAGTGAAATAAAAAAATACAATGAAATAAAAAAATTAAAGTGTGCCTCTTATGAGCAATCTAGTTTATTTTTTTAAAAAGTTGGGCAATTTTGGGGGGATGCCTGGGTGGCTTAGTTGATTAAGTGTCCAACTCTTGATTTAGGGTAAGGTCATGATCTCGGGATCTTGTTAGTTATACACTTCTTATTTTGGATTTTCTTTGTTTGCTATTATTTTAGAGACTATAATAGGCATTCTGGATTCACTGAAGTTTGACAGAAATATCTACTATCTTATTTTCATGTATGTATTTTTCATTTTTTTCTTTTCCCTTCTGTATGTCAATCTGAATATTTCTTCTTACTCACCTACACACAGTCTACATTTTTTTTCCTTTCTGCTTTATCTAATCTATTGTTAAACCAAAATCAGAATTTTTAATTCCCGCTGTTGAATTTTGTTGTTGTTCTAGAAACAGGCACTCTAATACAGGAAAGAAACAAATGAGTTTATCTTAGAGTAAATCATTCTCTGTTACAATTCTTCAAGTTGTTATCTATTCTTCTGAACTATTAATCACAATAATTTGAAGGTCTATGTCTACTAATGTTATAATCTGCCACAACAACGGTCTGTTTCTCTTGTATGCTTTTCTTCTTGCCTTTTCATTCTTTCCCTCTCATTTGGGCTTGTCTAGGGGCATATCTGTTAATTGTATATTGAATAATAGACATTTTATTTTATTTTATTTTATTTTTTTTAAAGATTTTATTTATTTATTTGACAGACAGAGATCACAAGTAGGCAGAGAAGCAGGCAGAGAGAGAGGAGGAAGCAGGCTCCCCGCTGAGCGGAGAGCCCCATGCGGGGCTCGATCCCATGACCCTGGAATCATGACCTGAGCTGAAAGCAGAGGCTTTAACCCACTGAGCCACCCAGGCGCCCTGGATAATAGACATTTTAAATAAAGAATTATAGTGTCCCTACATAATACTGTTTTCATCAAGAAACAATTAATTTATGTCCCAGGCTATTCCATGATAAAAGTTACCTTATGTCTTTACATCTTTGTGTTTTATAGAATTACAGGTTATAGCTCCTTATCATTTAATCATATGACAATTTCTGTCTTTTAGTGTTGCTATTGAACAATCAGCTGTCAAATTATTTGTAAATTTAACCAAAGTATTCTCTTTGGTTATTTCTTTTTCAATTAAGGGTGCTATTTTTTAAAATAAATACCTGTTTACTTATAAAAGTATGGGAGAGGTGATTTATTTAAAAATAAAGTAGCAAGTATAAGTCTAGTTGTTATAAAACCAATCACATCATAAGGTAGTTGTGAATTTAAGATTACATAAGCCATGAAGATATGTATAAGCATCTTATCTCATAATAAACACTGTATGTGTTCATCATAATAGGGAATACTGATACATTCAGTGTTATTATTTATGTATCCAGCAAAAACACGGTGAGAAAAGCAGGCTTCTTTATATTTTCTACTTTCATGTTTTTTACACCCCATCTCTAGCTTTCAAACTTAGATGAAAACATGGATCCTGACTATAGATAATAGAAAAGAGAGGAAAAATTACATTAACTTATGGACAATGCAAGCTAACTATACATCACATTCTGGACCAGACTTATGAAGTTATTTTTAGGTTAAAAATATTCTGGATCAGACTCATGAAGTTTTTATGTTTAAAAGACCATACTTGTATAGACCAAAACCACGTGGTGATGACAATTCTCATTTGGCACACGTTTTAATCAATATTAGGTTTTAGAGGTCTCTTTTGTTTCTTTCCTGCATGTCTCTCTCTCTTACAATATTATTAACTTCTTTTCTTGAAGCTCATGCTGCCTCTTGGGCCAGATTACAGAGTAATGACTTCTAATCTCCTGGGTAGAAGTTTCAGCACTCTGGAAATCCAGTGGGGAAAGACTGTAAGGATATTAAAAATATTTTTCTCTATCCTCTTATGATATCTTGTTTTTCCTTTCATGCTCAATAGATGACCTTATATTCTACTTTCTAGGAATATAGAAAATCTTAGATATACATATACTTTCATATTACTAATTTAAAAAACTTGAAACATTCTTGATTTTTATACCCATTCTATATTCTTTTAATTCAAATTACTATAGAAAACTCAAGGCTACTACTCTAAAGGCAAGGACCTCAAATGTCCCCTGTAAACTACATTTTCATCAGTTATCATTTCCTTTTCTTATACATCAATCTTGTTTTTACCAACTAGGTTCCCTCATATGATAATACATGGTTAAGAGTTATCTAAATTGAGATAGTATTCTCATCTTTTCTTATGCCTTCAGTAGTTACTTTAATAGGAAGTTATCACAGATTATATCAAGTGAGTCTGTCTTGCTGCTATTTTAATCAAGGGACACGTTATATATACTCTTTGTTTATATATATGACATTTTAAAAATATTGGTACTTGGGTTTCTCAATAAATCCATACTTTATATGCAATTTTTAAATATTTCATTGGCATTAGATTGCCATATGTATAAACATATTCAATTAAATAGATTCTGTTTATCTCAGCTTGATCATATATCAGAATTTTATTTTTGAGAGTTATCAATCTTCATGAATAATCTTTCTTTATAGTATTCATGCTATGCAGTAAGGGCACCATACCTTTTTCTATTAAAATTTACCTTAGTAAAATTTTAGAATATGACCAGTATTCTCTGTCTAGCCCCCTGATGTCATAGTTGCTGTTTCTGAGAGGTCCCATATTTTTTGCTTGTTTTTCCCCCATACTTTATATATATTATATGAATTATAAAATATTTATTAAATTTTCCAGTTTTCCTATGTGTAGCTTCTGAGTATAATGTAGGAAAGGTTGTAATTACTGATTAATGTGTTAAATGAGAAACAGATGGTCTAAATAGGTGAAAGAATGGACAATTTCACCAGAGAACTAGATTCTATAAAATATAACTCAGTGATGAAGAGTAACATCACCAAAGTAGTAGAGTAGAAGATCCCAGCCACCATGCTCCCATAGAGAAAAATTAGACAGCTGTCCATGAACAAAAATAGGTCTGAGAGAGCTCAGGAGTCCACTTAAAAAGTTTAACAACATAGCAAAGCAAAACACCTGAAAATAAGTTCACAAAGGTAGGAAGAACAGTTTTCATTTGCCTGCATTCTCTCATGGCCCAGGGCAGCTCTCTTTCTTACCAAAGAGAACTTCCTAGACTAAGAGAGCCTCTCTCACCAGGAAAAGGAGAACAAAATGAATAATCAGTTTCCCCAACTTTTCAGTGCTTTCAACAAAGTATCTGCTTTAGTCCCAACCCTCCCAGATACCAGTAAAACTGAGACAGCTAGAAACAAGAAATAAACATGGGGCAAACAGTATTTACCACATGGCAGAAGTGACAATTGTACCCAACAGCCTGTGCTGGAGTGGATCCCAGCAAACTTTGCTACTTGAGGAGTTCAACAGCCCTTATAGACACTTGGAACACCCCCAGCTTTCATCACTGAGAACCTCTTCATAGACCTGACTGAACCACAGAGGACCCCAATGGCTTTCTCCACTGAGGAAACCAACAGCCAACACAGCCAACACAGATCTTTTGCAGATTTTGCTTTGAATAAAAAAACCTCAAAGCATCACAGGCTTTCCTGTTTGCAGACCCAGCTGCCCGAGACCCTCCCCACTCTGCACAGCTGCTTGTGGTCCTGGTACCAGCCCTGATTCCTGTCACTGGCCAGCACCAATGTGTGTGTCTGCAGCTAGTCTCTGAAGCTATGTACGTGCAAGCCATTGGCCCTTGCTTCTATCACCAGCATCAAATTCTGTGTGAACACTGGAGACTAGCACCTATACCCACCCAGGTACATGCAGACAGCCTGGACCCTGCAGCTGCTTGGGCTCCCAAGCCAGCCTTGACTCTTATCACTGGACTGCACTAATGTGCATGTTTTCAGCTAACCGCAGTCACAAACTAATATCTCCTCTACTTTCACTTCCAAAAAATTGAAGAGGGAGCCCCTCAAACTCATTTTACAAGGCCAGAATTATGCAGATACCAAAGCCACAAGTAAAGAAAATTTCAGGACAATATCCTTATAGAGATGTATAGAGATATAAACATTCTCAATAAAATACTAGCAAACTAAACTCACTAGCACATTGAAAAGATGATATACCATGATCAAATGGAATTTACCCCTCAGATGCAGGGATGTTTCAACTTAGAACAATCAATAAATGTGACACATTGCATAAATAGAATGAAAGACAAATATTATATGAGCATCTCAATAGATGCTGATAAAAAATTTGATAAAATTCAACATCTCAACTCTCTGATATAAACTTTCAATAAATTATGTGTAAAAGAAATATACCTCAACATAATAAAGGTATACATGAGAAACCCACAACTAACATCAGACTCAATGGTAAAGAGCTGAAAACTTTCCATTTAAGATAAGGAACACAGGATAAGAGCACTCACTCTCATAACTCCTATTCAACATAGTATTGGAAGTCCTAATTACAGAAGTTAGGCAAGAAAAAGAAATGAAAGGAATCCAAATCAGAAAGAAAAAAGTAAAACTGTCTCTATTTGCTGCTGGCATAGTCTTCTATGGAAATACCCTCTAAAGATTTCATCAAAACATTTTTGATCTAATCAATGAATTCGGTAAAGTTTAAGAATACAAAATCAACGTACAAAAATTAGTTGCATTCATATACACTAACAATAAACTACATTAAGAAGAAATTAAGAAAACTATCCTATTCACATTAGCATCAAAAATAATAAAATACTTAGGAATAAATTTAACCAAGGGAGTGAAAGATCTATAGACTGATAACTATAAGACGTTGATGAAAGAAACTGAGGACATAAATACATGGAAAGATATAACATGTTCATGGATTAGAACAAATAATAGTATTAAAATATCCATATTATCCAAAGCCATTTATAGATTCAATACAATCCCTACCAAAATCCCAATGGCATTTTTCAAAGAATAGAAAAAACAATTGTAAAACTCCTATGAAACCACAAAGACTCTGAATAGCCACTACAATTTTAGAGAAGAAACAAACATGGCAGAATTATGCTTCCTGATTTTAAGCTATATTACAAAGCTACAATAATCAAAACAATGTAGTACTGGCATAAAAGCAGATACATGATCTGAACGAGAATTAGGAGCCTAGAAATTTACTCACACATATATGGTCAACTGCTATTTGTCAGAGGAGCCAAGAATACTCTGTGGGGAAGGGATAGTCTCTTCAGCAAATGGGAAAACTGGATATCCATATGCTAAAGAATAAAATTGAACCCATATCTCACACCACTCACAAAATGAACTCAAATGGATTAAGGAATTAAACATAAGACCTGAAAACGTACATTCCTAGAAGAAAACAGAGGTAAAAACCTCCCTGAGATCAGTCCTGGCAACGACTTTTTGTATCTGACAATGAAAGCTTTTCAACAAGCAATGAAGAGGACAAGTCAATCAACAAAATCAACGAGTAGGACTACATAAAACTAAATTGACAAAATCAAGGGCAACCTATAGAATGGGAGAAAATATTTGTAAACCATGTATCTGATAAGGTAATATCCAATTATATTTTTTAAAAACTCATAAAAATAATGAAAAAATATTTGTTAATGGCAAAAAAACAAACAATCCTATTTAAAAATGGGCAGAACACATAAACAGATATTTTTCAAAGAAGACATACAAATGGCCAACAAATACATGAAAAAGTGCTCAACATCACTAATCATCAGGGAAATGCAAATCAAAACAATAATGACCTCACACCTGTTAGAATGGTTATTATGGGGGGACAAAAGAGGTAACAATGCTGAAGACAAAGAGAAAAAGAACACTTGTTACTGGAAGGAATACAAACCGGTACAGCCACTGCAAAAACCAGTCTGAAGTTTTCAAAAAATTTAAAATAAAGCTACCACATGACCCAGCAATCTCACTGGATACATATCCAGAGTAATTGAAATCAATATTTTGAAGAGATTCCCATGTTTGTTATAGCATTACCACAATAGCCAAGATACAGAAACAACCTAAGTGTTGACTGATGGGTGAATAAATAAAATTTGGTATATATAGATATACAATAGTATATTATTCAGCCAAAAAACGAAGGAAATTCTGTCACTGGTGACATAGATGGATCATGGGGGCATTATATAAGTGAAATATATCAGAGAAAGACAAAATACTACGTAATCTCACTTACTATGTGGAATCTAAAAATATTTAATCCATAGAAACAGAAAGTGGAACTGAGAGAATTAACATGTCATCGGGCTGCTTAGTCCACAAAGAACCTATCACCCAAGATTTGGAGCTGGAAGAGAAGGAGCCCATATTCTCAGCACACACACCTGGAGCAGAACTTCCATCATACTGATCTGAGGAGAAAGGGAAAGGATTGTGGCTCAAATGCCACATGTTCTTCAGTGTTCTTAGAAGAACTTTACAAATTTTATTAAATATACTTAATCTCCATGTACTCTATGCTCTCTGGACAATTCCCACAGTTTAAATATTACTTTTAAAAAATATAATGTTCATCAGTTTTCACTGTTTTGTCAGGGGACACGTCTGTGGAGCTTGTCATACTGTCATTTCAAAAGTCAAGTTCCTTGTTTTTTGTTTTGTTTTAAGATTTGTTTATCTGTGAGAGAGAGAGAAAGAGAGCATGTGCAAGCAGGGGGAGGGGCAGAAGGAGAGGGAGAGAATTCTCAAGCAGGCTCCCTGCTGACTGTGGAGCCTGACAGGGGGCTTGAGTCTCAGGACCCTGAGATCATGATGTGAGCTGAAACCAAGAGTTGGACTCTTCACCAACTGAGCCACCCAGGCACCCCAAGTTTCTTTTTCTTAACTACAAATTATATGGAAATTCAACTGAAGGAAAGCAACGCATCAAAAAGAAAATGGAATACACTGATATTTGAGTTTCACATAAAGTCATGTTAACAATAGCATAAAGTATATGCTACATCTGTTATTCTATGTGTCTTTCAAATACACAAAGAACTTAAAGTTTTATGTTCTGTATTTATAAGCTGACTATGGTATTGAAATTTTCAATTATAATTTTTTATACAGCACTGTAACAATTGTGAAAGAAAGATATAAAAAGTTCTAGGTCATAACATCCGCTCCGCACATCAATACCTAAGAGTATATAGACGAGTTATTAGAATGGGAAGTTTAGAGGAGTCATTGAATTAACCTGTGAAAATTATAGATAAAGATTTTTGTTGTTTCTTTTATGATATTTTATCTTCTCAACTATATAACACAAAAACTGAGATAGTATTTACATTTACTGATAATTTGTACAATCAAGGAAATATTTATATTTTAAGTAAATCAAATAAATACGACAGTAATACTAGTCAAAATACTTAAAATGAGACATAAATCAGATTAGTTGTTTTCATCTTAACCTTTAAAACTACCTTCTTTGTAGGTTTGTTGCCTTAAAGGTTTGTTGCCTTAAAATCAAATAATTTATATTAATTTTTATAGTCTTTAACACTTTATTTTAAATTGGGAGACTCTAAGTAGTAGTTTATTGAAGTAATTTGATGTATTGAGATTTTCTTCTAATAAAGCATTTCCTCATTATTTTTAAGTCAAGAATCAACGGGAATCATCCCTAATCAACAGATTCACCACTGTATTTCTATTGGACTTGTTTTCTCAGCTTTCCCTCTGTATACCGTATCATTAGATTGACCTTCCACAAGCAATTGTCTTTTGGAATCTAATAAAAATATAATTAATTTTAAACATAACTTGTTTTGTATTCTTTAGTGAAAAAGGTTATCATAGCAGTCTCAGATTTAGTCTGATATTTAGGTTTCTAAATTATACTACTCCTTCTACCTCCCTTTAGAATATTTTCTTTGATAATGATTAGCAAAACTATTAATAATGACTTCCAGAGAAGTACACACAAATCCCATGAAAATTGGATGATGGAGGAGACAAAAGAACTCTGTTAAGTCATCCATAGCTTTGCAACTCTGATTGAAAATCTTCAATTAGAAAATATTGTTCTGTGATAGCAAACCATTTCATTTTTAAAGTTTATATAAGATTGTAATTCTAATATATATTCTTGCATGGGTCATATCTGTAATGTGATTTTTAAAAACATATTAGAAGTGAGAGGGGGGACATTGGAGGGGGAAGCAAACCATGAGAGACTTTGGACTCTGAGAAACAAACTGAGTGTTTTGGAGGGGAGGGAGGTGGGGGGTTGGGTGAGCCTGGTGATGGGTATTATGGAGAGCATGTATTGCATGGAGCACTGGGTGTGGTGCATAAACAATGAATTTTGGAACACTGAAAGGAAATAAAATAAAATGGAAAAAAAATTAAAAAATAGAATAATAAAATTCCTCCCCCCAATAAAGATAACCATTCTTTCTGGAAATGTATTAGAAAGACACCAGTTCTGAGATAATTTATTTTTAACAAACTGCCTTATATCATAAAGGGCCTAAGGTCAAAATTCTGTTAACATACCTTTATCTATAATAGAAATAATTTTGTTTCCCTGGGTTTTACTCTCTATACTGGTAACTAATGGAGTATGTCGACTGGAGGTACTGTTTAAGTGACAGGAAGTTTCTGATTCACAAACCACATGTCACAATAAATAAACAATCAGAACGTTACCTAATCTACTCTAACCTCTTAATTTTACTATTTAAAATATTGAGGCTCAGAAGGTGAATGTGCCCACCATGATTTATAACAGGGTTGTTTCTAAGATAACAAGGAACCTCATTCCACTCCACTGCTCCTTTCCTTTGTGTCATTTGCCTACACTGTAAACAGCTTTTTTAAGTACAATTAGAAAATACAGCTAGAGAGACTTTTCTAAATATTTTTTGCCTCAATCAGTATTTCAGAACTCCTAACACCTGCATTTTGAAGCATAGAAGCATTCATCTTGCATTCAGATTACTGTAAAGATCATCTGTACCTGTTAGCTCCACGATATTATCTCCAAACCATATATTGGGATTTGTTTTGCCTGGACAATCTGAATTGTCTAATAAGAAAACTTGAATTCAATGAATAATCTTAAAACTCTGCTTCCTGTCTTTGTCTAGACATGATTTTTAACACACTCTTATTTTATTCAGACAAATGAAAATATTACAACATATTGATATCTGCTTTTCTCAGATTACTTCATTTATCATTGTTATCATAGGATCTGTGTTTCTATGTAGGAATTCAAACACAATTTCCACAATATTGGAACTGAAGAACTGAAAGGATGATTCAGATCATATCCTGGTTTGATATTCCAATGGATTACAATAAAAGATAAAAATAGCTATGCTCATTTAAAAGCTGGTAAACATAAATTGGGAACATCATTTAAAAAAAATTCTATTGGTGGCCAACATATATAGTACCACTTTTCATTTTATTTTTTGGAGATTCACATCATTGCTTTAAAAAGGGTAGACTGAAGATTTTAACTTCCTTTTCCATATGCCCACTGCATATTAAAAGGTATCTTTTTACAAATCCCATTTCTTTAGATCTGAGATAGGAATAGAGAATTGAGTTAGCTAGATGAGGAATTTAATTTTATACCTCTGATATAAAAAATAATTTAACAAAAGCCAAATCTGTGTACAAGTTAAACATCTAAAGAACATAAAGGCTTAACTCTGATGTTATTTTTACTCTAATGTTGTTGTCATTGAGGCCAATAGAGCATATTAACTTATTCTTTCAACATTTATTGAACATGTACAATGTAAAGTACCCCATGAGCTAGTAGTGAGTGTACAAAATGAATTATAAAGGATCAGTGCCTTCAGGGAAATAACTATGTATTTTAAAAAATGATGTATAAAAAATGTCTAACAATAATTTATTGAGGTTCACTTTGGAGAACAAATGAACAGTAAATAAGAATATGTTACGTGAAAACTAGCATACCACTGATGAATGAACTGAGCACTAACAAAGTGCCTGACTCTTTGCCTGTATTAGTTAATTTTTTTCTAAAAAGACTATTTAAAAAAAACAAAAGATTTTTATTTATTTGACAGAGCACACAGTTGGGAAAAGGGGGCAGAGGGAAAGGTATAGGAATCTCAAACAGGGCTTGATCCCAGGAGCCCGAGACCATGAACTCAGCTGAAGGCAGACACTTAACCAGATGAGCCATCCAAGTGCCCCTGAAAAGACCATTTTGTAACAGCAGTTTCAGGTTTACAACAAAGTTAGGAGCAAGGTAGAGATTTCTCACACATGCATGGTCTCACACATTTATAACCTCTTCCCCTTATCAACATCACCAACCAGCACAGTCCTTTCTACCAAGGATGAACCTACAGTGACACATCATAATCACCCGAAGTCCACAGTTTACCTTGCGGTTCAATCTTGGTATTATGACCTATTTTTTATTCAGGTTGTTTGTTTTCTAATGATTAAATTTGAAGAGCTATTTGTATAATTTGGAAAACAGTTCTATCAGATATTTGTCAACATTTTTTCCCCACTCTCTAGCTTGTCTGCTCAATGTCTTGATGTTGTCTTTTGTAAAGCGGAGTTTTGAATTTTTATAACATTGATCTTATCAATTATTTCTTTCATGGATTGGTCTTTTGCGTTGTATTTAAAAGACATCACTGGGAAGTCTGGGTGGCTCAGTTGGTTAAAATGTCTGCCTTCAGGTCAGGTCATGATCCCAGGATCCTGGGATTGAGCCCCATGTCAGGCTGCCTGCTCGATGGGGAGTCTGCTTCTCCCTCTTCCTCTGCCTGTCACTCTCCCTCTTTGTGCTCTCTCTGTCAAATGAATGAATGAATGAATGGATAAAAGACATCACCATACCTAAGATCATGTAGGTTTTCTCCTATTTATCTTCTAGGAGTTTTATATTTGCATATAGATCTATGATCCATATTGAATTAATTTTTGTGAAAGTTACAAGGTTTGTCTAAGTTCATTTTTTTGCATGAGAATATCCAGTTGCTTCAGCACCATTTGTTGAAGAGACTACTTTTGCTCCACTGTATTGCCTATGCTCCTTTGTCAAAGATCAATTGATTACATTTATGGGGGTTACTTTCTGGGCTTTCTAGTCTCTTCCACTGTTGTATTTGTCTATTCTTTCCTAATACCACATTGTCTTCATTATTGTAGCTTTATAGTTAGTCTTTTTTTTTTTTTAAGATTTTATTTATTTATTTGACAGAGAGAGATCACAAGTAGACAGAGAGGCAAGCAGAGAGAGGGAGGGAAGCAGGCTCCCTGCCAAGCAGAGAGCCCGATGCGGGACTCGATCCCAGGACTCCGAGATCATGACCTGAGCCGAAGGCAGCGGCTTAACCCACTGAGCCACCCAGGCGCCCCTATAGTTAGTCTTAAAGTAGGACAGCGTCAGTCCTTTAAGTTCTTCTCTTTCAATATTATGTTGGCTACTTGGGATCTTTTGCCTCTCTTTATAAACTTTAAAATCAGTTTATAAATAACTTGCTGGGATTTTGATTGACATTGCATTGAGTCTGTAGATCAAGTTGGAAACAACTGACATCTTGAAAATACTGAGTTTTCCTATCTGTGAACACAAAATTTCTCTCCATTTATTTAGTTCTTTGTTGATGTCTTTCATCAAAGTTTTGTAGTATTTCCCATATAGATCTTGCACATATTTTGTCAGATTTATATCTAATCATTTCATTTTGGATGTGCTAATAGAAATGGTATTGTGTCTTTAATTTCAAATTCCACTATTTACTGTTGGTATGTAGGAAAGCAACTAACTTTTACCTATTAAACTTGTATCCTATGAATGTGCTAATATTCTAATTTACCTGTGGAACTCTTTGTCTGAAATGAGTTTCAAGGGGATACCTGCCAATTTGTGAAACAGATGAGAAAAGAGTTGCTTTGGTCAATAGGTTTAGAGAGGTGCTATTTCTAAAATTTTCAAATATCTTATATTCAAACACATAATTCCTAAGGGAATAACAGTTCCATTGATTCTCTTTTTATAATTAAAGTTAAGCTAATTTTTAATTCACAGAGGACTGATTATAAGCTTGTCCATTTTTAATGCTTCCTCAGTATCGATATATTTACAGTACTACTTGATTTTGTTTTCTTAAAGTTACCATAGTCTTAATTCAGAAACCCAAGGCAGTTAGGAGTGTTCTTCATCTCCCTGAACTATTCCATGTTTATAGATAACCTAAGCATAGGTAAGGGAGTGGAACAGCTCTGAAATTTGAACTTACTTTGTGTTCCATATATTAGCTCTGGGGCTGTGTAAAAGGAAGTGAACTTATGTTTTGGATATTTACCACGTGGTAGGTATTGTGTTAAACATTCTATATATTCTATACATGCTGTATTTTATTTTCATCATACATTTTTAAAGCAAATATTATTTATCTGAGTTTATATCTAATGAGGATAATGAGAATAAAACTTAGAGAAATTGGATGGTTTGTTAAAACAATAAAATCAGCAGTAAGATACCTTGGGATTTAGTCTGTATTTGAGCCACTCTAGATATTGCTAATTATTTACCACATACAGTAGTTATTTAAATTCATGAAATCTTCTGTGGAAATAGGATTTGTTATAGGGCTTTTTTGTAGCTCCATAAATTATTATATGTTAATGCACTGTACGGGTAATATGAGTTCAATAAATGATGGCTTCTCAGTTCTTCATTCTCTCTCTCCTGTTGTGTCTCCCCTTTTTTATATCCTCTTTTAGAAACACTTATGGCCAGAACCTTAATTAACAATATTTGAAGATATTTATATATATCTAAAACCAAAATGAGGTAAAAGCAAAACGTACAGATGATTACAGATGTTTAGTTGTCATTATCCAAAAACCAAAAAATATATACAAAATCTAATATATGGTATTTCCAGTTAAATATAACAATATTAATAACCACATACACAAATTTCCATTCAAAAAGAATAAATTTTCATTTCCATTTTATTTTGTTAAATGACAAAGAAACTCTATTAATAACCCATTTCCCACTCCCAAGTAAGTTTTGGAGTTATAGAGGAAGTTTGGACACATGAACTAAGCAACAGAACATTTATGAACAAATTTAAGAACAGAAAAGGCTATCCATCATCAAAAAGAATGAAATTTTGCCATTTGCAAAGACCTGAATGGAGCTGGAGTGTATCATGCTAAGTGAAATAATCCAGTCAGAGAAAGACAAATACCACATAATTTCACTCATATATGTAATTTAAGAAACAAAACAGATGAACATATGGAAAGGGGGGAAATAAAAAAAAAGGAGGAAAACAAACCCTAAGAGACTTCTAATGATAGAGAACAAACTGAGGGTTGATGGAGGGGAGGTGGATGGAGGATGGGCTAGATGGGTGATGGATATTAAAGAGGGCACTTGTGATGATGAGCACTGGGTATTGTATATAAGTGATGAATCACTGAATTCTACTCCTGAAACCCATATTGTACTGTATCTTAACTAACTGGAATTTAAATAAAGGATTTTAAGAAATAAAGTGAAAGTATAAAAAAATTTTTTTAAATAAATAAACATTGAAATTAATAGGTCGTTTTATCTTTAAATTAGAGAGTTTTAGCTTTACACTTGAATAAATGTGTCAATTTGAAAAGGGAAAGGGAAAGGAATCCCATTTTGTGAAATGATACCTGATATCTTTCTCCCTATTTCCCTGTTTTAATGTCAGTTTCTTTTTATTTTTTGTTAGTTTTTTTTTTTAAAGATTTTATCTATTTATTTGAGAGAGAGAGAGAGAATAAGCATCAGAAGGGGTGGGGGAAGGGCAGAGGCAGAAGGAGAAGCAGACTACCTACTGAGCAGGGAGCCCATTGCAGGGCTCAATACCAGGACCTCTGGACTCTAGGATCATGACCTAAGCCAAAGGCAGCTGCTTAACCTACTGAATCATTCAGACACCCTTTAATGTGAGGTTCTTGAGTTAAAATCACTACTTAAAAAAAAAAAAAAAGTTTAGTGGAATTTTTAATAAAAACTGCTTTAGAGTTAATTTTGAAAGGGCTTTTTTCTTCTGTAAGTAGTGCTCTACGTACTTTTACATTTTCTACAGCAAAAAGGTTTACACAGCAGCAAGATTTAAGACAAATACAAGCGATCATTTTGGTTTGTCTGAATTTATTTTGCTCAAGCAATTTCTGAAATTGCTTTTGTGGATTTATATTTCATTTTAATTGAGACAAAATGAGCAGTGTCAGGTGAGATATTGATTGCTTTTTAAATATGCTGACAGGAAAATATATCTTATTAGATAGTTTCTGGATTTACTTTTTAAATGGACCTGCTTCTTTAATAATCCATTTAAAATATATTGACTAAATACTAAATATCTATCAAGAACTTTTTAAATGTGTATTTATAACATCTCATTTTAATTAAAACACTTCTAATTTTACTTGCAAGAACAAGAAATTTAATTGGTTTCTCTCAATATTTTTGTTTGTCTATTTCAGTTCTCTATAATTGCAGTAAGATACAGCTGTTTTCATTCAATTAATCTACTCCTAGAAAAACATATATGACTTATGTAAGCAACTAAATAAGAGTAAACACCTGAAATTTGCATTTCTGGCACTCTAGTAGAAGCAATTTCTGTATTTTAACATATAACTCAGTTACCCAAAATTGATTTCTACTCATGTTTTCAAGGAAATGTTATATTGTATAAATTTATAATTCCTCTTACCAGTTAAAACCTAGGATGGATATTGTAACAGGATTCAACCTTCTTGAATTTCCCTTTTTGACAAAGATGATGATAAAGTCAAGTCACTACCTGACCAATTGCTGCTGATGGCTGCCTTTCTGTTCAGAGAGACTCTAAAGTAACTATCCTATTGTGCTTCCACATCATTGAGAGCATAAAAATCAACAACAGATAAATTAATGTCAACAAAGTTGGCAGAGTCTAGGTTTCACACCTGAATTTAGGTTATTTTAAATATTTTTCACAGTATTATTATGAGGAGTGTCAAGGCCAGTCCCATAGAAGATATTTGTAGTGGTCTCCAGAAGCAGTGGTTGAAAGAATGAGGTAATGGATAGTTGCCTTCGCTCAATGATATGTTGGTTTACAGCCTTCTCAGTATCCATTCTTTTGTTTTACTAGATAATTTCTTAATGAATAAGAAGTTTCTCAGCTGTTCCATACCTGTAAACTTTCATAGACTGACCTCCAGGAGACAAGACTGTGAGAATTAAGGTATTACCACCAAGGGGCTAAAGTTTTAATGACATTATTTTGGTCAAATAATCTTTCCCCTCCCCACCCCCCAAATGCTATGCATATCACAACATATTGCAGAGTCCTCTACTTAACTATTATTTCTATCCTTCACCTTTTTTCTCTACCTATGTAAACACTGAAGCTTCTAGCACAGGCATTTTACCCAGAAAGCAGAAACGTCACTCTATTACTCTGGAGGAAAAGGTGCCTATACCCATGTAGATGGTCATCTATGGACAATAAAAAACCAATGACCATGGTATGAAGACAAATGATCGCATTTTATACTCAGAGCTATGTCATACACCTCATAGGGAATACAGTTATGCTGAAACTCTCATGGAGGTGGTATTATAAATTAAATGGTATAGTTTCTTTTTTGTTTCTCATTAGATGCAATGCTTATCATCTATAACTCATCAACTGTCTAACACAATTCCCTTGTTCAGGGCCTCACTCCTTTCTACAAGTGGCTATGTCTTTATGGACAGTTGTTTTTAAATATGGATCAATCTTTTTTTTTTCCCATTTTATTTTATGTCCTTTCAGTGTTCCAAAATTCATTGTTTATGCACCACACCTAGTGCTCCATGCCATACATGCCCTTCACAATACCCACCACCAGGCTCACCCAACCGGCCACCACCCTCCCCTCCAAAACCCTCAGTTTGTTTCTCAGAGTCCACAGTCTCTCATGGTCTGTCTCCCACTCCAATTTCCCCCAAGTCAGATCTCTGTTCCATCTCTCAAAGTCCTCCATGTTATTTCTTATGCTCCACAAGTAAGTGAAACCATATGATAATTGACCTTCTCTGCTTGACTTATTTCACACAGCATAATCTCTCCCAGTCCCATCCCTGTTGATACAAAAGTTGGGTATTCATCCTTTCTGATGGAGCACTGACACCAATAGATACAGTGTCTTAGCCTGGATGCATGCTCCCACAAAGCCAGTGCACTTCCAAACTCTCTTTGAAGTCAGTGAAAGTGCCAGGCTTGAAGTGACATAGAAAAGGTACTGACACAGATGACATACTGGTGCAGGGAGAACAGTTTCCTTTTGCACATATTTCAGGAGGTTGGATAATCTCTCTTTTTCAGGCACATGTTGACCTCAGGAAAGTTCTAAGTAAGTATGTCAGTCATAGTATTGACTTCATTAATAAAACACATGTTGCAATGCATACGTCATTAAGTAGCAGAAACAAGATTTTTCCTTCTGTAGATTGAGCATATAGAAAATTCACTGTGACTAAGACAAACCTAACTACCAAGAAAATACCCTATGCTTTCTAATTGTGTTCACATTGTTGTTTCAGCCAAATGTGTTTTTGAAGACTGCCTTATTCTAAAACTTCTGACCTGAATATGACTCACCTTAGGTATAGATAACCCCAAAACAGGATATACACAGGGTCGTTGCAAATTTGAAGAATTACAAGTATCCTGGTAAATGTCTCAGGTAAATCTGTAACTACCCTTTTTGCCCAACGCATTTGCAAAGTAAGCAAACTCTGAACTATTTTAGGTTGGATAGTATTTTTATGAAAAATAAATAAGAGTATTTTTAACAAAGTACTGATGAACTTAACCTCCTACATACATGTACATATTGCCTGTAAGTCAGATATTTAGAGAATTTTCTCAGCCACGAGTGGCCCTGCTTATCCACATTTGCCTTCATAGGCAGCATCATGGGGAAAGAAAAAATACATTCTTCCTTTTCACCAAGACTTTCTCTACCAAATGTTCTCACATTAGACCTGGAACATATGTATTGATGTAAAACACCTCCTAATGAATGATACATTATCTTTTTTATGCCAATGATATATGGGCTTGTGTTTTGGGGTTTTTTCCTCCCATTTGGCTTGTTTTAAATGTGAGCTTTTTTCCAACTTTAATCAGATGATTTATTTATAGGAATTGTACATAAATATAGTTTAAAAGTTGATGCTGAAATCTCTTGGTGTACATGTGAGAATCTGTATCTTCTTATCCAAAAAGGACTGTTGCTCCCTTCTATGCTGCTTCTTCACAGTCAGAGGCAGATGTATGTCACAGACAGAGTATGACGCATGCCCTGGGACTATTGTGTTCAGGCTGACCCAATGTTCCCAACTCAGTCTGGATTTGGACCTATCGCACACTCCGCAGGACCTAGCCCAGACACGCTGGTGTCCAGGCTGAAGAAGGAAAGATACTAGCAGATTAGAACAGTCTTTAGCTCCAGGCTTTAAGCAGGTTTGGCTAGTGGAGATGAAGTTCCATTTATATTTGCTAGCTTAGTTTATTCAAAGGAAAAAAAAAAACCCACAATACAACACAACAACAAAACAAAACAACTCAGCATCGAGATAGAGATCCCAATGAGAACTAAAGACTTGGTTTCTGTGGAGGGTATTCCCTGTGTTAGGGTTTTTAGAAATGTGCATTGGTTGATAAGCTTTTAGGTCAAGCACAGATCTATTAGAAGAGAGGAAACACAAATAGGAAGTAAATACAATTTGCTTTTAATGAATCTTTGGTTGTCAGGCTTCTGAAACAAAAAATAAAAAATGAAAGAATCTCGCTTAAACAAAGAGACTTATTTCCTTAAGACCTTTTAAATGATTTAACTGTTCCAAATGTGTCAGAAACCTTGCTTATATAATTATGCTATTGAAATTTAAATGCTTTTGAAATTTTGAAATCTGACCAGAGAACAGATAAAAATTAGTAACTTAAAATCATTCTTTGCCCATTAAGTCTTAAACACCTAAATTCTCTAAATTTCTTTGGTCTCTGTATTTTCTGAGACCTGATTCGTAAGATTTGCCTTTGATTTTATGAAATAAGGAAACCAGAGCCACTATATGTGTTTGGAAACTGAGAGCCTTAACTTCAAATGAATTTGATTTAGTCTATCTATACTAAACCTGTGCTCTTTGTCACTATATCAGGTTCCCTTTACAATATCTCTTTTGTTTTGCTCCTGACTTTTCTTTCAAACACCTGTCCTTCTACCACCTCCTGCTCTCTCTCTCTTCAATAGCATCTTTAAAACAAACAAACAAACAAAACAAAACAAAACAAAACAAAACAAAACATGTGTAGTTTTTTCCTAGGGCTGTATCAAGCAAAGCCTTCTCATATAAATTAAGAGTGATAGTCTTTTCATCAAGATCAATGGTCAGAGTCACTAAATAGCTTCTCTTTTCCTACCCTTTTCCTAGAAAATACTGCAGTCTCTACACTTTGTTCCACAGACTGGCTAACTAAAAGGAAGAGAGGGCAATCTTACCAGCTGTCTAAGCTGCACATATCACTCCTGTAGACAAACAAAGAACCTACTTAGGAGAAATTTAAATTACAAGCAGAGATTATAATCTTATAACTTATAAAATAAATATTTGCATAAAAATGTTAGTAATAAATATTAAAATTCTTTTGAACTTGAATGCAAACTTTGAAGTGAATGCCTTTTTAAAATTCTCTAGGCCTAGACAGAATATTTAAGATGAAATAAAATATTAAAAACATCCTAGGGTGCCTGGGTGGTTCAGTGGTTAAAGCCTCTGCCTTCGGCTCAGGTCATGATCCCAGGGTCCTGGGATCGAGCCTCACATCGGGCTCTCTGCTCAGCGGGGAGCCTGCCTCCTCCTCCTCTCTCTCACTGCCTGCCTCTCTGCCTACTTGTGATCTGTCTGTCAAATAAATAAAAATCTTTAAAAAAAAAAATTAAAAAAAAAATCCTAATTTATAGCAATTGAACCACAGGAGTTTAGTCATTTGAATATACAACTTGAAAATCAAATTTTTTTTTTAAACCCATGATTTTTCTTTCTTAAACATTTCAGTGTTTCACATAGAGTTGATTAGTTTATGAATAAAAGGTTTAAAATTGCTGTTTGTTCTGAACTGGCTTGAAATGTATTTGCTTTAATACTATACTAAGGAGGCCATAGCTGAATAAGGCACATTTATTTTAAGGCATTCTATTTCAAAGGATATATTTAAAATTAAAATAATCCAGAAAAATATACAATGAAAAGAAGGCTTTCAATACATGCATTTTGTGCAAAAGGTTAAAAGCACTGAATAAGTGCCTGCAGAGAAAGTATACCTAGAGGGAGATATTTTGCCAACATTCTTGAGATGAAGGTCAACTATATTACATATTTCTTAAAGACTTCAAGAAAATCCATATTGAAAACAAACTCTCCTTTACCTTAAAAATTAAGTATTAAACTAATGAATTGCAATACCATTCAACCAAATAGTACTAATTAACTGTATTCTATAAGTAAAGCACCATTCAGTAGATTTTCAAACAAAAAATAAAATGTCTCTTCCCTAAAGCATCTTAGACTATAGTAGCTAAAACACAGAATAGACAACACTCAAAGAACAAATAATCCAATCAATAAATGGGCAGAAGGCATGAACAGACATTTCTCCAAAGCAGACATCCAAATGGCCAACAGACACATGAAAAAATGCTCAACATCACTGAGCTTCAGGGAACTACAAATCAAAACCACAATGAGATACCACCTCACACCAGTCAGAATGGCTGAAATTAACCAGTCAGGGAACGACAGGTGTTGGCGAGTATGTGGAGAAAGAGGAACCCTCCTACACTATTGGTGGGAATGCAAACCAGTGCAGCCACTCTTGAAAACAGTATTTAGGTTCCTGAAGAAGTTGATCCAGGTTGTTTTGGATCAACAGAGGTACCCGATGACCTAGCAATTGCACTAATAGGTATTTACTCCAAAGGATACAAACACTGCGATTTGAAGGGCCACCTGCACACCAATGTTTATAGCAGAAATGTCCACAATAGCAAAACTATGGAAAGAGCCCAGATGTCTATCAACAGATGAATGGATAAGGAAAATGTGGTATACATATACAACAGAATACAACTCAGCCACCAAAAAAAAAAAAAAGAAATCTTGCCATTTGCAACAACATGGATGGAACTAGAGGATATTATATGATATTATACAAAGCAAAATATGTCAATCAGAGAAGGACAATTATCATATGATTTCACTCATATGTGGAATTTAAGAAACAAAACAGAGGATCATAGAGAAAGAGAGGGAAAAATAAAATAAGATGAAATCAGAGAGGGAGACAAACCATGAGACTCTTAATCATAGGAAACAAACTGAGGGTTGCTGGAGGGAATGGGGTAACTAGATGATGGATATTAAGGAGTGCACATGACGTCATGAGCACTGGGTATTATATAAAACTGATGAATCACCGAACTCTACCCCTGAAACTAATAATACAATCTATGTTAATTAATTGAACTTAAATTAAAAATAAATTTAAAAAATAATAAAATAATAAAATACAAAATAGAACACAATACTGTGATAAAAATTATGTTAGATATTATGTTAGGAAGCAATAAGTAGACAGGTTAGAAAAAATAAATTGCAGAGTCAGATTATGGAAAACACTGAACAAAAATTTAAAAATTTTTTACTAAGGTCAAAGAGAGTTTATGAAACATTGATGATCTAGTGGTGGGAGAAATGACAATATGTAAGGTATGTGCTGTGGAAAAACATTCAGAAGTTATTTAGGCTACATAAAAAATAGCAGAAATTGGAAGCAAGAAGGAAATATATGAAAACATGGCCAATATCCAGTAAAATGTAATGAGAGCCTGAATTAAGATAGTATCACGTAACTAGAAAAAGAGATATGTGAGAAAGCAGACATAGATTGACTAGGCCATGGAAACTGTTTAGAAATGGAGGGTGAGCAAAAATGAGGAATGTAAAATGTCTTAGACTGATTCAGTAGGTGTTAAATGAAATATAAACACATAAAGTAAAATGTTTATGGTTCACTTTCAGAAATACTAAATATCTAGGCAAAGGGAATCAATACAAAATGTGAATCTACAGCACAGATAGGAAGTGGTGGTATATCTCCACAGTAGTTTTTGCACAAATGAAGTATGTGTGCCATCATTTGTTCTATGTCCAGTTCTCTCCATTAAGGTCAGAAGAAAGAACAACACACAAAGCTGTATCTACACAACAACACAAAATTACACAAAACCACTTAGGCAGAGCACTAAAATGATTTATTTACACTAAGCCTTTCAAAAATGTTTCCATAGTCTTCCTTCATGGGGATAATTAGAATGTCTATGCAAATGCTTCTTCAAATGTGGCCCCAAACAACCTGGATCAGAATTACCTGGAGTAATTATTAGATTATTATTATTAATATATAATATTATTATATAATTATATAACATTATATAATAATTATTAATTATTATATTATTGTATAATTATATATAATTGTATAATAATTAATGCCAATAGTAAGATATAATATATGAATATATAAATAATAATATAAATTATTATTAAGTTATTAAAAATTCAGATGGCTGGGATACCAAAGAAATACAATTTCTGATGTGTGGATTTTTAACAATTACTTCTTTGTCGTTAAATCCATATCAATTTGAGAACCACTAGGCGGTAATGCAGATTTTAGATTTTAGAGCAAGACTGTAATAAAAACTTCATCTTACTGGCTTTCTCATCGTATGCATGTTACTTAACTTGTGCTTGCTACTTTTTTATGTGTGAAAAAATAGATACACAGAATAACTCCCACTTCATAGGACTGTTGTGTAGAAATAATAATTTAAAAGTTCAGAAGAAAGAAATCATGGTGGTTTTCATCATTGTGCTTGATGCACAACAAGTCTTTGATATATATTTGCCAAAAGAATGAATAAAGGAAGGAATAAATAAATAGATAAAGGACCGTATATTTAACTTCCACAAGTGTGAGCTCTTACGATAAAGGTTATGATGATGACAATGATGATGATGATAATGATGGTGGTGATAGTGATAATAACATGAAATTAGCCAAAAGACTGAAGGAAATCCATATTCAACTAACATTTTCAGCATCTTCTACTCACCAAATAATGTGTTGATTCCTTTTATATGTGTTAGCTTATTTAAATTTCCCAACATCATGAGAAGAGTACTAAAGTATTTCTCTTATAAAAATCAGGTAACTAAGGTTCAAAGGATTTGTTGGACTTTTTTCATAGTCAAGCCATCAGTATGAGGCAGAATGGTTCTTAATGCTGATCATGAAACTACGTTGTTTCCACCATTACTCACTGGGGACTAGTGTTTTCCTATGATAATCCACCCATTTCCTTCTGGTTATCTCACTCAGACAAGAATCACATGCTTTCTTTTTTCCTCCCTGTTATTCTACATTTTTACGCACCCATCTTAGCCTTATTTCATCCAAATCCTAAGAGAGGGCTTATCAAACACAAAAATGCATTTTATCTTTTACTTTTTAGAGGGAATAATTCTTAAATATCATCTATCTATCTAACACCTATCACTCTGTGTGTGTATGTTTGTCTCTTCAAACTCCAGCAGTGTGCTTTGCACAGTATAGTTCCTGAATAAATACTTACTGATTAAGGTTGAGTTAGATTTTTTTGCATTCAACTATAGGAAGAGCCAGTTGACTGGGAAAGTTTTTAAAAACATCCTAGCTTAATAAAGGAAGTTCTTTGGGAACAAGTAGTATATGGCCCACCAAACTGCTCTTTATCAGTGGCTGCTAACTAATTTTCCTTTCAGAAAATCATAAATCTGAACAATTAGATGCAACATATTATCAAAGGTATCAGGTTAATTTTTAAAGATATATAAACATTTAAAAAAGCAAAAGTTTATTTTTCCACAGATATTTTTAAACAGAACTAAACCTTATAATGAATTTAAATATTCAAATAATTCGAAAACATTTTCCTAATCCTGCCAATGTAATTTTATGAAGCAAAGTTTTTAGAGCCCAGTTTTATTTCATTATAGCATCTGAATTTTTTGATAGTGTTTCTTTTACTTATTTTCAATTTTGCAAAACCTGCACTATTCTTTAGTGGAACATTTATTAGACTTTAAGGTTGATTTTTATCTCTAGGACTACCGGAACTTATTTCTAGTAAAGAAAAGGGTTTTTAATAAGTTTTATGTTTTGCAGAAATAATCACTGAGTCATTTTTAGGAAAAAAAACATGTTATTAATTGAGGCATGACTGTATTAAATATGAATAATTCCCTGTATCAATTTTACAGTACTTAGCAAAAAAGAATGCAGATAATAAAATCCAATACTTATACTTCCAATGTGTGATTTTTTAAGTGTTTTATGATATTATCTTAATCTTCCCTATTACCTCTCTTAGATAGATACTCTCATTATCTCAATTTTATTGCAAAGAAAATAAGAAACACATAAAAGGTATCTTTTTTAAGAATTTGCACTGCTAAACAGGAGTTCTAGCCTTCACAATGCAAAGAAATAAGCTACTCTCTCCCTAAGAAATAAGTAAAATATTGGACAATATGCTTTAAACAACCATTTTAGGGTTCTATACATTACATTACATCCAGACAGGTTAAAATTTAGAAAATAATACCATAAAATTGCTGAAACATAGGGGCACCTGGGTGGTCCAGTCAGTTAAGCCTCGAGCTTTTGTTTTCCACTCAGGTCCTATCTCAGGATCACGTGACTGAACCCCAGGTCAAGCTCCGTGCTCAGCAGGGAGTCTGCTTGAGATTTTCTCTCTCTCCCTTTCCTTCTGCCCCTTCCCCAAAGTGCTCTCTTTCTCAAATAAATAACTCTTCAACAAAAAGATCGCTGAAACATATTATTTAAAATGTCCAGATTTCAACAAATATATATAAGACATGCAAAGAAACAAAAAAGTATGATTTATTCTCAGTTTAAAAATATATTAGTCAAGGGACGCCTGGGTGGCTCAGTTGGTTGGATGACTGCCTTCGGCTCAGGTCATGATCCCGGAGTCCCGGGTCGAGTCCCGCGTCAGGCTCCTAGCTCCACGGGGAGTCTGCTTCTCTCTCTGACCTTCTCCCCACTCATGCTCTCTCTCACTGTCTCTCTCAAAGAAATAACTAAAATCTTAGAAAAAATTTTATATATATATATATATATATATATATATACACACATACATACATGTCAGTCAATAGAACCAATCATAAGTGGGCCCAGATATAAAATTTGTCATGCAAAGACCTCAAAGCAGCTATTATAAATATGTTTAAGGAATTAAACCATATTTAAATAATTGAAGCAATATAAGATTACGATGACATGAAAAGGTAGTTAATACACTGAAACTATAAAAACAAACAAAAAGCATAAGTGAAAAAATTTCACTAGATAGACTCAATGTCAGATTGGGATAGGAGAAAAAAGAACACGTGAACTTAGAAGGATATTAAGAGAAGTTATACAATCTTAAAATCATAGAGAAAAAGGAGAGAATAAAAGTAACAGAACCTCAAAGACTAGTGAAACACCAAGAAAACAGAGTAGAAGGGAATTTGTTCCAACTCATTGTATGAGGCCAATATTACTCTGACATTAAAGCAAGATAAAGACATTACAGAAAAGAAAGCTATGGATCAGTATCACTCATGAACATAAATCCCAAAATCTTTAACAAAACATTAGTTGACTATATCCAGTCACATAGAAAAAAATAATACATTACCACCAAGTGGTATCTGTTCCCAAGCTGATTTGATACCTAGAAACCAATTAATATCATACATTACTTTAATAAAATAGAGGACATAAACTGCATGAACATTTTAATAGATGCAAAAAAAAAAAAAAAACACTCATTTGACAAAACCCAACATCTATTTTTGATAAAAAGTCTCGACATCCTAGGAATAGAAGCAAATTTCTTTAACTTGATTATGGTACCAATGAAAAATCCAGGCCAACATCATAGGTAATGATGATCAAGACTGGATGCTTTTACTTTAATATGGGGAATAAGGCAAGTAGTCTTATGAAGTGAGTATTTCTAGTCCATCTTATACACGAGAACACTGAGGATTTACAGAGTTTAAGTAACATTCCTGGGCTTACAAAACTTAACAACTGTAAGTGCCACGATTTAAACTCAGATTTGATTATTATTTTTTTATTTTCTTAGAGAAAGAGCAGGAAAGGGAGTACCAGAGGGAGAGGGAGAGAAAGAACATAAGTGGGGCCCAGATATGGAGACCCGAGGCAGAGCTCAGTCTCACAATCCTGACATCATGACCTGAGCCAAAATCAAGAGTCCAACACTTAACTGACTGAGCCACCCAGGCGCCCCTGATTCTAAAGGTCATAAGCTCAATCACCATGAGGCATTGTTTTGTCCTTGTGCCTCTGTGATTTAGCTGTGTGCAGTCCAAGCCAATTTGAACAGTGGTTTCTTACTGTAACATCTATAATCATGCACTGAGGTGGCTGAAACTTACTACAGAAATTTATCTTCCATAACAAATGTGCATCATTTTAAACTTTGGATCTTTCATTTTAGTTTTAGTCCTCAGCTTTCTCCATCTTTTCATTGACATTTCCTTTAACAGTGATTTTAGACTAAATCTCCTCCCAGATTCTTTCTTATATTCAGGAAATAAAGGTTACCAATCTAATCGTACTGTTCCTCTTCAAGTATTTTAACATGGAATACCTTGTTAAAAAATAGTTTTTACATACGTGCAGTAATGGCCTACCATCTTACCTTTTCTGGGATTTTGCTTGTCAGTCATTTCCTGTCCATCATTCCTTCTGTCACTTCCAGTTCTTTTCTTTCCATTGTTGAACATGATCCATCTGATCAATCTTCCCATTACAATACCTTCTTTAAAATACCTCCTTTATCTCCATGCCCCTCTCTACCACAATCCTTTCTGTGCAAAGTAAAGGCTCTTCCAGGCTTCCGGTGAATTCGTTCAAGCCCACCAGAGTGAGGAAGAACAGAAAAGGGCTTGAAAGCTACATCACGCCTCCAGCATCCCCTTCACAAGCTGATTCCTTCTCTTGTTTTGCATATCTCAGCACTTGACAGCATCATCTACCCCATTGCTCAGACCAAAACTCCAGGTGTCCTTCTTGATTGGTTTGGATTGTTTCAGTTCAAAATTCAATCCATTAGCACTGCCACTGGTTTTACCTCCATAAATTCATAAACTAGTCACTTTTCACCATTTCCTGTTTCATTCCTGGACCAACTTATCATCTCTCACTTTAGCTATTTCAGTAGTCTCTCTAGCTTTCTTTGTTTCATTTTTTTTCTCACAATGGTTTATTTTTCACCTAAAGCCCACATTCCTTTTTCTAAAGTAGGTATCAGATTGTCCTCTTTGTGTTTAAACCCTTTTTATGACTTTCCATAGTTTATAGAGCATAACATAAATCCTTTACTCAGGCCTACAAAACATTAAAATGCACCTCGTACACTTAATATGATAATATAATTGTTATATTATCTCACCTGTGTGTCTACATTCAACCATATGCCATATTATGTTACCTCTGGCCATTCTGTCTCTCCTTACTGTTTCCCAGAGAGTTTCTGTTCTCATCAACCACGGTCTATCTCAAATGTGAACCATTAAAAAACAATCTCTGACTGTGCTAGATAGATTCATTTCCATTCAAATCCTCCAAAACCTAAAACAATATCTAATATATAGTAGGTTCTTACTATTTGGTGGGTGAGTGAATAAATTAATTGTAACTTCTCCTATGTACCTATTATTATAAAAACTCTAGACATTCAGTGAGCTAAACCATGTAAATCATCAGGCAAATAGTTAAGTGGTGTATAACTGTTTAGTTATTGGCCATAGTGTCATTAGAATTTGTATTAATTACTAATTTGTTATTATACTATATTTTTAATTATTTTATATATATATTATTTTATATATATTATATTTTTATTTATTATTTTATTTTATTATTGTACTATATTTTGTAAAAATAAAATACATAAATCTTTAAATTAATATGTTTCTTCTTAAGTAATTAAAGTATATTTTGGAACTTATATAATATTCTTTTCTACTTAGTAATAAATTTTTAACAATTACAGTGTACCAAAAATGATATAAGGTATTGGGAATTCAAAAACATTAATGAATCATTTTATCTACTCTTAAAGAACTGAAATTGTAAAACGGCTTTCAGAGAAGAAAATACGATTTGCATTAGGATATGAACATTACTATGTTGTAGATGAATTCAAGGTAGTGGGTTTGAGTCCAAGCTTGACAGAGCTTCCCAAATATTTGATCTTCAGTCTCAATTTCCTCATTTGTAAAATGAATTGTTTGAGTGTATCAAATAACTATCCCAGTTCTAAATATTATATACCAATTAATGGCCCCCAAATTAGTCTCATACACTTATCTGAAATAAACAAAAAATATTCTGTCATTTACATCTATTTCCATTTATTCTTTCAAAATTGTGGGAGGATTTTTGTTCTGTTCTGTTTCTGTACTAATTTTGGCATAAAGCTGCAGGTGGAAAAGATTATCTACCATGTATTTATTTTTACCATAGGTCAAAAAATATCAATATTTACTAGAGTAGAGAGATTGTATTTATGCTTTCATTTATTTTCCCAGTCAAAATATCTACCTCTTGTGAATATTACTGCTTTGCTATGTAGGATTACAATAAGATATCAATCTGTGAAATTTGGCAATACATGAAATCCCTGTGGGGAATCTCATAGATTAAAGAGCACCCTTTGTTTAATATCTTTGTTCCCTCAACAGAACAGTAGGGCTAATTGGCAAGCTGAATCATTCACAAAAGCCAAGCATTTTTTCAGTATAATAGCAGGAGGTATCAGATAAATTATAACCTATATCTCTGAAATTTTCAAATCAGTAGCCAAGAAAACTCTGACAGCTATTTAATTTTAGTGTCCATTCTCAATTACAGTCCTAGTTACTGGGAAAAAAAGACTGCCATTTTAAATCACTTTTTTCCTGGTTGCAAATTTTAAAAAGCAAAATGTTTACTAAGATACTATCATGATAATTATTTTCTATTATGATTATTTTTCTTAATAAGAGGGCCCTTAAAAGTAGTAAATTCAATTAATGATTTAAACTATGACTTCTTAAAAAGGTTTACTTCACTAATTGGTTATTAGGGTTTTTTTTTTTTTACATTGATGACAATGATACTTATCATAACCTTTAGGGTAATCACTAAAATATGACTAAATATGTGTCACTTATAATTGGAGATAAAAAAAAAGAAAATGATACTATTTTTATGATCTAAAAGTCATCAAGATAGGGAAAAGGATAATACAACTTGAAAAAACATGAGACAAATAGAATATGAATAGTAAGATGGTAGATCTGAAAAAATATATATCATTAATTACACCAAATCAAAAAGAAAAACATACCAAGTAAAGGTTTAAGAATGAACGGGCACCTGGGTGGCTCAGTGGGTTAAAGCCTCTGCTTTCAGCTCAGGTCATGATCCCAGAGTCCTGGGATAGAGCCCCTCATCAAGCTATCTGCTCAGCAGGAAGCCTGCTCCTCCTCTCTCTCTGCCTACTTGTAATCTCTGTCTGTCAAATAAATAAATAAAATCTTAAAAAAAAAAAAGTTTAAGAATGCCAAAATCAGATAAAAAGTTATCCCAATTTCAATAGCTTTGTCAGACACTTCTACAAGAGGACTCAGAATGACTTGAAGCAACATATGTGCAAATGTTAATCAAAAAAACTGGTGTATTTATATTATACAAGGTCAATTATAAGTACGGGCTCTTTAGTGCAAACGAAGAGGAACACTTCATAATAACAAAAAGGTTATTCCACAGGAAAGATCATAAATTATCTTGATATACCTCCTAGAATTAATCTAGAGTTGTAGCTGTTGATTCTCACCATTATTTGTAGCAGTAAAGGCCAATGTTTGTGAATCAGTCTGGGGGTGAGAGGTTCGAGGTTGGAGGGGCTAGTTGCAGGTCTGAGCCCAAAATGGATTCAGGATCCTGCCTGTTGGTGTGTACTCACTCCTGTGGATGCTGCATGGTGTTCTCACTGGCATGTGCCTGGTAGTGGCAGTTGATGATGGGCCACTGGGCACGGGGTGGGGGGTGTATGGCTAGCCCCCAAGGGTGCATATGGTGGTGGGATCTGCTATGGGGGCCATATGCTGCGATCTTGTACTTGCACAGTCACAGAGGCCTCTGCTGGGTCCAGTATTAGTCCCAGACTCTGGGCTCTCAGTGGGGAAAAGAGACTGGGGGAGTTATGTGATGGAGGAAGCAGGGAGAATCTCAGGCAGCTGACCACTGCTAATGGGAATACCTGAAAAAAACAATAAAATCTGCAGAGGATCCACAGCAGCAGTGCTGGCCCTTGGTTTCTTCAGTGGCAAAAGCTATTGAGGTCATCTGCAAAGCAGTTCACTGGCAACCCTATCACTCCTATCATGTAGCTGATACTGATAACCCCTGCTTTTCCTTCTTGTTCTAAGTCATTTGTATACCTCTCAGCTTCTCTAGTCTCTGTGTTAGCTAAAGCTGAATTGCCCATCCTGTGGTGTCCCAAAAGGCTAGGAAAGCTGGTAACTTACCCTGCCCTGCTTTTCCTGGTGAAAGGAATTCTTCCTAGCTGGAGTTCCCTGTTGGTGCTGAGCTATGCTGGTTTTGGATGATTCAGGCAAAATGAAGCTGTTCTTCCTTCCCTTTGTTGTAGTTACTATCAAGTTTGTGTTCCACTGTGTTACTGAGGTTTCTTTTCTTTTCTTTTTTTAATATTTATTTATTTATTTGACAGACAGAGATCACAAGTAGGCAGAGAGGCAGGCTGAGAAAGAGGGGGAAGCAGGTTCCCTGCTGAGCAGAGAGCCCGATGCAGGTCTCGATCCCACAACCCTGAGATCATGACCTGGGCTAAAGGCAGAGGCTTAATCCACTGAGCCACCCGGGCACCCCATTACTGAGGTTTCTTAAGTGGACTCCAAACCTCTCTCAGAGAGTGGTTTTGTTCACAAACAGCTGTATAGTTCTAGCTCTTTTGTAGGTTAAGGAGGCTAGGTCCTCCTATTCTGCCATCTTGGTGATGACACTCCTACTAACTGTCAATTCTAATTCAAGATTTTCTTAGAAGGAATGTTTGCCAAATATTTAAGAATCAAAAAAATTGTCAAAAAAATATTGTCATGTCATTTATTTTTTCTCTCCAATACTCCGCTGCACATAAAAGATTGAATTTGAAGAATGCAAGGGGAAAAAAATTTGTTACTTAGCTAAACAACGCAAGAGATTATATTAAAATTTAAACTTTTCATAATATAGATCAATAATAATTTTGCATATTTTTTCCTAATATGACTCTATATGAAGAAGACTTTAATTATAACTGATAGTATTTTATGATGGGGAGCTGCAAAAACTAACATTTTTCAAAGAACATTTTGTTGATATGATATATTTAAAGATGCTTTCAAATTTATGTAGCACCCATTAGAATTCAAATTTAGTAATAGAGAGTTGACATGAGTTGGTGAATTTATTTAACATGGACGTAATTTTGAAACTGGTACAGTTTGCTTTAAAGCTAAATTATTCTTAAAAAACTAGGTTTTATAAAAACAAATTTTAAAGAAAAATTATTTTTATGTTCTATTCAATTTTTGGTCAAACTGTAGGTAAGTTTGGAAATATGTGAGTCTGTGAATCTACTTTTTCAACCATATGCATTAAACCTAAATATAGATCATTTTTTTTTCTAATTTAAGTAGAGCTTCTGAATTGATAGGTGTTGCAAGTTTCAAATACATCCATTTCTTTTAAGTATAAAAAGGACTATAAAATATCTCATTGGTGTTTTTATATTGATTACAAGTTGGAATGCCAATATTTTGGATTTATTGGTTTAAATAAAATGTATCATTAACATTAATTTCACTTTTTTTTTTTTTTTTAGTTTTGTTGATGAAACTACAAAAAAAACCCTGTTAAATACCCATGTGGTTTTCATTGTATTTCTATGGAACACCACTGCTCTAGATTATTTTGTTGATTCATGAAAGGATGAGGAGTGTTTCTGAAACATTTTGACCCATGTATATATTTTAAAAACAAACTGTAGTCCCCATGATAGCCTATATTGCACGGCCAATGTGCTAATTCACAAGGTATTCATTTCACCAATGAAAATTCACATCTAACATTTATTTTGATTACCAAAGACAGGTGCTGAATGGGATAAGTATGGTAAAGTATGGGTGGGAAATACTGATAGCATCTACCTTTGGTATGTGATCTTTCTGTGAAATGCTGGCTGACAACCTCTGGAATCAGAATTTCTAACGAGCAGAACTCAGGCTCCTAAAGTACAGCTTAAAGTAACACACGTGTGCATATATTACTGTCTCTACAGAAATATTTTAAGTAATTTATAGATATTGTAACTACCACAGCCCCACTTAAAACTCTGGGATTTATTGTGGTGAGCACCAGCAATAAAATTATACGTGTGTGTTTATAACTATTTATCCAATGTGATCACTACCTAAATGTACTGAGGTATGGAAGAGTTTAAAGCAGAATTTTTAAGCCAGATGTTTTAAAATAGAATTTCTCCACCACACTTCTCTTTGGAAGGGATGTCATGATACTGATAAGAATACTTATATTCTTATATTCTCTTTAACTATGCCAACATAAATATGTAAATAAATTTATTTATTGTATAACATGCCTGTATTACTTTATCACAGATGATAATAGTACCAAAACTTCACATGCAAATAATTTAAAAGATGTTTCTAAATGGTCAAAAATACATCCATTGATTCTGGGTTTCTTAGGCTCCCCATAATTTTTTCCCAAATGTTTATTAAATACGTGATCTCTTTTATTTCTCTTTTGAGTATTTTTACTTACTTTATTTCATTTCATTTCATCTTAACTCATAACCCTGAGATCAAGACCTGAGCTGAAATTAAGAGTCTGATGCTTAAGTTACTGAGCCATCCAGGCACTCCTGTTGATTTTATTCCTAAAATCGATGATTTAAAAAACATTTTGATGAACTTTTTATTTTAGAATAGCTTTAGTGTTACAAAATTGGAAAAAAATAGTACAGAGAGTTCCTATATAGCCTATATTTGGTTTCCTCTAATATTAGCATGGTATATTAATCAAAATAACTGAACCAATGGTAACACCTTATCATGAACTAAAGTCAGCACTTTCTTCAGATTTCATTAGTTTTTACCCAATATCCTGTTTCTGGTCCAGGATACCATCTAGGATACCACATTACATTTAGTGGTCACGTCTCCTTTGGTTTCTCTTGGCTGAGATAGTTTCTCAGAATTTCCTTATTTTTCATGATCTTGATAGTTTTCAGAAGTACTGATCAGACATTTTACAGAATGCCATTCTACTGGGATTTGTCTGAAATTTCTTTATGATTAGACTGGAGTTATGCATGTTGGAGGAAGATGACAGAGATAGAGTAGAATTCTCAACACATCATATCAAGAGTACATGTTATCAATATAACTTTTCACTGACAATGTTTACTTTTATCACACAGCAAATACATGCCAGGTTTTTCCACTGTACATTTTGCCAGGTTTCTCCACTGTAAAGTTACTTTTTTCTTCCTTTTATTACTTAACCCTTTGAAAGCAAGTCATTAAAAGTAGACTATGCTTAATGGAGACGGAATTATGTTCCAATACTTTTTTTTAAAAAAGATTTTATTTGACAGAGACAGAGATAGCAACAGAGATAGTGAGAGAGAACATGGAGAGCATGAGAGGGGAGGAGAGGGAGAAGCAGGCTCCCCACTGAGCAGAGAGCCAGAGGTGGGGTGCAATCCCCAGGACCCTGGGATCATGACCTGAGGAAGGCAGAGGTTTAACCAACTGTGCCACCCAAGTGCCCCTAAGTTCCAATACTTTAAAGAGGGAAACACATCAACATAATTAACTTAAATTCTTCTGTATAAAAGGTATTTTTTAAGAAGAAAGTATATTTTCTCACCTGGACTGTAAGTTCCTTGAGGTCATTATATTTAGACCTTGTCCTAATAGTAGCATGGTCTATATAAAGAGTAAGTTGACCAATTAATATTTATAAAATGAGAAATGAGAAAGCTACCAGCTATTGTGGACGATAAAAGCAGCCTCTTCTCTCATCATAATAGAAAAAGAGTACTATATGGTTCCTCCTGTGTAATATCTGAATCACGAAAATCTATGGTTATCAAGAATTCATTTCCTTCTAGACTTTCAAATGCACTGTCTTCAGGCAAAGCTTTCAGAAGGTGGACAACAATCATGGTGGATGATTCTTTGGTCTTCTATTTTTATTCTAGACACTGTTCAAAATCTAAGAAATAAGTATATGACATTTCGCTAAAGAGTCAGTTTACTTGATAAAAAGACTAAGTAACATGGAGCATTAAATGAGTGTGAGACACAAAAATACACTTTCCATGGGTTTAATAAATGTACATTTCCTCTTCCTTAAAAAAGACTACAGAGAAGTGATAGACAATAAAATCTGGCATGTAGGAAGATTTCCTAATTTTTTTTTTTACTGGCCCTAGAATTAATAGACTCAACTATAGTTTCTCTTCACTTAAATGAATATTTAATAGGTAATCAAAAGTATTAATGTTTGTTAAAGTGTAATAATCTTTAAAAAATTATGGTTAGATTTTGATTTTTTGAGATTTTAATTCTATCATGTTTTAAAAAAAGACAGAGGCTTGGCTAACCCTGAATCATGAGCTAGGGAGTGAGCTGAAATAAAGTAACTAAAAAAATAAAGTGGGCAAATCGGGATGTGCAAGGACATTAAGTATTGTTTTTCACAAAAACATTTTGTTATGACTAATAAACTATTCTATTGATCGACAGAGAAAAAAAGTATATGCTTCAGTCTCCTTTACTGGCTAAATCATAAAACTTCTCCTTAATAATTGTATCATGCTTAACATTTACAATGATCAAATTCTTTATTCTTGTTAAAATCTCTAATATATTTTAAACCAGAGCAAAACTGAATGAAAACCTAGTACCTTGTAACAATTAACCAGATTATTACTATTATTATAAATGACCATCTCTCTCTAAAATCATTTGCTTTGATAGTCAGGAGGAAAAAACAGAAAAAAAAAAAAAAAACCCAGCAGCACTTTATTTAATCTTTTATTGAATACCGGTCTTTGTGGATCAGACTTTCATTTCTTTTGGCCTTGTGCAGATCTCCCCTGCATTAAAGATTCTCATTGATTTCAAAGGAACTGAACTGCAAGGTAGGGAGTAAAATGAAAAACTGAACCTGTCTAATTTTTCTGCTTTTGTCAGATACTTACTTTCTACACTTGTTTTCTCTTTGTCAGGACATCTCCAAAGGCAACACATTATGTCAGAGGTTCCTTTATTGCTTGACCTCTCAACTATAAGATTTTCTAAAGGGAGTAATTTGTGCTAGGAGTTGCTAAAGAGAGATCTCAAGAACTTTAAGTTTCAAGCAACATTTGATATTTCACACTCACCAGCAGTGGTAAGTGACCAGATCGGCTGGAAGAAGTAAAAGAACCACTGTGCATGCTAATTCTATTCAATTCTTACAGAAATCTGACTTCTTCCACATCAGAGTTCCCGTTGGTCAGATTTCTTCACTGATCCACATATGGTAAGAAAGTGTTTTGCAGTTTTAATGTAAGTGCATTAATGTGCCTGCCATTGTATTATTTACACTGTCTTAGCTCCCTCCTTCCTTCTACAGATATTTTAGAAACAGACCTTGGCTATCCATGCCTCAGAAGAGAAGAACTTCAGCTGATTGGTCATTTACAAAAAAAAACTTTAGAAGAATGTTGGAATAGCAACAAACACAGCAGCCGAGGGGAGGAGAAGTAAACGTAAAAATCCCTGGAAGGAGCTTCTTTATCTAAATCATAGTCAGCAAACTATGACCACAGAACAAATCCAGCCTAACACCTGCTTTTGCACAGCTCATGAGCTGAAATATACATATCTATATATGTAGATATATAGATATAGACAGTCATATATATAGCCATATATATTTTTGAAGGATGAAAAAAGTTGAATTTTTTTGACACAAAAAAATTATGTGAATTCAAGTTTCACTGTTTAAAAACAAAGTTTCAGGGGCACCTGGGTGGCTCAGTGGGTTAAAGCCTCTGCCTTCAGCTCAGGTCATGATCCCAGGGTTCTGGGATCAAGCCCCGCATCGGGCTCTCTGCTCCGCGGGGAGCCTGCTTCCTCCTGTCTCTCTGCCTGCCTCTCTGCCTACTTGTGATCTCTGTCTGTCAAATAAATAAATAAAATCTTAAAAAAAAAACCAACAAAGTTTCATTGGAAATTAGCCATGTACATTCATTTATATGGTGTTTATGGCTGCTTTTGCACTTTAAGGCTGCTTTTACAACAGAGACTATATGCCTTGCAAGCCTAAAATATTTACTACCTGGACCTTTACAGAAAAAGTTGGTCAACTTGTGGTGTAAACTCTTCACATACACTCTCTCTTTTAATTGTGCCAAATATATTCTCAATTCACTACCGTATATCATGAAAATGTGTTTGATAGGCTTTGGAGCTACACTCTGCCTGTATATGCAAGTCAAGGTATAACAAAAATACTGATCTTCACTGTTTGTATGTTATTGTATATCTAGGAATGAAGGCCAATGAGGCAACTGGATATGGAGAGATGAGAATTCTGAAACCATAATGAGTGACAATAAAGAAAGAAAAATAGGTCAGAGAATTCTGGGAGGTGATAAAAACAAGATGTGTTTACCTTACTGCACACTAAACACTGTTCTAAATATTTTCTAGAACTGCTGACTCATTGAACATTTGCTATAACTTACCAGGTCTTTACTAGTATTGGTCCATTTTATAAATGGGGAAACTGAAATAGAGAAAATATAGCATGTCCATATCACACAACCAAGAGGCAATGCTAGGCCTCAAATCCAGAAGTCTGATCTTGACCATTTGTCACTTTGCCTAATTAAGAAGAAAACTTGAACCAATTTATAAGTTGTGTGATCTTAAAGAATTAGATATGGTCTCTGGTATATGATTTATATAAAGATGGGAATTAAAAAAAAACAAAACAAAACAAGAAAACAAAAAAGGGAATTAAAGCAACCTTGTAGAGTTGAAAGAAAATAAGAAATTTCCAAGAAGTTATGGTAACTAAAGCACATAAAGCATTTATCCCAGAGCATGTCAAATAGTACATACTCAGTATACTATGATTTTCTTCATAAGTTTTATCAGCATCAGTGACATCACATTTTAAAAACAAATATTCATGACATGCAAAGAAACAGATATCAGACCCTGGAGACTATAAATAGAACAGAGAGGACAAAGACACAGAGGAGAACCATGTCTACTTGGTGAGACAAACGTGTAATCAGTTAAGAAATTATGACAGCACACTGACAACACAGACACTTACAAAGTGCTCTGGAATAAAAGAAAAAGGAAGGTCTTATTTTTGCCTTTAAAGAGTAGAGAAAATTTCTCATAGTCGAAACCAAAGTGTACTGAAGTCTGAATAAATGTTTGCCAGGCAAACAAGATTAGGCAGAATAACCTAGGCAGAAAGAATCTAATTTCTTATTTTCCTAATTTCCAAATGGAAGGGGATAAGAGTACAAAATGCAGAGCAGTCTGACATCTGCCTCATATAGCTTGTGATCCAACAATGGAAAAGAGAGGCTGAGATTCCTAGAATATAGGTAGGTACAGAGTTTGAAGGATCGATGCCAGGCCTAATGACTTGGAATTTAGGTAGGCTTGGTAGAGCCATTATAGAAATTTTGTCAGGAGAGAGGTACTATCAAATTTTTCATCATTTGGTGGCAAGGAGAATGAATGCAGGATGTTGTTTCCATAAGAGAGAGATGTCAGTAAAGACGCTATCACAATATTCTGAAGAAAGTGGTGATAACCATATATGGTATGGTGTTAGAAAAAAGGAAATGGTGTTATCTTGGAAGACACTTAGAATCTATTTTGACTGGATGTGGTGTTCCAATCCCTCACTTCTAAGGTGGAGCCAGGGACAGATGCCATTTTGGCCTGAGGAACATTCAAATGGTTTGGAAAGGGCATAGGGCAAATGAATACTGAGGTAAATATTCCTGACTTTAAGGCTAGAACTAGGGAAACAATTGGAAATTGTACCAGAAATGGAAGCAAAGTTTAAAAAGAGAGAGTTAAGAGAAGAATGTAAATATGAACTACCAGAATTGAAATGATCAACATGTCATAAAAAATATATGGAAATACTTAACAAATGTGAATATTTAAAAGGAAAATCAATTTTCTAGAGGAATACAATTCCTAATCAAAATGTACTTTATTTACCTTTGTAATATTGTACCTTTGTTTTTCTTTGGTAAGTACTGAGCAGAGGGTTAGAGCTAGCATTACAGACACTGAATAATTACAAACTGGGTCGAATATAATTTTTTTAAAGATTTTATTTATTTGACAAAGAGATCACAAGTAGGCAGAGAGAGGGGGAAGCAGGCTCCCCGCTGAGCAGAGATCAAGCCAGGCTCAATCCCAGGACCCTGAGATCATGACCTGAGCCAGAGGCAGCCGTTTAACCCAATGAGCCATCCACACGCTCCTGGGTTAAACATAATTAAACTAAACTCTCTTTGGAGCCAGAATGAATCCAGCTTTTCATTTCTTTATAGGCTATTCATTTATTCCACGTGCCCTATTTTAGGAGGTCATCTGAAAGTAGTGATTGGTCTTCCTATTATGGTCACTGTAGAAAGCTGGAGACAAAGAGTAAGTTAAAGAACTGATCCTAGGGGTGCCTGGGTCTCTCAGTGGGTTAAAGCCTCTGCTTTTGGCTCAGGTCATGATCTCAGGGTCCTGGGATTGAGCCCCACATCTGGCTCTCTGCGCAGTGGGGAGCCTGCTTCCCCCTCTCTCTCTGCCTGCCTCTCTGCCTACTTGTGATCTCTGTCTGTCAAATAAATAAATAAAATCTTAAAAAATGGATAAAAGACCTCAACATGAGACAGGAATCCATCAGAATCCTAGAGGAGAACATAGGCAGTAATCTCTTCGATATCAGTCACAGCAACTTCTTTCAAGATATGTCTCCAAAGGCAAAGGAAACAAAAGCCAAAATAAACTTTTGGGACTTCATCAAGATCAGAAGCTTCTGCACAGCAAAGGAAACAGTCAAGAAAACAAAGAGGCAACCCACGGAATGGGAGAAGATATTTGCAAATGAAAGTACAGAAAAAAGGTTGATATCCAGGATCTATAAAGAACTCCTCAAACTCAACACACACAAAACAGATAATCATATCAAAAAATGGGCAGAAGATATGAACAGACACTTCTCCAATGAAGACATACAAATGGCTATCAGACACATGAAAAAATGTTCATCATCACTAGCCATCAGGGAGATTCAAATTAAAACCACATTGAGATATCACCTTACACCAGTTAGAATGGCCAAAATTAGCAAGACAGGAAACAACATGTGTTGGAGGGGATGTGGAGAAAGGGGAACCCTCTTACACTGTTGGTGGGAATGCAAGTTGGTGCAGCCACTTTGGAGAACAGTGTGGAGATTCCTCAAGAAATTAAAAATAGAGCTTCCCTATGACCCTGCAATTGCACTACTGGGTATTTACCCCAAAGATACAGATGTAGTGAAAAGAAGGGCCGTCTGTACCCCAATGTTTATAGCAGCAATGGCCACGGTCGCCAAACTGTGGAAAGAACCAAGATGCCCTTCAACGGATGAATGGATAAGGAAGATGTGGTCCATATACACTATGGAGTCTTATGCCTCCATCAGAAAGGATGAACACCCAAGTTTTGTAGCAACATGGACGGGACTGGAAGAGATTATGCTGAGGGAAATAAGTCAAGCAGAGAGAGTCAATTATCATATGGTTTCACTTATTTGTGGAGCATAACAAATAGCATGGAGGACATGGGGAGTTAGGAGAAGGGAGTTGGGGGAAATTGGAAGGGGAGGTGAACAATGAGAGACTATGGACTCTGAAAAACAATCTGAAGGGTTTTGAAGAGGTGGGGGGCTGGGAGGTTGGGGGAACCAGGTGGTGGGTATTAGAGAGGGCACAGATTGCATGGAGTACTGGGTGTGGTACAAAAACAATGAATACTGTTATGCTGAAAATAAATTTAAAAAAATGATAAAAAAAAAGAACTTATCCTGATAATCACACAACCAGCCAAATGACAATTCTTCTAAAAAAAACACTATACTGCAAAAAATTCTGGTCATTAATTAAGAGAGTAGGAGCAAGGCTGTTGATTTTTTCACTTGCCCATTTAAACATCTTTATTCATGAATTGCTATCGACTATGAAACCAAATGCGTGTGTGTGTGTGTGTGTGTGTGTGTGTGTGTGTGTGTGTGTATAAGTTTCTAAACAAAATAGAATACATAACTGTGTTTGAAACCTGTTATAAGCCTATGCTAATTAAGTCTACTTTGAAAGGAATATTGTATGTAATGTAAGCACTGTGTGTCCACATATAATGGGATGGCAAGAAAAAAGATAATAATTCAGGTGAATTAGTCTATACGGGTCAATTACTTATTCAATATAGAATCTAAACAGGACTTGAAAGCAAACTATAGGATCATATGTAGAATGAAGACTTGTATTATATTCCATACTGAACTGTATTTTTTCCATGTATGCAATAGTGTTTTACATAGTAATAAATGCACATAATTGCAAAAATAATCTTTTTAAAGAGTTCAATTCAGTAGTATTTAGTACATTCACTATGTTATGAAAACTTTACCACTATTTCATTAAGAATTTTTCTTCACTCTAAAAAGAAACCTATACCTATTAGTCACTCCTTATTCCCCTGTCCCCCAGCATCTGACAACTCCTAATTTGTTTTTGCTTTATAAATTTGTCTATTTTACATATTACATATAAGTAAAATTCTGTAATAAACAAACTTTTGTGACTGCCTTCTTTCATGTGCCATGATGTTTTCAAGATTTACACATTGTACATATATCAATATTTCACTCATTTTTATGGTTGAATACATTCTATTATATGGATATACCATCTTTTGTTGACCTATTCATCAATGGATTCCATCTTTTGACTATTGCAAATAGTGTTGCTACAAACATTCTTATAAACATTTTCATTGAACAGTAGTTTTCATGTATTTTGAGTATATATCTAGGAGTAGAATTAATGGAGCAATGGAAAGTCTATGTTTAACTTATAGAGGAACTGACAAACTGTTTTCCAAAGTGCCTACACTATTTTAAATTCCAACAAGGAATGTTATAAGGATTCCAGTTTCTCTACCTCCCCAGCAGCACTTGAAGCTTCTCTTTGTCAAGAGGTTTTTGATCACTTAAGCAATCTCGAATTCCTGAATTATGTTATATGCTCTAATAGGCTATTATTATTTGTAATAAACTACTATCATAATAAAAGATAAAAATAATTTAATACAAAAAGCACTCATATGCATTTGGGATTGTTATGTCTTCTTGGAGATCTCATTTCTTATTATGAATCACATTGATTATTCCATTATGAAATATATCCAGACTGTCCTCTATAACAGAGAGCTACACTACAGGAAAAATACTTCAGAGTTTTATCCCATAGGAGAAGTCATTTCTCCTATGCTAACCACTCTCACTTCCCAATCTCACCTAAGGAAGGGAAGAGAAGAAAGCTAAGAAACATTTGCAAGGGCACTGTGCATATAGTGAGGTCCACAAAACAGCTGATATCTAATCAAAAGATTAGAGAAAACTTTTCTCTACACACTTTATCACCACATCAACAGAAGTTTAGTATGAAGAATGGGTTGCGGCTAAAAGGGTTCAAGATTACATCTACAGAGGAGTTATTAGGAAATCCCAAGGTCAAAAAAGAAGACAAAAAGACAGGAATTTCAAGCCTCCAGCAGCTACAAAAACCACAAAAACTAAACACAGCACAAATCCTGGCCTGATTAACATAAAACCAAATAGTAAATGCCTATTTACCTCAGTTCCTACTACCTTATGTATCTTGTCCAGGTTTCAACAAAATCTACTTTTTTCCTTCTCTTGCCAGAGCTCCAAGGGGATATTTATTGGTTTTTGCCATGAACCTTGGTCAAATTCCCATTAATTATTTGAGGGGTAAAAATGCATGTGGCACAAAGTACTAGTTGAAATAAGCACTTTAGTGAAAACTTTTGGAAATAGGTAACTCCCCTTTTATACTAGATATAAATACCAAACTTCATTAAAAATGAAAAAAAGAAGTAGAAATGGAAAAATCCTGAGCACTAGTCCTCACATACAGGAGAAAACAGTTTCACCATATTAAGAAAAATAAATGTATGAATAAAATCGGAAAATATTCTTTATTTGATTTTGAAGTTATTAATCTCAAATTGAATATCATTTACTTTTAAAATTTATTTAAAACCATGTTTTATGAATTTTTGAAATCCTAATAACTGAATACTGAAAGCTTTGAATACAAACACACCCAAAAAAACCCATCGTGTTCATAATAGAGCCTGAAAAGACCTAAAACTTGCATTTGAATATATATACTTAAAATCCACATTTGGGGAGGAGGAGGAGTCAAGATGGTGGAGAAGTAGCAGGCTGAGACTACTTCAGGTAGCAGGAGATCAGCTAGATAGCTTATCTAAAGATTGCAAACACCTACAAATCCAACGGGAGATCGAAGAGAAGAAGAACAGCAATTCTAGAAACAGAAAATCAACCACTTTCTGAAAGGTAGGACTGGCGAAGAAGTGAATCCAAAGCAACAGGAAGATAGACCGTGGGGGGGAGGGACCGGCTCCGAGTAAGCGGCGGAGCAACGGAGCACAAAATCAGGACTTTTAAAAGTCTGTTCCGCTGAGGGACATCGCTCCAGAGGCTAAACTGGGGTGAAGCCCACGCAGGGTCAGCGTGGCCTCAGGTCCCGCAGGGTCACAGAAGGATCGGGGGGGTCTGAGTGTCGCAGAGCTTGCAGGTATTAGAACGGGGAAGCCGGCTACAGAGACAGAGCCAAGGAGTGAGCTCTCAGCTCAGGGTTACCTTGAACTGGTCGCAGGCTCGGTGAGCTCTGAGCGTGGCCAGAGGCCAGGGTGACGGGAGTAATTGGGCACTATTCTCTGAGGGTGCACTGAGGAGTGGGGCCCCAGGCTCTCGGCTCCTCCAGGCCAGAGACTGGGAGGCCACCATTTTCATTCCCGTCCTCCAGGAACTCTACGGAAAGCATTCAGGGAACAAAAGCTCCTGAAAGCAAACCCAAGCTGATTACTCAGCCCGGCCCCTAGTAGGGGCGGTGCAATTCCGCCTGGGGCAAAGACACTTGAGAATCACTACAACAGACCCCTCCCCCAGAAGATCAACAAGAAATCCAGCCAGGACCAAGTTCACCTACCAAGGAGTACAGGTTCAATACCACGGAGAGCAGCAGAATTCCAGAGGAGGAGAAAGCAAAGCATGGAACTCAAGGCTTTCTCCCCATGATTCTTTAGTCTTGCAGTTAAAGTTTTTTTTTTTCTTTTTCAATTTTTTTTCTTCTTCTGCTAATTTTTTTTAACTTTTACCCTTTTCTTTTTTAACGTTTTTTAACTAGTTTATCTAATGTATATATATATATATATATATATATATATATATATATATATTTTCTTTTTTATATTTTTTCTTTATGCGTTTTCTTTTTAAATTTTTTTTTTTTCTGAACCTCCTTTTATCCCCTTTCTCTCCCCCATGATTTAGGATCTCTTCTGATTTGGTTAAAGCGTATTTTCCTGGGGTCTTTGCCACCCTTTTAGTATTTTACTTGCTCCTTCATATACTCTTATCTGGACAAAATGACAAGGCAGAAAAATTCACCACAAAAAAAAGAACAAGAGGCAGTACCAAAGGCTAGGGACCTAATCAGTACAGACATTGGTAATATGTCAGATCTAGAGGTCAGAATGACGATTCTCAAGGTTCTAGCCAGGCTCGAAAAAGGCATGGAAGATATTAGAGAAACCCTCTCAGGATATAAAAGTCCTTTATGGAGAAATAAAAGAACTAAAATCTAACCAAGTTGAAATCACAAAAGTTATTAATGAGGTGAAATCAAAAATGGAGGCTCTCACTGCTAAGATAAATGAGGCAGAAGAAAGAATTAGCGATATAGAAGACCAAATGACAGACAATAAAGAAGCTGAGCAAAATAGGGACAAACAGCTACTGGACCACGAGGGGAGAATTCGAGAGATAAGTGACACCATAAGACGAAACAACATTAGAATAATTAGGATTCCAGAAGAAGAAGAGAGAGAGAGGGGAGCAGAAGGTATATTGGAGCGAATTATTGGAGAGAATTTCCCTAATATGGCAAAGGGAACAAGCATCAAAATCCAGGCGGTGCAGAGAACCCCCCTCAAAACCAACAAGAATAGGTCCACACCCCGTCACCTAATAGTAAAATTTACAAGTCTTAGTGACAAAGAGAAAATCCTGAAAGCAGCCCGGGAAAAGAAGTCTGTAACATACAATGATAAAAATATTAGATTGGCAACAGACTTATCCACAGAGACTGGCAGGCCAGAAAGAGCTGGCATGATATATTCAGAGCACTAAACGAGAAAAACATGCAGCCAAGAATACTATATCCAGCTAGGCTATCACTGAAAATAGAAGGAGAGATTAAAAGCTTCCAGGACAAACAAAAACTGAAAGAATTTGCAAACACCAAACCAGCTCTACAGGAAATATTGAAAGGGGTCCTCTAAGCAAAGAGAGAGCCTAAAAGTAGTAGATCAGAAAGGAACAGAGACAATATACAGTAACAGTCACCATACAGGGAATACAATGGCACTAAATTCATATCTCTCAATAGTTACCCGGAAGTTAATGGGCTACATGCCCCAATCAAAAGACGCAGGTTATCAGAATGGATAAAAAAACAAAACCCATCCATATGTTGCCTACAAGAAACTCATTTTAAACCCAAAGACACCTCCAGATTTAAAGTGAGGGGGTGGAAAACAATTTACCATGCTAATGGACATCAGAAGAAAGCAAGGGTGTCAATCCGTATATCAGAGCAATTCGATTTTAAGCCAAAGACTATAATAAGAGATGAGGAAGGACACTATATCATACTCAAAGGATCTGTCCAACAAGAAGATCTAACAATTTTAAATATCTATTCCCCTAACGTGGGAGCAGCCAACTATATAAACCAATTAATAACAAAATCAAAGAAACACATCAACAATAATACAATAATAGTAGGGGACTTTAACACTCCCCTCACTGAAATGGACAGATCAACCAAGCAAAAGATCAACAAGGAAATAAAGGCATTAAATGACACACTGGACCAGATGGACATCACAGATATATTAAGAACATTTCATCCCAAAGCAATAGAATACACATTCTTCTCTAGTGCACATGGAACATTCTCCAGAATAGATCACATCCTTGGTCCTAAATCAGGTCTCAACTGATATCAAAGGATTGGGATCATCTCCTGCATATTTTCAGACCACAATGCTCTGAAGCTAGAACTCAATCACAAGAGGAAATTTGAAAAGAACCCAAATACATGGAGACTAAACAGCATCCTTCTAAAGAATGAATGGGTCAACCAGGAAATTAAAGAAGAATTGAAAAAATTCATGGAAACAAATGATAATGAAAACAAAACGGTTCAAAATCTGTGGGACACAACAAAGGCAGTCCTGAGAGGAAAATATATAGTGGTACAAGCCTTTCTCAAGAAACAAGAAAGGTCTCAAGTACACAACCTAGCCCTACACCTAAAGGAGCTGAAGAAAGAACAAGAAAGAATGCCTAAACCCAGCAGGAGAAGAGAAATCATAAAGATCAGAGCAGAAATCAATGAAATAGAAATCAAAAAAACAATAGAACAAATCAACGAAATTAGGAGCTGGTTCTTTGAAAGAATTAATAAGATTGATAAACCCCTGGCCAGACTTATCATAAAAAAAAGAGGGGGCGCCTGGGTGGCTCAGTGGGTTAAGCCTCTGCCTTCAGCTCAGGTCATCATCCCAGGGTCCTGGGATCGAGCCCCACATCTGGCTCTCTGCTCAGCAGGGAGCCTGCTTCCTCCTCTCTCTCTGCCTGCTTGTGATCTCTCTCTCTGTCATCTAAATAAATAAAATCTTAAAAAAAAAAAAAAAAAAAGAGAAAGGACCCAAATAAATAAAATCATGAATGAAAGAGGAGAGATCACAACTAACACCAAAGAAATACAGGCAATTATGAGAACATACTATGAGCAACTCTATGCCAAAAAATTTGACAATCTGGAAGAAATGGATGCATTCCTAGAGACATATAAACTACCACAACTGAACCAGGAAGAAATAGAAAGCCTGAACCGACCTATAACCAGTAAGGAGATTGAAACACTCATCAAAAATCTCCAAACAAACAAAAGCCCAGAGCCAGACGGCTTCCCGGGAGAATTCTACCAAACATTTAAAGAAGACTAATTCCTATTCTCCTGAAACTGTTCCAAAAAATAGAAATGGAAGGAAAACTTCCAAACTCATTTTATGAGGCCAGCATCACCTTGATCCCAAAACCAGACAAGGATCCCATCAAATAAGAGAACTATAGACCAATATCCTTGATGAACACAGATGCAAAAATTCTCACCAAAATACTAGCCAATAGGATTCAACAGTACATTAAAAGGATTATTCACAACGACCAAGTGGGATTTATTCCAGGTTGGTTCAACATCCTCAAATCAATCAATGTGATACAACACATTAATAAAACAAAGAACAAGAACCATATGATACTCTCAATAGATGCTGAAAAAGCATTTGACAAAGTACAGCATCCCTGCCTGATCAAAACTCTTCAAAGTGTAGGGATAGAGGGCACATACCTCGATATTATCAAAGCCATCTATGAAAACACCACAAATATCATTCTCTATGGAGAAAACTGAAAGCTTTTCTGCTAAGGTCAGGAACACGGCATGGTTGTCCATTATCACCACTGCTATTCAACATAGTACTAGAAGTCCTAGCCTCAGCAATCAGAAAAAAAAAAGGAAATTAAAGGCATCCAAATTGGCAAAGAAGTCGTCAAACTATCACTCTTCGCAGGTGATATGATACTATATGTGGAAAACCCAAAATACTCCACTCCAAAACTGCTAGAACTTGTACAGGAATTCAGTAAAGTGTCAGGATATAAAATCAATGCACAGAAATCAGTTGTATTTCTCTGCACCAACAACAAGACAGAAGAAAGAGAAATTAAGGAGTCAATCCCATTTACAATTGCACCCAAAACTATAAGATACCTAGGAATAAACCTAACCAAAGAGGCTCAGAATCTATACTCAGAAAACTATAAAGTACTCATGAAAGAAATTGAGGAAGACACAAAGAAATGAAAAAATGTTCCATGCTCCTGGATTGGAAGAATAAATATTGTGAAAATGTCTATGCTACCTCAAGCAATCTACACATTTAATGCAATTCCTATCAAAATACCATCCATTTGTTTCAAAGAAATGGAACAAATAATCCTAAAATTTATATGGAACCAGAAAAGACCTCGAATATCCAAAGGAATATTGAAAAAGAAAGCCAAAGTTGGTAGCATCACGATTCCGGACTTCAAGCTCTATTACAAAGCTGTCATCATCAAGACAGCATGGTACTGTCACAAAAACAGACACATAGATCAATGGAACAGAATAGAGAGCCCAGAAATAGACCCTCAACTCTATGGTCAACTCATCTTCGACAAAGCAGGAAAGAATATCCAATGGAAAAAAGACATCCTCTTCAATAAATGATGTTGGGAAAATTGGACAGCCACATACAGAAAAATGAAATTGGACCATTTCCTTACACCACACATGAAAATAGACTCAAAATGGATGAAGGACCTCAATGTGAGAAAGGAATCCATCAATATCCTTGAGGAGAACACAGGCAGCAACCTCTTCGACCTCAGCCGCAGCAACGTCTTCCTAGGAACATAGCCAAAGGCAAGGGAAGCAAGGGCAAAAATGAACTATTGGAATTTTATCAAGATCAAAAGCTTTTGCACAGCAAAGGAAACAGTTAACAAAACCAAAAGACAACTGACAGAATGGGAGAAGATATTTGCAAACGACATATCAGATAAAGGGCTAGTGTCCAAAATCTATAAAGAACTTAGCAAACTCAACACCCAAAAACAAATAATCCAATCAAGAAATGGGCAGAGGACATGAACAGACATTTCTGCAAAGAAGACATCCAGATGGCCAACAGACACATGAAAAAGTGTTCCATATCACTCGGCATCAGGGAAATACAAGTCAAAACCACAATGAGATATCACCTCACACCAGTCAGAATGGCTAAAATTAACAAGTCAGGAAATGACAGAAGCTAGCAAGGATGTGGAGAAAGGGGAACCCTCCTACACTGTTGGTGGGAATGCAAGCTGGTGCAACCACTCTGGAAAACAGCATGGAGGTTCCTCAAAATGTTGAAAATAGAGCTACCCTATGAACCAGCAATTACACTACTAGGTATTTATCCTAAAGATACAAACGTAGTGATCCGAAGGGGCACGTGCACTCGAATGTTTATAGCAGCAATGTCTACAATAGCCAAACTATGGAAAGAACCTAGATGTCCATCAACAGATGAATGGTTAAAGAAGAAGTGGTATATATACACAATGGAATACTATGCAGCCATCAAAAGAAATGAAATCTTGCCATTTGTGACGACGTGGATGGAACTAGAGGGTATCATGCTTAGCGAAATAAGTCAATTGGAGAAAGACAACTATCATATGATCTCCCTGATATGAGGAAGTGGAGATGCAACATGGGGGTTTAAGGGAGTAGGAGAAGAATAAATGAAACAAGATGGGACTGGGAGGGAGACAAACCATAAGTGACTCTTAATCTCACAAAACAAACTGAGGGTTGCTGGGGGTAGGGGTGTTGGAAGAGGGGAGTGGGGTTATGGACATTAGGGAGGGTATGTGCTAAGGTGAGTGCTGTGAAGTGTGTAAAGCTGGTGACTCACAGACCTGTACCCCTGGGGATAAAAATATATGTTTATAAAAAATTAAAAAAAAATCCACATTTGGGGCACCTGGGTGGCTCAGTGGGTTGAAGCCTCTGCCTTCGGCTCAGGTCATGATCCCAGGGTCCTGGGATCGAGCCCTGCATCCGACTCTCTGCTCAGCAGGGAGCCTGCTTCCCCACTTTCTCTCTCTGCTCGCCTCTCTGGCTACATGTGATCTCTGTCTGTCAAATAAATAAATAAAATCTTAAAAAAAAAGTCCACATTTGAACGTATATTATATGTAATATAACAGATATATATATATATATATATATATATATATAATATATACATTTAAATATGCATATATTTTTCATTTTTGCACCAATTCACTCTATTTTGGGCAGGGGGAAGTGGATAGGTGATATGAATGTGAAATGGGGTACAGAAGTAGAGACAGAACTATACTGTCTCCATTTACTATTCAGTAATAAATGCTGAATAAAACCATCAGGACCCAGCTCCCTCAAACAACATAGATTTTTTTTTTTTTCCATTTTGCTATGGGTTAGTTAGACAAGAACTTATGTCTTATTGTGTTTCCTATGTTCAGGGTACTTAATGTGAACTCTTTCTTCATTGTTAAACTAAATTAAATTTAAAAAGTGAGAAACTGATATGGACAAAACCATCTCAAAATTCTTTGGCAAGTTACGTTATGATCTCATCATGGATTTAGCAACTCAGACTGATAGCAGTGTAAATCCAAGTGCCATTAAATCCTGAATTTTTAAGAAATATCCATGCTTATATTCTTTGGTGCTAATGCACTGCATAAATTCACAATCCTCCTTAATAACCCCTGCATTTCCCATTTCCACTACACAGTAGGGTAGTATTATTTTTTCAATTCAGCTCTGAAATGGAAATTTGGATATAAGGAAAAATATATATATGCATTTGTAATTTGCATTTTTGCTCTTATTTAAAATAGACATTCATAGTTAAGCTATTTTCTTGAAGCAAGAAAAAAAAAATCAGAATTGCCCTATTTCTATAGTTCTTCAAATGAAAGTCATGCCCAACCCAAAAAGATCAGCTGAAACTCTATTTTACTTGGTAAGTACTAATTCAAATATTCTACTTTTTACTCCAAACTTAAAACTTAACCAAACTCTTTTATAAGTATATATGGATTTGTCTTGTTTTTTTTTTCCCAGATTCTCATGATTATGGGCCCTACATTTCTAGCTAGCATTGTAGTCTATCAATATGAAACTGTTATTACCCAAAGTACATCAAAAAGAAAAAAATGTGTGTGTGTGTGTGTGTGTGTGTGTGTGTGTGTGTGTGTGTGCATGCCTGTATGAGGCTAGGGAACCTATATAAGTCAGTCGATATAGGTCAGTCTCTTTGGGTAAAGCCAGACAGACAAGGATTAGGACTAAGTTTGTAGATGAAAAGCAAGAATATCCTTCAATGTTTGCTGATGCTGCCACAGTGATACACAGGACCAATTGATCAAGCTACTGACTTCCCTGCTGCAGTCAGAAAGCTTCCTATCATGCATGGATCAAAATATATTTCTTTGTATTTCTAAGGTAGGAGGGCTTTTAGGAAAATTTTCTCCTTACATATTTTTTATGGCCTCTGTTGGAATCTGCCATGGTTTCTAAATGAGAACAGCATTGGAGTTAAAGTATATTATATACAAAAACAAAAACAAAACACACTTCCCTAAAATTTTCTTTATCTGTCATGTAAACAGATCCTGTGGGCTTTCTAAATAGCCCAACAATGATCTTAAATTCTTACACTGATATTCTGCTACATATCATTTTAAAGGAAAGATCTTAATTCACATAAATGTGAAGGAGGCAAACATGTCTATTATGTAAGAATTTGAAATGAATTCAGTTGCCTTTTCTCTAATGCACACATACACACATATCCAGTATGACATGGAAGTTTAGGTTGGGCTTGAAATCCATTTCATTTTCAAATAATTTCTCAAATACTTTAATATTTTTAGTTGAAATCAGGTGTGGTGCACTATGCTATGCCTTGTACTTAATGTTAAACATGACATTAAATGACTGTCATTGGATTAACTGTGATGTTCATATTGAAGCATCTATGGATCTGATTAAGAAACAGCTATATTTACGTCCTTCATTATATTAAGGAAAATGTCTCTACCTTTTGAATGACACCAGAGAATTTTAATCTTTTTTTCTTTCTGGAAGCCCTGGAAAATAAAAATTTCCAAACAAATCAGTAGCAGATGTGTTCCTCACCTGCAACTGGTTAGGCTGTCCAATCCTGGAAATAATAAAGATTCATACATTTTTTTTTTCTTCATTGGTCAATGGTCTCTTTCTATTGTTGAACTGGAATCCATTCTTTCCTGTAGGTCCTATTCATATCTCTAAGGCCAAAGCATGAATGGTTTATAATAAGCAAGGGCAGGGGTTTATTCCACAGCTGTTCTCACTTATTAGAAGCACCACACATGTAAGAAAGAAATACCAACCTTGGACAATACCTCTGCCTCCCCACAACTCCTGATCTATTATTACCAATGAGGCATTGTGCAGATTCTGCTACTGTAAGCAATCTGTTCTGGTTATAATTATGGGCATTCCGTTCCCTAACAGGAACGCTATGTCCATTCCCTCCAGCAACTGGTTATGCTATTCATTCTAGTTATATTTTATGATGCAATCTCCTGAAAATATTGCTTGGTTAAAACAAGAAAATGAACAGATATTTAAATTGTTGATGCTTGTTTGCAGTTGCATCATGGTTTTGAAATAAAATCAATATACTATTATATAGAAGCATCTAGCAAAAAGATACCAGAAGTGTGTAAACAAACATGAATCAACTACCAAAAGATTACTTGAGACATGGAAAATATTGCCTCATGATTATGGGATAGTTTATGTTGAATCATGATAAAATGAAAATAAAAGAAATAAACTATATACTTTCTCAGAGAGGAGAGAAAATTCCATTTTTTTTTAAATTCCAGAAGGAGGGAGATGTAGGGAGAAAGAACATAAAATGAATTGTTCACCATGTATATAAAAGTTGTTTTGACTTCAGTAGAACATTTTTAAAATTAGTTTCCCATAGACTCTAGAAAACATGCTGCTTGATGGATTGTTTTGTACTTATGCACTGATATACAAATGTATTATTATAATTATTGTAATTATTGAAGAAGTTAAAGGGATAGATGAGATTCAAGGACTGGGTCAGTTTTCACAGGTCTCCTATGTTTCTCCCCATCTTGTAGCAAAACACTGTGTTCTTCACCATCTTTTTAAGGATATTTATATAGCAAACAGCATTGTGAGACAGAGGTGGTGTCTCCTTCCAAGCCAAGAACAGGCTCCTTACTGTACAGTGTAATACAGACACTGTTTCTCCTCAGGTTCACAGGGTACGCTATCTTATTGCCCATTATAATTTCTGGGTTCCTTAAGCTTAGTGTTCCTCTTCTATAATGAAACACAGTATAGTGCCCAGGCATCATATCGTTCTTCTAGGTCATTCTGTAAGAGGTGGGTTTTAGAGAATCAAGACAAAATTGCTGATATTCTGTCCCTGTTATTTCTGTAAATAATAAACTTGACTTCATCTTTGATCTGAGAGTCTTGTGTCTTCCCTCAGCATTCTATGAAAATGTGGCAGGCTGACTTGGCAGCCTGTAAACAGGCTAACATCTCAGAACTTCATAGTTTTTAACAGTCAAGGTCCAGGAGGAGAGAAGGTTTATGATTAGGCTTACAAAGAGGAGGTACAATAGTATCACATTTGGGATTTTGGGGGCACCATAGAGATATTATTAGCCTCCTTAAGATGGGCAAGCTATTTCTAGCTAAATTATACTTTTTCACCAGAAAATACATGTATGGTAGTGATTCTCAGAAATATATTTTTACTGCATTTTACCTTTTTCCATGTTAATTCTCTAACCAGAGTAATTTCATATTCTCTAGTAGCCAAGATATAACCAATGTAAGTTCACTCTTTTTTTTAGCTCTTTAACTTTTTAGAATTAGGAAAAATGATAATAAGAAAAAAGTTATAGAAGAGAAACCTGCTGTCCCTATTTTAAGGGAAGATATATAAGGAAAAGCAGGTGGTGAGTCAGTAGCAGTCCATTAAGAATTTTTTTTTAATTTTTTTAATTTTTATTTATTTATTTTTTGCAGTTCATTAAGATTTATCAGACTTGTTCACTGAGGTATTACACAATTTCTGTATCTGACCTAAAGGGAAAATTATACCCTTGTGATCCTGGAGTTTAGAAAATTTACAATGAAATATTTGTAATTATACAAATATATCAAGTCTGCATATTAATACAGCAAAGTAGAAATTCCAATTTCATTAATGACCAAGTTGAGACTCAGACAGTTTAAGGAGACATTCTTAAGGCTTTGTTTATTTTTTGCAAGAAGGGGACAAGGTGTGGCCTCAGTTCAGCTGGACGTCAATTCTGTGCTTGGCCACTACTGAACACTCCTCCCTACAAGAAGAGGGCAACACTAGTTGATTCAGAGCCTTTCTGCTAGATTCAAAGCAGCCTGCAGTGGCAACAGCAGTGGCATCACAGCCTCACAAGTATATTCGATATCAACATAAGCAATGTCCTACATGTGGACATTGGGCTCCTCTACAAAAAAACATATACCAAGGAGCAAAATATCCACTTCAGTATTGCAGGTTAAAGAATGGAGCTCCTGAGAACACATAAGCAACCTTATAGAGATTCCCTAAATACTTCTATGAGGGCCTGACCTTTCTATAATCACTGGATAGAGAAAAAGCAGAGACAGTTTCTTCAACAAATGGTGCTGGGAAAATTGGACAATCACATAGTGAAGAGTGAAACTGGACCACTTTATTACACCATATACACAAATAAACTCAAAATGGATGAAAGACCTAAGTGTGAGACAGGAATCCATCAAAACCCTAGAGAAGAACACGGGCAGCAACCTCTTTGACCTTGGCTGCAGCAACTTCTGGCTAAACACATCTCCAAAAGTAAGGAAAACAAAAGCAAAATGAGCCATTGGGATTTCATCAGGATAAAAAGCTTTTGTACAGCAAAGGAAACAATCAGCAAAACTAAAAGACAACCTACAGAATGGAAGAAGATATTTGCAAATTATATACCAGATAAAGGGCTAGTATCCAAAATCTATAGAACTTATCAAATTCAACACCCAAAGAACAAAAGAAATAGGCAGAAGACATAAATAGACATTTTTCCAAAGAAGACATACAAATGGCTAACAGACACATGAAAAAATGCTCAACATTACTCAGGGAGTACAAAATCAAAACCAGATGAGATACCACTTCATACTAGTCAGAATGGCTTAAATTATCAACTCAGGAAACAAGAGCTGTTGGTGAGGATGTGGAGAGACAGGAACCCTCTTACACTGTTGGTGGGAATGCAAACTGGAGCAGCCACTCTGAAGAACAATATGGAGGTTCCCCAAAAAGTGAAAAATAGAAATATCTTAGGACCCAACAATTGCACTACTAGATATTTATCCAAAGAATACAAAAATAGTGATTTGAAGAGGCAACTGCATCCCAATGTTTTTAGCAGCAATATCCACAATAGCCAAAATATGGAAAGAGTCCATATGTCCATCAACAGATGAAAAAATAAAGAAGATGTGGTATATATACACATTGGAATATTACTCAGCCATCAAAAAGAATAAAATCTTGCCATTTGCAATGATGTGGATGGAACCAGAGGGTATTATGCTAAGTGAAATAAGGCAGAGAAAGACAAATACCATATGATTTCACACATATGAGGAATTTAAGAAATAAAACAGGTAAGCATAGGGGAAGGGAAGGAAAAATAAGAAAAACAGAGAGGGAGGTAAACCATAAGAGACTCTATAAGAAATAAACTGAGGGTTGCTGGAGGGGTGGTGGGTGGGGATGGGGTAATTTGGTGATGGACATTAAGAAGGGTACTTGATGTAATGAGTATTAGGTGTTAAATGCAATTGATGAATCACTAAATTCTACCCCTGAAACTAATAATATACTATATGTTAACTAAATTGAACTTAAATAAAAAATTTAAAAAAAAACAGAGATAGAATTTCACTATTATTATGACTGTGGTTTTAGTACTCGGTTGTGGAAGTTAGGGAAACAAGGAGTCACATGTCCGGTTTTTCCTATGTTCTCCAATTCTTATTATGACTGTAGTTTTAACCACTGAGCCACCCAGGAGCCTCTATGACTGTAGTTTTAGTACTCAGTTGTGGGGTTTAGTGAAACAAGGAGTCACATGTCTGATTTTTCCTATCTTCTCCATGGATTATAAGCTTTTAAGGATGAGGTCAATGTCTTATTCATTTCTATTTTCCCAGACCTTATTTCAGTGATTTTCATAATTTGGTGGCTAAATAAATGTTTAATGAATTAACGATTAGTGATTAATGACAAGTGAAATACATGAAATAATCAAAAAAGTAAATTACCAGATAAAATATGAGCAATGGAAAGGAATATTCTATTGACAATAAAGATGTTAAACAGAGAGAACTAGTAAGCAGTTGTTTTCAATAACCTCCAAGCTTAAAAAGCTTAATATAACCCTACAATAAAAGTTTAAAATCTTAATAATTTTAATAATTTTCTATTAGGGCTTAAATAATGACTCATTAATAATTTTATTAATATTAATTATTAATAAACATTCATTAATGATAATAAGAATAATTCCACTATTCAACTTTTTGTTGAGAGAAAATATAAAGGGCAAGCAGAAAAGAAATATTAAGTGACTAGATTTTCTTGCTTAATTAATCACTGATCAAGTTCTGCAATGTTAGAGATAGTCTTAGTGATACAATCACATTAGATTATTATTTATTCATTTATTCATTCATTCATTCAATTAGCAAGTCATTCAACAAACATAGACTATGTTATGAGCTACTCTGTGTTATGAGCTGCTATGAAGGGGCTATGCTATAGGATTATGTAAGTCTTGAGTTACCCCAGAGTCTAGTGGAGAAGAAAGGCACAAAACTAAATAGTCAATAATACCATATTCAGGGCAATGAACAGGATATGGATAAAGGAGAGAAGTAGCACCAGGGCATCCTGGTGGATCAGAAAATAATACTGCAGATGTGCTGTCCTCACAACAGAAAAGGTCTGCTTGAAACTGACTTGATTTGTCTACCTACACAGGTTTTTACCCAAGTATCTTCAGTTTTCCAGTAGGGACTCCTTTTTCACAAAAAATTACAATCCCTTCAATCCCTCCTCATCCTCCAGCTGGAGCATATTCAGGTCTATTTCACCCTTGTAATTCTTACAAATATGTGGTGAGAGGGAGGAAAGGATGTAGTAGGAAGTATAACTGATGTAAAAATAAAGAAAAAATGCCGTAAGGTTTAATGATTTGTTTAAATTTGAACATCTGCTAAATCTAAAGTAATTCATTTCTCTTAAAAATTGCACATATAAATTCTGTATGACACATGAGACCACTGTTTTCAAACTAATCTTTGGAAGTCTAAGCAATTATCAAACATGTTTGAAAAGTCAATGCTGAGAGTAATAGGTGGGGAGAGATGATAAATTCTGGCCTCCTCATCTCCTTTGACTTGAGTGCTCATCTGTCTTCTGCATTTTAAGATTGCTTTTTAAGATTTCATAAAAACAGTCGATGATATCCAAAGCTTGAAACCTGCTTTAGGCTTTATAGAGGAATCTTCTCCATTATTATACATTACTCAAAATATTTTTTCACCCTAACATTTTGCTGCTTTGAGCAAGGAATATGGACTTTTTTTATAAACTTTGTAACTACCTTTGAGTAATTATGTGGTGACCATAATGGGACCTCAAGTATGTATGTGTACGTGTGAGTAATGCTTTAATAATTCCCATGTTTGCTTCTGTTGTATTCAAATTCTTCTGATAACATGCTGACACTTTATCTTCCACATGCTATATACTAATTTTAATAGCAAGTAGGCCAAATTTAATTTGTTTCAATTCTGACCATGTGGTATAACTTGACACTTGGTTCAGAAAGAACAAACGCACAATAACACACATTTTCTAACTTGTGAAATCTCAGAGAAATACCAAGTCATAGTACGCAACAACTGTAGGAGAAAATGTATAGTTTTTCATTTGTAGTCAATGTATTATTATTAATGTGCTTTTATTTTTTACTTAATAAAGCTATCAAAAATATATAACACTGCATAGCAAAAGAAAACATCGACAAAGTAAAAAGACAACTTACAGAATGAAAATAAGTATTTTCAAACTAACTATGTATCTCATAAGGGTTAATACCCCAAATAGATTAAAAAAAAAAAATACTCATACAACTCAATAGTAAAAAAATAAATAAATAAATAAAATGGACAAAGGAACCAAACAGACATTTCTCCAAAGAAGATATGAGAGGCCAGTGTGGTTTATTCACAAGGAAAAGAAAGCCAAAGTTATTTTTATTTTGTGAAACACTGTTTAGGTTGAAATTTTGACTTTTTCATTCTTAGTTGGTATGCGATATGATACCGGTTTGAGAATCACAAGATTTCTTAATGTAATAAAATAAAATTTATCCCTTAAAATGAATGATTCTTGTTTACTAAAGGAAAAAATACTGGAAAGTTTGAGAAAACCTGTTGTTTTAAGATGTTCTCATTGAGAATATTTAAAAAGTTATGTGCAGTTTTATTTTGGAAATAACAGTAAAATAATTTACATTTATTCAAGCACACCAGGCTTATTAGTTGTATACTTCCTGCTCTATTACGGAAGTTGAATATTTTAAAAATCAGGTTTGTTTTTCAGGAACAGAATTATACAGTAAATGTTGCTATTTTTTGAAACACAATATATAATTTCATCACCTTAATGACTCCTCACAGAGTCAGTCCAAGAAGACTGCCAAATCTCATCAACTTTCCTCCAAAACTATTGCCTTAATACCCATGGGAGACTGTTTAAGCAGACGTTAAAAATAAAAAACAAAATTAGGCCTTTAACCACTCATCATTCATTCACATCAAAAATTTTCAAGTATATGCTAAATCTATAATTTTAAACATGCTATTACATTTTATCTGAGATAAAACTGTTTTTAAATTTTAATTTTGGATTTGTATCTGTTCAATTCTAACACTCAAAAGCTTTTCTAAGCCAATATCTTCCATTCCTCTACTTCTTTCTAGGCAAACTGATCAGTGGTGTTTTGAGGATTGGCTGTGTGCCCAGTTTCCACAAATGCCAAAGACTTCTGTGCACCAAGTTAATTAAAATTGACTGCTTGTTTTAGGCAGAAGAAACAGGCAGAATGCCGGATGGTTCTAAAGAGTGATTGAACAATTTAAGCAAACAGAATAACCTGCCTTCAAGCTAAAGAATAAAAATAGTTTATTATGTTGACTTGGCTTAAAAAAAAAAAAAGCCTTTAAAAATGTTGCCTTTATTTTTAAAAAATGTAAAATATATATCTGAATCAAACTGAAATGCTATACTAGTCACAGAGAAATAATTAAAAATATACAAGCCATCACTTTTCACAAAAATTACTTTTGTTGACCAATATTTTAAGAGATTTGCTTAAATTACCATATACACTAAATTTCTATGACCACTGTCTATGACAAAAAGTACATTTCCCAATGCACATATATGTAATCAATTAACACGTGATTGCTGGAGCTCGAGAAAAATGTAGCAAGAAATTGTTTTTAATAGAGTGAATTGGTATTTGGAGATGGATTTTTAAAATAACAATCTATCTAAATGCTTATGGAAATCCTCTAGACTTTATTGCATCAAAAAGTTACCAACTTAAACATTTAATGTACAGTATGACATAATAAGCTAAAACTTGACTCTATAACCATAGCTTGGTAACTAAATTTTTAGGCAGGAAATGGAATGCCGCTAACATGTACCAAGAGCTTATTAACTGGCAGAAACCCTGACCAGACACAGTATATTTAATGTATACTATTGCTTTTAATTCTCACTTTAACACCATGCAATAGGTATGCATATACATATTTTACAGAAAAATAAACAGAAACAAGAGAGGGTAAGAAACTTTCTAAATGTAAGAAAACCATTAGGATTAATTAATTTAGATTAATTAAATCTATTCTAATTATTACATTTATTGTGAGTTTTGATGAGCCCCTTAAGTTTGCTCAATCTGTTCTTTCCAAATCGTTTAACTCTTAGATATGTAGCATTAATTTTTATTTGGAACTCTGTCAAGATCCAATGAATTTAAACATGAGCTTAAATCCAACTAAAATCATGCGTTAATACTCATGCATTTTCCTCAAAGGAAGTTACCTTCAGAATGCACTCTAGTTCACATACATGCCAACCAAACTTGATTTTTTGATTTCCATGAGAAGATAAAATTAGATGCTACATTTTATTAAACAGTGGAGGACTCAAAATAATTGGGTGCCCAAAAGTTACAAATAGGCTTACATTAACAGAAGAAATATAACTTTTGAAAAAACAGGTCAGTAATCTCAAAAGGCATGAGATTTTGAGGTCCTTTATTTGAAACTTAATTGTCTAACTTACCTCAATAGGGTATACCTCAATTAGCTATCTTTATAGTATACTGTCACCTAGCACAACCATGTTTTTGAGGTAGGGTAGTGGAGGGGTACATGAGGTTCGCAGATGGACAGCTAAGGTCTGGCAGTGCTCATTATCTTTTCCTCTTCCCCCCTCTCATATCTTAGCCCACTGCAGTTTGATTTGCCTTTCCACTACTGAAACTGCTGTACTTGAAGCCAAGTGCTTCCTGATTGTCAATTTCTTTTTTCACCGGGTATTTTTGAGCATTTTTTGATGCAAAATGCTATACTAGGTAAAGGATATACATTGTTGAATAATGGTGATGATAATGACAGTAATTATGATAATACTGATGTTAACTAGCCAAAATCTTCAGAAACATACCTGAAGTCAAACAAATCCAGTTTTATTTAACTTGCTGACATTAAGAACTTAATTCAAGGAAGTGTGGGGATTTCTCAGTAAAGGGGAATCTGAAGCAACTTCTTACAAGATTAGAAATTTTCTTTGATGATTGTAAAGAGAAACTAAGGAATTTGAGAGCTGGATTAGATCTGTTAAGAAGGAGGCTCAATTTGGATATTTGGTATTTTAAAAATTATTATCTAAGAGGTGGGAGAACTAAAAGGGATTAGAGTTATAATCAATAAAGAAGCAGTAATCACTCATTTTGGTTAGAAGAAGAGCTTATCATATAGATATGGAGGGCCTTGTCCCTGTCTTATTCCTTTCAAGGTCACTAACCTTGTCTATATCTTGCACTGATAAGGGTTTATGCCCTTCAGTTATCACCTGACCGTTTCTCAATAATTACTAATACATTTTCCAACTCTGTACTATATTCCTGGCATTATTCTGAGCACTTTACTATGTTAACTATTTTGATCTTCATAAAAACCTACATGATAGGGGTGCTTGGGTGGCTCAGTTGTTTAAGTGTCAGCTCAAGTATTGATCTCAGGGTCATAACTTCAAACTCCAGGTTGGGCTACACACTGAGCATGGAGACTACTTCAAACAAACAAACAAACAAAAAACCTATAAGACAAATATAGCTATTATGCTATTTCACAGATGGAGAAGATGAGCTAGCAGAGGAACAAGCAGTTTGCCGAAGATCATACAGCTAGTGAGTGACAGAACTAGAGCTGCAGTCTTCTGAACAATACAAACACCAAGGCTGCCATTGTGAGAACTAAAAATTCTGTGGCATGTCAAATTAGACTCCCTAAAGAGTTGATTTTTCCACTACTTTTCTTCTTAAAATTCCTTTCCTTGGCTTTTATGACATCATTCTTCCCTTCTTCTTCCCTCATACCACTCCTGTTTTATCTCCTTGACTGTTTCTTTTTTTCCACAACCTTTTTCTGAATACAGATATTTGATGATACATTTCTTAGTTCTTTTCTCCACCCCCACCCCATATGTATTCTTCATAAGCAAAAGTATGCACATAGTTTCAGGTGCTCTATAAGCACCAATGATATCCAAAGCTATATCTTTACTTCTACTGTCTCCCCTAATTCTAAACTATAATTTTAATTATCCAGATATTTCATATGCTGACAGTGAAGCATAATCTTTTCATCAAATAATACTGAAGCAATTGGACATCCACTGGTTAAAAAAAAAATCTCAGGCTAAACCTCACATCTTCTACAAAAATTAATTCAGTTATCTATCATAGTCTTAAACGTAAAGCATAAAACTCTAAGACTTTAGAGCCAAAAATAGAAAATAACCTTTGGGACCTGGATTTAGGTGAACAATTCTTAGACTTGACACTGAAAACATTATCCCTAAAAAGAAAAAACTGATAAGTTAAACCTCACCAAAAACTAAACACTTTTTATCAAAGCTTATATAAAGAATATTAAAAGACAAGTTACGGACTTGGAGAAAATATCTGTAAACCATCTATCTGACAAAAGGTTAGTATCCAGAATATATAAAGAACTCTCAAAGTTCAACAGTAAATATATCACATTTCAATTATAAAATGGGCAAAATACATGAATGGACAATTCACCAAACACAAATCAAAATAAGCACATTTAAAGATATTGAATACCATTACCCACTAGAGAAATTCTAATCAAAATCACATTGATATACCAGTACACACCTATCAGGATAGCTAAAATTAAAAAAAAAAAAAAACAGTGACAACATCAAATGCTGGCAAGGATATGGAGATTGGATAGCTCATACATTGTTGATGGGAATGTAAAATGGTACAGATAGTCTGCAAGACAGGCAGTTTTGCTAAAACTAAACAGGTAACTATCATCTGACTCAGAATTTATCCTAATGAAATGAAAATTCAGTCATATTCATGCAAAAAATGAAAAATGGTGCACAAATGTTTATAGCAGCTTTATTCATAGCAGCCAAAATTGGAAATAACCAAAATGCCCCTCAATGAGTAAAAGGATAAACAAACTTTGGTATACCCATACTAGAAAACTAATCAAAAACTATAAGGAATGAGTAAGGCTAAGGAAGTCTGCAATGTAGATGTATCTCAAGGGAAGCAAAAAATAAACTTAGAAGGTTATATACTGTATAATTACATTTATATGACATTCTTGAAATAATACAATTATAAAAATGGAGAACAGATTAGTAGTCGTCAGGTTGCAGGGATGGTTGGGGTGGAGAGGGGACAGATGTGGCTATAAAAGAACAGCAAGCACTAGGGGGACCTGTGATGTAAAGTTTTTGTGTCTTGATTGTGGTGGTGATCACATAAATCTACAAGTGTGATAAAATTGCAAGAAATACACACACACACACAAATGGGAAATCTTCAAGAGTTCGGTGTATGAAGAGTACATGGAGCTTCTCTGTGGTTTTTGTTGCCATTGTTGCAACTTTTGGTAAATCTACAATTAATTTAAAATAAAATTAAAACAGTATTACCTCTCCCTTTCAACTTAAAGTATTTCATTGACTTCATACTGTCTTAATAAAAATATCTAATCTCCTTAATCTTGTTCAAAAGCCCTTCATGCTATGAAGCTTTATCTTTTGCCAAGATTTAACTCATTCCCCTGGCACTCCAGTAATCAACTGTCTAAACATACAAGCAAACACAAAATTTTCTTTGAAAATAACTTTTACTGTTATCTGCAGTTCTAATGCTGAATCACCCCTCCTACATCTTTCGCCTCCAAATTTTGTCTTTTCCACTTATTCCTCCTTCACACCTCAATTTAGGTATCATTTCTTCCACAAACAATATCTGACCCTACAGAACCAGATTAAACACCAGTCCTGTAAGTTCTTACTCTTTTTCACACATATTGCTGGCCACCCAAAATCTAGGCATCTCTTTCTTTCATTTTTTCCCTCCCTCCCTTCCTTCCTCCCTCCTTCCTTCTTTCCTTTCTATCTCTCAGTCTCTTTCTTTCTTTCTAATTGGTAGTAGGGGCGTTATTCCCCACATCATGGATATTGGTATGAGGCAATCAGCTGGCACCAGAAAAGATGTAAATTCCAGTTTCTCACATTCCCAGGCCCTGCCTGCAATACAGTAAGCCTATGAGGTAGAGTGTCCTAGGTTCTCAGGACCAGAGGCATCCTCCTACACCTCAGATGGCAGTGACAAAAAATGGGGAGCTGACAAAAACACTCTTTGGAGCCTGCAGATGTCACTGCAATATAGTGTAGCAATCTGTTACTGCAGAGATGTGGAGGGAGTATCACCAGACTTCAGGTAGAATCCACTCTAACTTACGGTTGTTTTGTTTTGTTTTTCCTTCAGTGTTTGCAACCTCAAACCTGTATTTTTACCTTTCTTTCACTTTTTAGGTTATTCAGTATTCTTTCTGATAAATTCATTCCACGATTAAAAGTACCAAAATGAGTGTCCAATGCTTGCAACTAAGAAATCTGACCCATACAATAATTTAGTTGAGTATATTTTTGCCTACAGCCCTATCAAGACTGTAAAAATTCCTCATTACAAGGGCTTGGAGTATAATACCATGGTTACACAGTTCCAGAAATCTAGCAGGAACAAAGTAAATATTGAGTAAATATGAACAAAGTCATTCCTTATATACAACATCTTTAAATCTACTACCTCCTACTACATAGTCCTTTTTCTAGAGAGGTCCAAGATGTGGATGTCATTCTAGTTGTACACCTTGCCTTTACCCACATCATGTCACCAAGACTTTTCCATACAGCATACTAAAATAAGTATTTCCTTCCCTTCCTTTGTACCCTACAATCACTGCTCATTTTAATCCATCATTGCTCCCTGACATTGCTATAACTCTAGTCATCAGCATATCTTCAGTATAATCACTTACAATCCCTCATTTACATGGAACTAAGTTAAAACTGAATTTTAATCATATCATTTTCTCCTGCTTAAACAGGAAAGTATTCAGTGAGTTCCCACTGGTTTAGGATAAAGTCTAAACTTATTAAAGCAACATTCTATTTTTATATTTTCTGGCTCTTTCCTACATTCCCAATTTCCCCTTCTGTCCCTCTCACAGACCAACAAGAGCTCTGTATTACAATGGCCTTTGCTATAGACTTCCACCTTCCTATACATACTATTCTCTTTCATATCTCAATGGCTTTTAACAGCAGTTTTCCACCGTGTTAAATACTTTCCTCCATGTCCATCTTAGAAATGTAATTCAATTATCAAACTCATTACTCACTCTCTCTGAAACGTCATATTCAGTACTACTAGGCAGTTTGTCATTTATTGTCTTGCTTCCTCTTCATCGTAAGTGTAATGTGATTTTTAACAGATGGCATTAGTCAAGTGACAGGTACATAGTTGGTGCTCAGTAAACATTATAGTAAATGACTAAAGAGGAAATGGATCAATACATTTTTGTGAATGATAATGGATTACAACTCTATGTATATAGTATATGTATAAAACTTCTTGAAACTTTAAAATCTTCTCAATTCATGAGCACATACAGTTCCAGTTTTTGGTCTGAGAATAATCATACCATTGGTGTAGTTAACAGATAGTTAACTACATGTAGAGTGTAGTTAACATTCTATGTTGAAGTGAAGATTACCCTGAGTATTATGTTATTGGAGGAAACATTTTACCCAGACATGGAAAGAAGAATGGATATATCCTACAAAGTCTGAGAGATGGAGAACTTAGAAATCCTCAAATCCAAACACTTCATTCTAATATGAGAATACATAAAACTATTCTAGATCATTCTTATCTGAATTAAATTTGAGTTTATTCATACTAAAAGACTGAACTTCCCCATCCAGGCAAATACAACCACCTGAACATTGATTCAAAGTGTTTCTTATGAAAATTCCCCATTCTTAAGAGCAACAGTATCTGTAGGAGAAATTAAAGGAGGCCTGTACACCTCCACATTATTCCCTTAACACTGTCCTTCTCCCAGATGCAAAAGCGCCCAGTGATAAATAAGCTGAAGGAAACTACATGCTCCCAGTGGTGAACCGACACCATTGTCCCTATCCCTCACGTTCACCCCTAGGCCTACAATGCCACCTCGTAAACAGGGAGAAGTGCCTCACTGACCATTTCTGAGAAGGTTATAATAGGAAATTATGAATCATCTTTTTCTGAATAGACCGTCAGAACTAATTCCAGGTCTTATATATTTTTATCTCTTTCACAACCAGAAAACCAAGTCTCCCTGATATTCCATCACTTTTATTCTTTTCAGCCTCTGCATGCAGGCATTCTGCCTAGTCTCAGAGTCGTAGTAGATCTCACAAATCATTTCCAAGATGCCCCCTGTAACTCACACACTATCAATCAGCAGCGAAACCATCTAAGCCCTTAGGCTCTTTTCCGAATACTTCCTTCACTTCCTCATTTTTATAGAAATTGTGGCCACCCTTCGATGACACTGCATGTCTCGCAAACCCCTCAGTAGTGCCCCCCCACCTCACATGTCCCAACTAGTTTACATCACATGCCTTCATATTTTATTGTCTTCTTTCTATTTTCTCCTTGTTTTGGGTATCTATACATCCTTATGGGGCATATTTATAACTGCTTTAAGATACTTGTCTACTACTTCCACAATTTTTCTTCTGGTTATGCATTATAATTTCCTATTTTTATATGCCTGGTGATCTTTGGCTGGAAGCATGCCAGTAAGGTTTACATTTGAGGGTGCTTCATTCTGTTCCGGCATGTAGTTAAGGTACATGGAAATCTTTTTTTTTGATACTTATTTTTTAAAGATTTGTTATGGTGAATCCAAAGCAGTCCTTAGAGCTAATTTAAACCACTGGTAAGGTAACACTTTTCTGAGTATTCTTTCCTATGCCCCATTTATTTACAAAGTCTTTTCTTTCTGATTCATGACTCCTCTAAGTTCCTGGAACTGTTCTAGATACTATGTACAGGAGAGTTTGCATTCTTTCCCTAGCTTTGCATAGTTTCCTCACATGCAGGCAGCTATCAGTATTCAACCAAAGACCCAAGAGGAACTCCCTATACATAGACATCTCCAGGTTTTGCTGTGTGGCAACCTCTTTTCTCTCAATTACAGCCATTTTTAATTCCTGATCTCTGCCTACACAATTCAGCAGGACCTCATGGATGTAATGGTGCCTACCTTTATTGTGTTAGGACCCAAAAATAGTCTCTAGGTAATAAGTTGATACAATCCTGGAACTAATTTGTTTCATTCCTTAAGAGATTATATTCTTATTATTATATGTTAAATATATTTAACTGTATTACATGTTATTATATTATTATTGTTATATTATTTTATGTTAAATTGTATTGTATATTAAAACTTTGAAAGCCTTAGTTCTATACATGTATTTTGCCTGGTTTTCTAGTTGTACATCTAGTCCCTATTACTTAATCTTGCCTAGAAGTCTCCATAAGTGTGTTTGCTTTTAATTCTCATAATCTTGAGGTTTTCATATTTTGTATTTGTTATTAATTAATTTGTATTAAGTCTAGACATATGAACTTTATTTTACTGACCTTTCAATGATAAGATAATGCTTTTTAAGGACTAATGTAAAGTCAGTTTCATTAAATATTTCATGTGAACTTGATGTCCATGAGTACTATTTATTTATTTGTTTGTTTGTTTTTGCATAAATACTCCTTAAATGCAGGGAGTAATATTATTTATTTTAAGCAGTTCATTAATAATATTTTATTCCACATTTTCAGTAATTTGGAAAAAAAAAACTTATGCCTTTGTCTGATTTATTTTTTTTTAAAGATTTTATTTATTTATTTGTCAGAGAGAGAGAGAGCGAGCACAGGCAGACAGAGTGGCAGGCAGAGGGAGAGGGAGAAGCAGGCTCCCCACAGAACAAGGAGCCCGATGTGGGACTCGATCCCAGGACGCTAGGATCATGACCTGAGCCGAAGGCAGCTGCTTAACCAACTGAGCCACCCAGGCGTCCCTGATTTATTTTTTGCTAAGAAATGTGATATCTCTTCATATAATAGTAAAATATTCATTATTTCATCAGTGTCCTGATACATTATGATGTTATATCATATTTAACAGTTTAAAATTGTAAAATATTTTGAAACAAAATCTAATTTAAAAATCTCTGCTTTTAGGGGTACCTGTATGGTTCAGTTGATTAAGTGTCTGTCTTTGGCTCAGGTCATGATCCCAGGACCCCAGGATAGAGCCCTATGTTGGTCTCCCTGCTTGGTGGGGAGCCTGTTCCTTTTCATAGTCAGCAGGGTTTATCTGTTAGATTTAGGTGTTTTTTTTTTAATTTTATTAACTTATTTGACACAGAGAGAGAGAGATCACAAGTAGGCAGAGAGGCAGGCAGAGCGAGAGGAAGGGAAGCAGGCTCCCTGCGGAGCAGAGAGCCCGATGCGGGGCTCAATCCCAGGACCCTGGGATCACGACCCAGGCCGAAGGCAGAGGCTTAACCCACTGAGCAACCCAGGTGCCCCTAGAATTTGGGTTTTAAATTGTGTTTTGCAAGATTTCAATTGCTTTTTCTATGGGTAACTATGAATCCAGGAAAATCTTTTGTCAATTTCCTTTTTAGTTAATTTTTTTGTTAATTTCCTTTTGAGCTTAATTTCCTTTCATTTATAGGGAATATAAATCTAAAGGAAACTAACTCAGGAAAAGACTTTTCTTATAAGTTCTCCTAAAAATTTTTGGGAGGAGCTATCTTCCTTTGCCTATGGTCAGATTTTATATTTTATTTTTGTAGAGTCATGGCTTTTTAAGAGTCACATTTTTATGTAGGAGTCCTAGTTCTAGTTCCTCAATTGATACAGATCCAAACCCAATTTTCTCAATAAATAAATAAATAAAATAACTTGGTGACAACCTCTCAAGTAAAATAAAGAAGAAACAGAAAACTTTAGTGCTAGCTGCAGCTGAATCTATGATTGTTGTGGGGACGTTTACAGATTTTTATAATCTGGGAATCTAGATTACATAGGTTCAAACCTGAGATCCTGTTGCCAACAGAAACTTCAATCTCTTCCATAGGTGGACTGCTGTTATTTTCAGTATTCAGGCAGCTTCCAGCTATTGGTGCCCATCTGCTCCAGGGAGACAGTCTCTCTCCAGGTTCTTAAAGCTCCTCAAAGGCAGACTGCTACTGCTCGTTTCTCCACGGCATGCTCATGGTGGGGCAGTACGCATCTAGGTTCTATTCCAGCTACAGTTCTAGGCTGGATCTCTTCGCCTGAGCCTTCTAGACTCTCATACATCTGGGGACTCTTGGGCAGGAGAAAATTTCCTGCTCCCTCCCAACAGGAACACCTCAGTTTCTTTGCAGGATCCTGGGTTCAAGCGGATTATGTGGTTATCTTCCTGGGGCAGATGATTTTTGCTTCTATCTCTTCCTTTGAAGCAGTGCATTGAAGCAAGCATTCTTCGTACTCTCCACTAGAGGCAGGGGATTTTATTTCTGTCCTCTCTCTGAATTGAATCTTCCCCTGGGCCTGGGAGGTGGAAATCATTTTGTCCCTTCTTCCACAGTATAAGGATTTTTCTTTGTATGAGAGAAGAATTTAGAAAATTGGGCCAGGCTCTTTCTCTGTCACTCAGTCACTGGCAGCCATTCCCCATCTGCACACCTGCTCCACTCTAGAGGGCTCTCTCTGGTCTTTTGTCCTGCCTCCAATCTTTCTCAGGAGTACCTGGTGCTGGTGGAAATGAACTTGGAAGGAAGTGGACCCTCTACAAGAACTTGGACTAAATGTGGTTTTAAAATTCAGAATAAAACCCTTCTCTGTTGAATTTGCTTCTTTTAAAAATGCTTATTTTTAATGGGTAATTCTAGATAGGTTTTCTTCCAACAAATATAACAAATCTGTGTGTGACTCATTAGCATTTACTATTAATAAGCATTACAGAACAACTTTCTTTGAAAAAATTATTCCTTTATAATATACAATGGATGTAAAAACCTTCCAAGAGGCAAAGGCAAATTTAAAATTAATTTTGAAATCTTTTGTATCTATCTCTTTCTGTAGCATATTCGACAGAGATGAGTCGCAAGCCTAGGTACAAATGCATTTAAATATAAATGTTATGTTCAGAATCACAACACACCAGACTTGAAAGGGAACCAAATAATATCTAATTCAGCATTTTCACTTCAGTAAGTTAGGAAGGTATGGCCTAGATAAGGCAAATTTTCTTTAAAAACATAAAAAACTAATTAATAGTATAGCATAAACTATAACTGGTTTTTCCTGTTGCAACTTTAGAACCCTTTCTGCAACTTCAGGACACCTCTTCCATTGGAAGGTTAGCATGTAATGTATGCACACTAACTGTCTCAAGACAGCGCTTCCCCCACCCCTGGTATGGATTTAAAAGAAAGCTTTAAGTAGCCTTTACTTAAATTCTCATCCAACTTCCTATAAAGACATTTCACCCAAACACTGAATTTAATAATTCGTATTAAAAAGAGTATATTTATCTAATAGCTTTCCATTTCTTTTTATATTTTATAGTTCACACATTATTGAATGTAACATCTTGCATAAAAATATGATTCATTGTTTATTTTTCAAATCTTAATACCTAGGTCATTGTAGAAATACCATGTCAAAATTTTTATTTTTACTAGTATTATAGATTCCCATAAAAACAACCTTGTATCTCCTCCAAAGGCAGGGGCAGGGGGAGGGGAGAGAGAAAGAAAAAAAAAGGAGAGAGATGTTTAAAAACAAGGAAAACATGCAAAAGCAAAAATCTAACAGCTGATTATAAATATACTTTCCTATGCTTGCTGCGCTGTCTTGGTTTGAGTTGTATAATAATCCCTGTACAGAGACTGGTGGAAATGAGAAAATAATGCGCTAAAGATTAAGACTCACAGCATAGTAATTCATCAACAGCTATATTTCTCTAGGCTATACCAGCTTTGACACAACATTATTACCATGTGGTTCTGCCCCCATGAGCTTTTTGTTGGAATCACAATCCCATTTTCTGGCTCAAAGATCCTAGAAAATTGAGACCACCCCGAACTACCTTCTCTCTGTTTGTCAGGTATCTGGCATTCAACTTATTGGGGAGACTAATGTGTAGTTAACTGCCCTGTGAACCACTATAGGCATTCCTAGAGTGTTGCCCCCTCTATAGCTATTCCTGCCTTTGGGGTAAAGCTTTCCCACTCAAAAGCTTTATCATCCATGCGTGGTGTGAGGTAAGAGAAGCTAGTAAAGCCTGTGTCCCAGATAACCAAGCTGCCAACAGTGCTGTTGTTTTGACAAAATGTCCTCAGTATTCCTGCTGGAGGAATAAAATTCACCTGTTTTGAATCTCTTTAACTTAGCCACGTATGTAAACTGAAATGACACAAAACCAAAAGACTAAGAAAGGTAAAAAGAGTTCCATTTAGGATAGGAAATAATACACACAACTACCCTTCATATTTTCTCTAGGATTATAATCTTAATATCAGAATTTCCTCCCTCAGAATGCATGAGATTTGCTGATGCGATATCCTTTCTTCAATTAGACTAAGACTTAACTTTGTCTTGGATAAGCTAGTGAAGTATCTGGAATTCAGGAAATCATTTTAGAAGGAAATACTCTTCAAGGAATGCAAAACTGACTTTTGACAGTGTTTCTGGCCATTGCGTTCTAGCCATGACAGCAAAAAAACTTTATTTTTATGAAGCATATAATGTCAGAAGAAGAAGGAGGAATGAATTAGGAATGACAATTACAATATCTAATTGCCTTCTTTCCTTCTTTGGCCCATTCAGGGAAGGAAGAAACTTATTATGTGCCTCAATAGCTCTGTTTTTCCTTTTGGTAAAAAAAAAAAAAAAAAAAAAAAAACCTTTGTAATGTTAAGTAATAAAGACGATGTTTTATCTAGGTTCTTTGGTATTAGCTAGATGTCTACTATTTACATTTTTATAATAATACATTTTATCACAGAATACTTCTTATTCTATGCAAGTGTATAATACCATCAGCAATATTAGGGAAAGCCTTCCCCATACCAAGATAATGCCGTTTGTATAACACAATGGAACATAAAGAATGCTTTGAAAAGTCTCAGATCAACATCTCTTATGCACGTGCAGCTGTTCATTCTGGTCACTCTGTGGCATCCCCGTGACTTTCCAGAACAGGTGTTCAACATGATTTTATTAGACTTTTCTTCAGTAAAACCCATCTCACATACAATCATGTCCTTCCTGCTGCTTTGCTGCTAGGCAATCGTCTTCCTTGCCAAACTCTGCCAGTCTCTCATCGGCTTTTTCTGTTTCCCACGGAATTATGAGTGTCAGTTCTCAGAGGTTAGGTGGTACAATTCTCCTTCCCTATTCACGTATTTCTCTTCAGCAAAAAAAACAAACACTCCTGGGCTTCCATTCATTTCCATGAGTCTGAAACCCCCTGCAGCAAAATCTGAGAGACATGTATCTTTGTAACCATAGGGCATCATGCCTCAGAAACTAATTATTACACCTAAACTCCACTTCTAGTGTTTTGAGTCTCTATTTTTTTATTTTTTCCTACACCAGAATAAAAGTATGATTTAGTAACAGGGAGTTCAGAGTGATGAATATATCTGAGCATTATATTCTGTAATGCTTGTCATTTTGCATTATTTTAATATCCATTTAATGGGTTTAATTATTTAATTGAATTGAATTGTTTAATTATTCAATATGTCTATTTTTAGACCCTATAACTTGGGCTCTAGTATCTGCATAGCCATAATTAAATTTTAACTCATATTAGCTTTTGTCTTTTTCTTATGTGTGCTCTTATTCTTATATAGTAAATCATATAAAAATTTATAAAATGCAGATTCTTAATGGAAAAAAAACACAAAAACTTTGTTTAGTCTTTATCATGTAGCCATTTGATAACACAGAGCATTCTTTTATGTTCCTATCTTATTAAAGAGTAGAGAGAACTATCCAGATACTCTCCAGGGGAGAGAACCTAGGTTTCTAGTTGCATAATCTCATTAATTGGGTGTTCCTAGTGGTGAAATCAAAGATCTCTCACTTGGTATGAGCATAGAAGATAAAAGTTCTTTTATCTTTTCAGATTTGGAGTTAAGATTTTATAGAAGAGGTGATATTTGAGCTGGATTTAAATTCCAAATAATATGAAAAGGGAACTTCTATGAACAAATATACAATGTTTACGATATTTTGGGAGAAATCATTTAGTGGTACTGTGGAAGCAGTTTATGTGATCAGAAGATAAGGCTAAAAAAATATTTTGGTCCCAGATATTGAAGAACTGTAAAAAACCATAAAGGAATTTTAAAACAGTAGAGTGATAATATATCTATATTTCACAAAAATTTTTTTCTTTTTTCTTTTTTTGCTATACAGAAGAAAGAATGAGGAAGGGAGACACAAAACTTAGGGAAATCATTTAAGAGGGTATTGCATTATAAGGGTACAAAAAGACAAAAAACAATAACTGCAGAGGTAATTAAGAAAGATAGATAATTCAGGAAAATGTGTTTCTTATAATTGATAGGTTTCCAAGATTTGTTAATTAATTAAAAAGAGAGACTAATGGAAATGAGACAGAGAAATCTCTAATGTATGTTTTTTAAAGATACTGATATCATTAATGAAGATAATAACAGAAATAGGAGTACTAGTAGTGGAAACAGTAATGAAATACTATATCACAAAGACTAAACTAAATGATGTCACCACCATTTATTAAGTGATACTAATTATGTTATATAATGTTGATGAGGTTTCATTTCTTTATCTTCAGTCAGGATAAGCCTACCTGGCATTAAATTCAAATGAAATAAAATATCTCCATGTTAGAAATTGGGAAACAAATTCAAGACAAATACAGAGTTCAAGTAAATGCAGTACAAGTTCAAGTAAATATAGAGTCAGGGTACCATTTCCCATTATCTTCTCTACAAGTAGAAGAGAAGGCCAGTGAGTAGGGAGGAATCACAGATACAGATAAATGGAACAATAACCTGATGATGAGGATGATGACCTCAATAAAAGGACAATGACAATGACAATAAAAACGACTTTTTGAGTGCTTGCTATGAGTAAGACATTGTTGTAGTATTTTATGTGTATGAATCCCTTTATGACTGTTAAGAAGGCTGGAAGTTAACACTGTTATTATCATCCCCGATACAGACAGATTTGAATGGTAGCCCTGAAACAGATGCGGCAATGTCCTAATCTCAGGGAACTTTAAATGTGATTTTATTGTAAAGGAATATTTTCAGATGTAGATAAATTAAATATTTTGAGATGAGATCATCCTGAATTACAGAGGTTATCCCTTAGTGTGTGCTTATGAGAGAGAGCAGAAGAGAAGGCCACGGGAAGACAGAGACAGAGATTCAAGTGATACAGTCACAGGGATACTAACAGGCACTGGAAGCTGGAAGAGGAAAGAAGGATTCCTTCCATCCTAGAGACTCCAGAGGGAGTAAAGCCCTGAACTTGATTTCAGATTTCTGGACCCAGAACTATGACAGAATAAGCTCTGTTGTTTCAAGCCACCCAGTTAGTGGTAATTTGTTACAACTTCCTTGGAAGCTGATGTATCAATTATCAATTTATTCCTCCAACCTTTCTTATCTGCTCTGTGAAAATTGAGATGGGCTCTTTAATTATTTCTCCTTCGCACCATATTGTTCTCAGATAGTAGATGGTACTGGAAGGACACTACAAGAAGGGGCTTCTCTTCCTGGTTCTGCTGTTTTCTTTTTATATTTTATCTTATTTTCTTCCCCTTCTCCTTACTTTAAACTGCAAGCCTTCCAGGGGTTTCGGTGAACCTTGAGTGGAGCCGTCCCACGTTGAATTACAGCTGCACCTCCATGGTAGGAGTCCCAGTGAGACTCGAAGATACCTCATAGGGTATTTCACTAGCATCCTAGAAGAGTTCCTTCCCATTTGCTGGATCCTAGTGCAGTTCTCCACGCCTTAGCTTCTGCCCAGAGAATGTGGATCAATTCTGGTGTGGGACTACCAAGAGGACTTCTTCACAGCCCATCTGCCTATAACTATACCTTTTCTATAATAAGATCTGAATCACAACTTCGGGGAAAGGAGACCCCTTCCAAGTGTATGCATTCCTTAGGTACTCTCCACATCCCTAGGGCATTCTTTAGGGCTCTCTTTCTCCTTTATAGGTAACCTCCCTGTTATAGTTCATAACTCTTTATATTAAAGGTCCCCATTTAAAATTAGCATTTGGTTCCTGTTTCCTGATTGGACTCTAACTGATATACCCATTTTACATATGAAGAAATTGTGGCACAGGAATGTTAACTGACTTGCCTAAATCCACACTACAAGTAATTGGCAGAATCATTATTTAAACTGAAACAGTCTGGTTCCACATTTGTAGCCACTGTTTGTAAAAAACTAAAAGGAGTAAACCAAATATATGGCATACTAAATTAGAGATATCTATAAGGTATCCAGATGAAAGGAAAAAGACTCTACTTTTCTTTCTCTTTATTCTATCACTTTACTCTCAATACTTCACTTCTCTGGTCACTAAATGAAAGGAAAACACCTGTTTCCTTAACTCACTACTTCTCACACCAGATTATGGGCGTTTTGTCTCCCTCCCCCACCCACACACCACACAATTCTGCAATTCTCTGTGGACATCAACTAGGTGTCCTATAACTCAATTCTGAGCCATCTACCTGGAGTTAGCATCAGATCTCATAGGTTAAGGCTCATCCTCCCTCCATCTCAGATGCCAGTCACAAGGCCAAGTTATTATTTGTTATCCTGACTGATTAAGTGTAAATCAGAAGTTTCCTTTTCAGCCTAGATGATTTGGTAGATCAGCTTACAGAACTCAGGAAAATAGTTTACTAACTAGATCTTCAGTTTATTGACAACCACATGGAAGAGATCCACATGGCCAGGTATGCGAAGGATGCAAACAGAGTTTCCATCTCCTTTCTTGGCTCATCACCCTCCAGCACTTCTATGTGTTCACCAACCCAGAAGCTCTCCAAACCTCATATTTTAGGGATCTTTGCAGAGGCCTCATTACTTAGGCAAGGTTGATTAAATCATCAACCATTGGTGATTAGTTCAATCTCTAAACCCAACCCCTCCCCCAAGGTCAGGGTGGTACTGAAAGTTCAAATTTTCTAATCACATGCTTAATTCCCCTGGCAATCAGCCCAAATCCTGTGGTGGTCTAGAGGCTTTCCAAAAATCATCTCATTACATAAACTCAGGTGTGATTAAAAGGGGCTTTTTATGTATAGCAAGAGATACTCTTTTCAACTTTATGGCTTGAAGCTATTTCAGGAACCAAGGGCAAAAGACCAAATATTATGTAAAAAAGATGCTCCTGTTACTCTTAACACTTAAGAAATTATAAGGATTTTAGAAGCTGTGCACCAGGAAAAGCAATGAAGACCAAATACGTATTCCTTATTACAAATCACAATATTACTCTAGATCATATTTATATCATCATTTGACAATTATACTGTATAAATGAAGAGAGATAGAGAGGAAGAGTCATGGATCTAGATAATATAAACAAGTGCATATATCATTCCAAAAAAGGTTTGAAGCAGTGAGTGCAAAAAGAGTGACCCACATCTTTCAGACGTCCACATACAAGGTCCATTTGGCTTATAAAGTATTTGTGTGTTTTTAAACTTTCTAATTAGTGTCCAACTTTAAAAATTAGGATATTTCACATAATAGTGTAGTTTTTTAGCTTCTCTGAAAAAAGTTAGAACATCACAACTTCAAAACAGTAAAAATTTTTAACATTAATTATCCTACATCATTCTGTTACTTATAGGCAATTTCTTTGCATATTTATTATCTATCTTGGTTTATTAAAATAAAAATTCTGTGAGAATATAGCTGATCTCTTCTTATTGTTCCTCATTATCAAGAGCTATTCTGGATATATATTTCCTCAATAACTTGCTTTGCTTTAATTTAAAAAAAGTAGAGGCAAAAGCCACTTTGTCATGAGCTAAAAGCAAGACAGTGAAGGTATTGAGTATATTACTAAAAATACCCCCCTAAAAGCTTTTTACTTAAAAGAAAAAATAACTAAAAATTGTATTGTATATCTATACCTTTATGAAATCTAATATACAAAATATTCTAGTATCTTTTTGAAGTTAGTAATACACATTAACAAGTATGGAAAGGTAAGTAGTGAACATACTAATTCTTGAATTTCAATAGATGTTTTGAAAGATTATCTGAGACAAAGTAAATAGCAGATTCAAGTCATGATTATTGATAGATTAACAAAAACCTATGAAAAAATACATATAATCTAAACAGAGACTCCATTTTTGGTTGATGTTCTACTGAAACTGAATTATACACAGCCACACCCACACACACTCCCACACCCACCCACCCACATACAAACCACCAAAAATACATATTCTACAGTCGTTATACTTATATCCGGGTTATAAACTGAATTTTAGGTATTAAAAGAAAGAAAAAAATCAAATATTCCTTAGTACTAAAAAAACTTATTAAAATTTTAAATGGTTTTATTCTTGGAAAATGCTACATGACCAATATCTAATAATTTTCTAAGCCTGTAAAATGTATCACTCTACTTCCAACTCTCTCATTTTAATAATCTTTCCACACTGTGGATTATATCACCCCTCTTAATCTTACCATTCCTCTTCATTTTTGCCCTATTCCAAAATATTGGAACTCAATAAGATCTTCAAAATAGCAGTTTATGTCATATGCTTATTCTATAAAGTGCTTTTGCATATCAAATAATGCTCTCATTTATATAGTAACATAAAAATATACTAGTAAAAAAACATAAGAAATATAACTTGTGAAAGTGAACAAAGGAAACCTTATTTAAAGCCTTATTTCAGTCCATCTGAAAAACAACCTGAGGGTTTTGAAGGGGCGGGGGGTGGGAGGTTGGGGGATCCAGGTGGTGGGTATTATGGAGGGCACGCATTGCACGGAGCACTGGGTGTCGAGCAAAAACAATGAATTCTGTTATGCTGAAAAGAAATTTAAAAAAAAAGAAAAAAATAGTAATTAAAAAAATAAATAAATAAAATAAAATGGAGTCCAGGTGTCAGAAGGGAAGTGCTCACACTGTACCACTCCTTGCAGCTCTGCAATGCACAGGAAGAGAAGTACTTTGCATTCCCAACAGAAAGAAATTACTTTACTACCAGCAGAAGGAAGGGAGATTTTCTTGTTGCCCAGCAAGAGCCCAGCCAATGAGAGACTGTCACAACTCAGTCAATGAAAAGCCACTGCCTTTTGAACTTACACTTTCTCCAGTGGACTTTTGGTTTATAACAGCCCCTTTCTTCTATAAAAGAGTGGTCCTGTCCTTTGTTCTCTAGACTGGCTAATGGCTTTTTGCTATGGCTTGTCTCAAATTGTAATTCCTCTGCTATTTCTAAATAAACCCATTTTGTTGGTAAAGTAACTGGCTTTTTTATTTTCAAGGTCAGCAAACCTTATTTATGTACTAATTAACTATGAATTTTACCCTTGTTAATTGATATTCCTTATTTCTCTATCCTAATAGATGAACCCATAAATACAAAAATTAAATCCATGATCCTCATTTATGCTAAAGAGATTATTGTCACTCTTCAGTTAAAATTACTTCCTGGACAGGGGCACCAGGGTGGCTCAGTGGGTTAAAGCCTCTGCCTCCGAATCAGGTCATGATCCCAGGGTCCTGGGATCGAGCCCCTTGTTGGGCTCCTTTCTCTCTGCCTGTCAAATAAATAAATAAAAATCTTAAAAAAAAATTTCCTGGACAAGTGAAATCCATTCTTTTTTCATTTTTTTAAAAGATTTTATTTATTTATTTGACAGAGAGAGACACAGTAAGAGAGGGAACAAAAGCAGGGGGAGTGGAGGAGGCTTCCTGCAGAGCAGAGAGTCTGATGTAGGGCTTGATCCCAGCACCCTGGTATCAGGACCTGAGCCTAAGGCAGACAGCTTAAGGACTGAGCCACTCAGGCACCCCCTATTTTCTTTTTTAATGTTTAAAATTAGTTATTTGTTTTAACAACTCAAATTTTTTTAATTTTTTATAAACATATATTTTTATCCCCAAGGGTACAGGTCTGTGAATCACCAGCTTTACACATTTCACAGCACTCACCATAGCACATACCCTCCCCAATCTCCATAACCCCACCCCCCTTCTCCCAATCCCTCTCCCCCCAGCAACCCTCAGTTTGTTTTGTGAGATTAAGAGTCACTTACGGTTTGTCTCCCGCCCAGTCCCATCTTGTTTCATTTACTCTTCTCCGACCCCTTTAACCCCCCATGTTGCATCTCCACTTCCTCATATCAGGGAGATCATATGATAGTTGTCTTTCTCTGATTGACTTATTTCGCTAAGCATGATACCCTCTAGGTCCATCCACGTCGTCGCAAATGGCAAGATTTCATTTCTTTTAATGGCTGCATAGTATTCCATTGGGTATATATAACACTTCTTCTTTAACCATTCATCTGTTGATGGACATCTAGGTTCTTTCCATAGTTTGGCTATTGTAGACATTGCTGCTATAAACATTCGGGTGCACGTGCCCCTTCGGATCACTACGTTTGTATCTTTAGGGTAAATACCCAGCAGTGTAATTGCTGGGTCATAGGGTAGTTCTATTTTCAACATTTTGAGGAACCTCCATGCTGTTTTCCAGAGTGGTTGCACCAGCTTGCATTCCCACCAACAGTGTAGGAGGGTTCCCCTTTCTCCGCATCCTTGCCAGCATCTGTCATTTCCTGACTTGTTAATTTTAGCCATTCTGACTGGTGTGAGGTGATATCTCATTGTGGTTTTGATTTGTATTTCCCTGTTGCCGAGTGATGCGGAGCACTTTTTCATGTGTCTGTTGGCCATTTGGATGTCTTCTTTGCAGAAATGTCTGCTCATGTCTTCTGCCCGTTTCTTGATTGGATTATTTGTTCTTTGGGTGTTGATTTGCTAAGTTCTTTATAGATTTTGGACACTAGCCCTTTATCGGATATGTCGTTTGCAAATATCTTCTCCCATTCTGTCAGTTGTCTTTTGGTTTTGTTAACAGTTTCCTCTGCTGTGCAAAAGCTTTTGATCTTGATGAAATCCCAATATATCATTTTTGCCCTTGCTTCCCTTGCGTTTGGCAATGTTCCTAGGAAGATGTTGCTGCGGCTGAGGTCGAAGAGGTTGCTACCTATGTTCTCCTAAAGGGTTTTATGTATTCCTTTCTCACATTGAGGTCCTTCATCCATTTTGAGTTTATTTTCGTGTGTGGTATAAGGAAATGGTCCAATTTCATTTTTCTGCATGTGGCTGTCCAATTTTCCCAACACCATTTGTTGAAGAGGCTGTCTTTTTTCCATTGGACATTGCTTCCTGCTTTGTCGAAGATGAGTTGACCATAGAGTTGAAGGTCTATTTCTGGACTCTCTATTCTGTTCCATTGATCTATGTGTCTGTTTTTGTGCTAGTACCATGCTGTCTTGATGATGACAGCTTTGTAATAGAGCTTGAAGTCCGGAATCTTGATGCCACCAACTTTGGCTTTCTTTTTCAATATTCCTTTGGCTATTCGAGGTCTTTTCTGGTTCCATATAAATTTTAGGATTATTTGTTCCATTTCTTTGAAAAAAATGGATGGTATTTTGATAGGAATTGCATTAAATGTGTAGATTGCTTTAGGTAACATAGACATTTTCACAATATTTGTTCTTCCAATCCAGGAGCATGGAACATTTTTTCCATTTCTTTGTGTCTTCCTCAATTTCTTTCATGAGTACTTTATAGTTTTCTGAGTATAGATTCTTAGCCTCTTTGGTTAGGTTTATTCCTAGGTTCTTATAGTTTTGTGTGCAGTTGTAAATGGGATTGACTCCTTAATTTCTCTTTCTTCTGTCTTGTTGTTGGTGTAGAGGAATGCAACTGATTTCTGTGCATTGATTTTATATCCTGACACTTTACTGAATTCCTGTACAAGTTTTAGCAGTTTTGGAGTGGAGTCTTTTGGGTTTTCCACATATAGTATCATATCATCTGCAAAGAGTGATAGTTTGACTTCTTCTTTGCCGATTTGGATGCCTTTAATTTCCTTTTGTTGTCTGATTGCTGAGGCTAGGATTTCTAGTACTATGTTGAATATCAGTGGTGATAACGGACATCCCTGCCGTGTTCCTGACCTTAGCGGAAAAGCTTTCAGTTTTTCTCCATTGAGAATGATAGTTGCAGTGGGTTTTTCATAGATGGCTTTGATAATATTGAGGTATGTGCCCTCTATCCCTACACTTTGAACAGTTTTGATCAGGAAGGGATGCTGTACTTTGTGAAATGCTTTTTCAGCATCTATTGCAAGTATCATATGGATCTTGTTCTTTCTTTTATTAATGTGTTGTATCACATTGATTGATTTGCGGATATTGAACCAACCTTGCAGCCCTGGAATAAATCCCACTTGGTCATGGTGAATAATCCTTTCAATGTACTGTTGAATCCTAATGGCTAGTATTTTGGTGAGAATTTTCACATCTGTGTTCATCAAGGATATTGGTCTGTAGTTCTCTTGATGGGATCCTTGTCCGGTTTTGGGATCAAGGTGATGCTGGCCTCATAAAATGAGTTTGGAAGTTTTCCTTCCATTTCTATTTTTTGGAACAGTTTCAGGAGAATAGGAATTAGTTCTTCTTTAAATGTTTAGTAGAATTCCCCCGGGAAGCCATCTGGCCCTGGGCTTTTGTTTGTTTGGAGATTTTTGATGACTATTTCAATCTCCTTACTGGTTATGGGTCTGTTCAGGTTTTCTATTTCTTCCTGGTTCAGTTGTGGTGGTTTATATGTCTCTAGGAATGCATCCATTTCTTCCAGAGTGTCAAATTTGTTGGCATAGAGTTGCTCATAGTATGTTCTTATAATTGTCTGTATTTCTTTGGTGTTAGTTGTGATCTCTCCTCTTTCATTCATGATTTTATTTATTTGGGTCCTTTCTCTTTTCTTTTTGATAAGTCTGGCCAAGGTTTACCAATCTTATTAATTCTTTCAAAGAACCAGCTCCTAGTTTCGTTGATTTGCTCCATTTTTTTTTCTTTGGTTTCTATTTCATTGATTTCTGCTCTGATCTTTATGATTTCTCTTCTCCTGCTGGGTTTAGGGTTTCTTTCTTGTTCTTTCTCCAGCTCCTTTAGGTGTAGGGTTAGGTTGTGTAATTGAGACCGTTCTTGTTTCTTGAGAAAGGCTTGTACCACTATATATTTTCCTCTCAGGACTGCTTTTGCTGTTTCACACAGATTTTGAACCGTTGTGTTTTCATTATCATTTGTTTCCATGAATTTTTTCAATTTTTAATTTCCTGGTTGACCCATTCATTCTTTAGAAGGATGCTGTTTAGTCTCCATGTATTTGGGTTCTTCCCAAATTTTCTCTTGTGATTGAGTTCTAGCTTCAGAGCATTGTGGTCTGAAAATATGCAGGGAATGATCCCAGTCTTTTGATACTGGTTGAGACCTGATTTAGGACCCAGGATGTGATCTATTCTCGAGAATGTTCCATGTGCACTAGAGAAGAATGTGTATTCTATTGCTTTGGGATGAAATGTTCTGAATATATCTGTGATGTCCCTCTGGTCCAGTGTGTCATTTAATGCCTTTATTTCCTTGTTGATCTTTTGCTTGGATGATCTGTCCATTTCCATGAGGGGAGTGTTGAAGTCCCCTACTATTATTGTATTATTGTTGATGTGCTTCTTTGATTTTGTTATTAATTGGTTTATATAGTTGGCTATATAGAAGAATAGTGAATATAGAAGAAGTGAAGACACCTCACTTTCAATCTGGAGGTGTCTTCGGGTCTAAAATGAGTTTCTTGTAGGCAACATATAGATGGGTTTTGTTTTTTTTATCCATTCTGATACCCTGTGTCTTTTGATTGGGGCAATTAGCCCATTAATATTCAGGGTAACTATTGAGAGATATGAATTTAGTGCCATTGTATTCCCTGTAAGGTGACTGTTACTGTATATCGTCTCTGTTCCTTTCTGATCTACTACTTTTAGGCTCTCTCTTTGCTTAGAGGACCCCTTTCAATATTTCCTGTAGAGCTGGTTTGGTGTTTGCAAATTCTTTCAGTTTTTGTTTGTCCTGGAAGCTTTTTATCTCTCCTTCTATTTTCAGTGATAGCCTAGCTGGATATAGTATTCTTGGCTGCATGTTTTTCTCGTTTAGTGCTCTGAATATATCATACCAGCTCTTCCTGGCCTGCCAGGACTCTGTGGATAAGTCTGCTGCCAATCTAATATTTTTATCATTGTATGTTACAATGTTACAAGAAGACTTCTTTTCCCGGGCTGCTTCCAGGATTTTCTCTTTGTCACTAAGACTTGTAAATTTTACTATTAGGTGACGGGGTATGGACCTATTCTTGTTGATTTTGAGGGGGGCTCTCTGCACCGCCTGGATTTTGATGCTTGTTCCCTTTGCCATATTAGGGAAATTCTCTCCAATAATTCTCTCCAATATACCTTCTGCTCCCCTCTCTCTCTCTTCTTCTTCTGGAATCCCAATTATTCTAATGTTGTTTCGTCTTATGGTGTCACTTATCTCTCGAATTCTCCCCTCGTGGTCCAGTAGCTGTTTGTCCCTCTTTTGCTCAGCTTCTTTATTGTCTGTCATTTGGTCTTCTATATCGCTAATTCTTTCTTCTGCCTCATTTATCCTAGCAGTGAGAGCCTCCAATTTTTATTGCACCTCATTAATAGCTTTTTGATTTCAACTTGGTTAGATTTTAGTTCTTTTATTTCTCCAAAAAGGGCTTTTATATCTCCCGAGAGGGTTTCTCTAATATCTTCCATGCCTTTTTCAAGCCCGGCTAGAGCCTTGAGAATTGTCATTCTGACCTCTAGATCTGACATATTACCAATGTCTGTACTGATTAGGTCCCTAGCCTTTGGTACTGCCTCTTGTTCTTTTTTTTTTGTGGTGAATTTTTCTGCCTTGTCATTTTGTCCAGATAAGAGCAAGTAAAATACTAAAGGTGGCAAAGACCCCAGGGAAATATTCTTTAACCAAATCAGAAGAGATCCCAAATCGTGGGGGGGTGGAGAAAGTGGATAAAAAGAGGTTCAGGAAAAAAAACGAAACATTTAAAAAAAGAAAATGAATAAAGAAAAAATATAAAAAAGAAAAAAATATATATATATTAGATAAACTAGTTTAAAAATGTTAAAAAAGAAAAGGGTAAAAGTTAAAAAAATATTAGCAGCAGAAGAAAAAAATAGAAAAAAAATTAAATTAACTGCAAGACTAAAGAATCATGGGGAGAAAGCCATGAGTTCTGTGCTTTGCTTTCACCTCCTCTGGAATTCTGCTACTCTCCTTGGTATTGAACCTGCACTCCTTGGTAGGTGAACTTGGTCCTGGCTGGATTTCTTATTGATCTTCTGGGGCAGGGGCCTGTTGTAGCGATTTTCAAGTGTCTTTGCCACAGGCGGAATTGCACCGCCCTTACCAGGGGCCGGGCTGAGTAACCAGCTCGGGTTTGCTTTCAGGAGCTTTTGTTCCCTGAATGCTTTCCGTAGAGTTCCTGGAGGACGGGAATGAAAATGGCGTCCTCCCAGCCTCTGGCCCGGAGGAGCCGAGAGCTTGGGGCCCCACTCTTCAGTTTGTCCTCAGAGAATAGCACCCAATTACTCCTGTCTCCCTGGCCTCCAGCCGCGCTCAGAGCTCACCGAGCCTGCGACTGGTTCAAGGTAACCCCGAGCTGAGAGCTCACTCCTCGGCTCTGTCTCTGTAGCCGGCTTCCCCGTTCTAATACCTGCAAGCTCTGCAACACTCAGACCCCCCTGATCCTTCTGTGACCCTGCAGGACCTGAGGCCACGCTGACCCCACATGGGCTTCACCCCCGTTTAGCCTCTGGAGCGATGTCCCTCAGCGGAACAGACTTTTAAAAGTCCTGATTTTGTGGTCCGTTGCTCCGCCGCTTGCCGGGAGCCAGCCCCTCCCCCTGCGGTCTATCTTCCCGTCCCTTTGGATTCACTTCTTCGCCAGTCCTACCTTTCAGAAAGTGGTTGATTTTCTGTTTCTAGAATTGCTGTTCTTCTTCTCTTTGATCTCCCTTTGGATTTGTAGGTGTTTGCAATCTTTCGATAAGCTATCTAGCTGATCTCCTGCTACCTGATTTAGTCTCAGCCTGTTACTTCTCCGCCATCTTGACTCCCTCCCTCCAACAACTCAAATTTTTAATGTCATCTCCTATGTTTCTTTTTATCTTTATACTGTCCTGTCCATATCAATTTCCAATAGCTCATTTATTTTACAAACTTCATCTTAACCTTCCTTAGATTTCTAGCCTACATTTCCCTCTTTAAAATCTAGATTTATCTAACATCTACTTGTTTGGGGACAAATATCCTCTATGTAGTTAACTATCTCATCTTTTCCTTTAATTCACTTTTTTAAATATGCTGTGTAAAGGTTATGTTTCCCTATGTTTATAGGGATGGGGACATGGTTGTGATTAACAAATGCAACAGACAGTAACCACATATAGTTGATCAACTTAGGAATTCATTTTGAATATCTTCTGTGTGTCTTAATAATTGAATTTATTAATTCAATAACATAGTCATCCTTTCAGCCTAAATCTATCATAACCATAAAGATGCTAGGCATGCTCTTAGTTCTTAGTCTCTTTTCTAATAGTAAAGACAGATTTAGAAATTCTCAGTCTCTCTCATGTCATGTAGTTGAATTTATAAAAGTATAGACTATTGATAGTATAACCAGGTATATAGGAATGTCTAATATATAACTGAATGTGTATAAATGAGTATAGCACATAGTTAAATGCATGTCAATGTATATGGCATAGAATAAGACGGAAATAATTGCAGAATTAGAAACTGTCTAGAGTGTTTACTTTAAACTCACTCTTGTTTTAAGTTCTTTATATATATTTGGAAACTTAATGCTAATAAAAACTCTATAAGGCAGGTATTCTTATTATCATACTTTGATAAAAATTGAGGAAATTTTAAGAATAGGGAGATTAAGTAAATTGGCCAAGGTCTCTCAGTAAATAAATTATGGTGCTAAGATTCAATTTCAGGAAATTTGACTCCAGCATTTCCCTCTTAAACAGTATATTATACCATGACATAATTCAGAAAATATCATTTGATTTCACTGATCTATGGAGGAAACATCTTAGGTATAAATAACAACTATAAACAAGTATAAAATTTACATAAAGTTTCAGGTTCATCATTACTAATGAATTTCAACTTAGAATGAATAAAGATAGTTTTGAATGAAGTTGAAGTTACAATGATATCAGTGAAATAATTTATATTGTATTAGCATGCGTATTTAGGTATATATTTATAATGTATTATATTCATTTTTACTAAATCTCTCAGAAAAGATAAAAGTTTACTGCCATGTAGAGAGTACCAAATATAATTCCAAATTTTGAGGAAATTTTCCCCACTTTTAGTCATGGGAAGAGCCACTGCAGAGTTTTCATGCAGCTTTTTTGTGTTCTTACAGAAAGATGAATGAGACACAAGTCAATGTTACTTTCATTCATAGCTGAAAGGCTGATACCAGTTGGCCTATTTGCTCTGTCATCATAAAGCAGAGATGAGAATTGTGATAGAATACACGTCTTGAAGACAACACTGTAGAATATAAAACAAGGTAATACTCAGTCTACTTCTACTCATTGTAAATATATCTTATTCCCTTACATTATGTTTTGTCGTAAAGTATAGTATGACTGTAATTTAGACTGTGTGTGAGGTTATAGGAAATAAACGGGTAGAAGAGCGCTTAGTCAACCTTCATTCTTCAGTTTTACTCCTTTGTTCTCTGTCCTCCATAGGAAACAGATTCTAAATATATTTCATTGACTCTCATTTCCTAGCCTTGATTTAGAATACAATTGATAGCTTCATAATACTTTTTATCTGTAACATCAACAGTGATGTCATAGACACTTAAAGATCTCTTTAAATCATTTACGAAATCAGGGTGCATTTTCAGTACTTGTGTAAGAGCATAGGCAAAAAAAAAAAAAAAAAAAGCACAGGCAGGTGAATATATATATTTTCCATGGCAGACCTCTCTCCCATCCTGCCGTCTTCATTTCCATTACAATAATTATGCCCTTTTGCTATCTCTTTCATAGTAATGGGTATTTTTAAGAAATATGCAATATAATGAAAGTTAGAAGTCATTATGCACTGATAAAGCTATATTTTTTCCTAACATTAAAGAATGGTGATGTGTTATAAAGCAAATATTTACTCAATCTTTAAGAGAAGCTGTGCTTTCAACTTGCCCTGATTCATTATTTAAAAGCAAGGTAACAATCTCCTTGAGCTTGATGGAAAGAAGCCTTTGCCTACTTTGGAGATTCTCTCTGTATTTAGGATTTGTATTTTTCCTCATCATCGCCTTGCCTATTTGAACAGTATTTATAAATATAACATGCAGTGCATCTGAGTCAGAATCCTGTTCTAGCATTTATTAGTCATGGTAATACTGAGAAAATTATTAACCTTTCTGAGAATTTATTTCCTCTTCTCTTAATAAGGTTTATACTACCTTTTTCACAGAATTGTTGTGAAGAGAAAACAAGTTAGAATACTAAAAATATTTGGTAGAGTATTTAGCCCATATAGTACTTATTTTCTATAATAGCAAGTGCTGCTGTATTTGCTTTTGACATAGTATATTCGCAAATGCCTTTAATTAATGGGGAGTCCAAAGGAAAAAATAAAATCAAAACAATTCTTAGTTTATTACAACCATACTTCCTTTGATTTGGTTACCTAAAGACCTGCTCAGAAACTTCCTGAGGGATAAAATAAAGAAGATATTTCCTTTTCAAAACAAGACAATTAAAGGAATCATTTATAAATATAGAGTCATAAATAAATAAATAGCCAATGATAAAGTTTAAAGTTAACCTAGAAAAGTTTTCCTTATCTTCAAATAGGAAAATAAGGGAAAGAAAAGGAAAGAAAAAAACTGTTTGCAAAAAAAAATGTGAATATTCTAAAATACATGTCATTCACATAAGTAGTACTATAATTTTTTAATGTTTAGACTTATTATAGAATATAGGAAATATTACAGAGGATTAGGATAAAAGCTGACCTATTGACTTACATAAAATGACTAAGGATAGAATTTGCCTTGAGATTCTAAAAATATAATTTCTATATGGAAATACTTTTTAAGTTTGCCATTATGGAACCATATCGTCTTACTTATATGTTTATTAAGATGTTTATTAGATGTTATCAAATATTGGGAGACTGAAAAGAAATCAGAATTCAGTATCCTTTCATTTTGCTCAGAGGAAGCTACAAACTCAGGGTGAAAATCCATTTAACATAGATATCAATTACCAGAAGGTTAAAAAAAAAAAAATTAATTCTAGAGTGTCTGAAGAACTTGATTTTCAGCAGAATCCATTTACAATCCTCAAAGTGACACTGACTCCATTAGAGGCCAAGTGTAAGTAAACGATCAAGCTTAACAGAAGTGCTTAAAGAGCCATAAATCAGGAAGAGCTTGAAAGTGAGGGGATTATTAAGGTTAACTGTTGTAAGATAAGGAGGTGAGAAACCTTGACAGAGCAACAAGATAGTTATCACTGCTTTAAGGTAAAAATCATTACTTTAGAAGGGGAATTTAATTTGTTCCTAAATAAAAGAAGATTGATTTTCGTTTTCATTTTGTAGGTTTTATTTTCCTATTGAAATTCCAAGCCGGGGACTGAGGGTGGTCAGAAGGATAGAAATACTGATGCATGGAAAACAGTTTGTAAAGAGAAATTCATAAGTGTGCATTTGTTTTAGTGACCATTAAGATTTGAAAAATACAAGTCCCCAAACAATCAGCAACCTATTTTCATTTAATTTACATCACTACTATGTTTGCAACACTAGAAATTTTCATGAAATGAGGAAAATTAATAGAAGAGAGATAAACCCAGGGAACTGCCAAACTTTTTCATACAAGTTTACCTGAACTCAGTTATTTTACTAATGTAAGTAATTACTGATAATAACAAAATGATAGTAATAAAATCTTCAGATGTGTTTGTATTTATCTTTAAAGAAATTAGGAGACAATTTTCAAGGTGGGGATCAGGATTCAGATAGCTCTTTCCTAATTAAGTGGGAACAGTTTTCAATTGCTTTGGTAGAATTGAATCTTCAAAGCAAAATAAAGCTAAATTGACAGAAAAACACATACATAGAAAAATATAAGTACAGTGGATAAATACCAAGTCAGCAAAATCTACAGTAAAGTTTTTATCTCTCTTTCTCTTGCTTTTAAGGTAACTTTTACTGGTAACTTTGGGCAACATTCACTTCAGTTTTTGTTTCTTAAGTTCTACAATAAAAAGAATATCCCTTCTGCACCTACTGTGGGATAGATGCTATATTAGGCACTGAAAATACAAATATGAATTAAATATATTTTCTTAAGAAATTAACTGTTGGTGGGTATTATGGAGGGCATGTATTGCATGGAGCACTGGGTGTGATGCATAAACAATGAATCTTAGAACACTGAAAAAATAAAATAAAGTTTTTAAAAAATCAACAAGGGGAACCTGGGTGGCTCAGTGGGTTAAAGCCTCTGCCTTCAGCTCAGGTCATGATCCCAGGGTCCTGTGATCGAGCCCCGCATCGGGCTCTCTGCTCGGCAGGGAGCCTGCTTCCTCCTCTGTCTCTCTCTCTCTGCCTGCCTCTCTGTCTACTTGTGATCTCTGTCAAATAAATAAATAAAATCTTTAAAAAAAAAATCAACAAAAAAGAAATTCACTGTTTACAAACCTGTCAGCTACTGAATGGCTTTCTAAAGAACTGGTATTATAATAGAAATAGAACTCTCAAAAATCCTTTAAATGAAGAAAATTAGTCAATTCCTTCTCTTCATGTCTCCATTTCCACCACCTCTAGCAAAAATTTAATAATAGAGCGGACAGTAAGAAACTAAGCTCAATGGACGTTAGTTCTTCATAAAAATTCTGCAATTGCTTCAAATTGCATAGGTAGAATCAATAAATCTTACAGCTTTCATAAATGAATCATCATTTCATAGTATTGCTATATAAGAGTCCCTCCATTCCAAACATCTATTGTGTAGAATATGTCGTTCTACTCAGCTTCACATCCATTTCAAACAATATTACCACACGCTACCAGCTCATCCATTGTTGCAGAAATGCTAGTTGTGTAAACCATCAAACACTGTATGGTATCTTCATTTATATCCTGAAACATTAGGGTTTTTGATTCACTACCAAGATGAACCTTTTTAGAACACTCCAGTACTCCAGGGCTGTAGCTGAAGCTTGACAGGCTACAGAGAGATCTGTAGGCTACATAGGCTACCACAAAGCCTATCCTCAGACACCAGTGGACTGGTGGGATGCTAGAATTAATTTTCTTATTAATTTTATAGTCAGTTAAGTACAATGTATCTTACATCTTAAGCAACCTTTGAGCATCCCCCAATCTGACAGCCTTTACATCATCATCATATTCCACCTAGCTCCTGTCTTCTACACTTAGTCCTATTTTTCCGCCCTGTCCTAGAATTCACGCTCTCTGAAATTTTCCCTAAATCCTCTGGCTCTTCATTCTTGTTTTTAGTTGAAAAATAGCTTCTTGATGAGGAAATGACTTTCCATGAAGTCTTTTCAGGTCCTACATCCAATGAACACTTAATTTGCGACCTAGACTTCTGTACCTTGATGCTTTCTAAGCTTATTCACTTATTCACTTGAATAGGGAAAGGCTAAACACTGGTTTTCTGAGACTTAGTCCACTGGGTTAAAAACACTCCCAAAGATGGGGATCTTTGTCTTGAACTCTTCATCACTTCCTCTAATATAATAAATATTTTAGAACTTACGGTCTTTCTTTCCACACTTGTCACCTGCCATCCTGACTGAGCAGTTCCTTTTCCAATCATCTCCAAGTATCTTCTCTTCATATCATTTTGACCAACGGTGTTTCTTCCTTCTCATTCTGGGACTTGAAATAATAACTGAAAATGATTTCAGGCTCCTACTGAGATTATCTAATGCTGTTATTTAGTTATCTAACTCTGTTATTATCCAACCCCAGTATTCCTCTACTTCCTTCCTACCTACTAGATCCTTCACTTTCTTTCATTTACAGATCAAATTTCATATCCCAACAGCTTACCCAATAATTTTTCAATATTCTTAACTCACTTTTCCAATATCCTTCTATTCTACCACTTGACAAAATCATTCATCTGTGAATTTGACAGCATTCTCTTTTCTGCCCCTACTGTAGTAGCCAATCTCAAATTGACCCCGAATGATCTGTAGCTTTTGGCATGAAGCCTCCTTCCACACTGGAGCAAGATCGGTCAGTGTGAAAAACAGTATATTGCAAAAGTGGTAGTATGTAACTCCAAGATTAGGTTATAAAGGCACTGTTAACCTCTGATTCTCTCTGGCTCTGTCTTTCTCTCATGACTTACTTTAGGGGAAGCCATGTCGTGAGTAACTATATGGAGACTCTTTTAACAGCCATGTGAGTGAACTTGGAAGTGAATCCTTCAGCCCTCATCATGTCTTTAGGAACTATAGTTTGATTGTAACTTCATGAGACATGTTGAGCAAGAACTGTAGAGCTAACCTGCTCACAGATACCTGATCCATTATAATAGCTTGTTATTTGAAGCTACTAAGTATTAGGGTAATTTGTTACATAGCAATAGATAACACAGTTGCTGAGCCCTGCTAGGGAAAAATCAGATAATTATGAAGACTGATGAAGTCAGTTAAGTGTCTACCTTTAACTCAGGTTTTGGTCCTGGGATCTAGCTCCCAGTCTGGCTCCTTGCTCAACAGAGTCTGCTTCTTCTTCTCTCTCTGCCCCAGCCCCCCAACTCATGTGTACATGCCCCCTCTCTCTCCCTTTCTCAGATCAATAAATAAAATCTCTAAAAAATTATGAAGACTGGTCTTAAATTCTTGTGTCCTTAATCTCCACTCTGTTTCAGTACTGTTTTCTTAATCCATTCTCTATCCAGTGTCTCCAGTGTATTTTCTTAAATTGCTCCACTCTCATCAAATCTCTAAGTTCTACCTCCCTTATTATCTTATAAATACCTTAGACTATTCTATTATCTTACAAATCTTAGTGAGATGTATAAAATATATTAAATATAGCTTTTTTCAAGTTTCCGTTATTGAAGATAGATCTACACATTATAGAGTATAGGCTACATATATGTCTATATCAATCTTTCAACTTTTTCCTTTCTTTTGGTTTCTTCCAGTTAACATTTAATTATGCCCACCTAATACCCTACAGCTTCCTTTAACTCTAATTCTTCATTCAGTTAAAGCTTTAGTTAATAGTTGACCTTTCAAGTCAAACTTCTGGGAAGAACTATTCATACTTTTCTCTCATTATTTCCTCTTCTCACATTATTCCTCACCAATGACAATTTGGTTTCTGTTCCTAGTATCCCATTAAATTTTTCTCATCACAATCATTAGTTGGTTATTTTTTTATAGATGATAAGCATATATCCTTTGCAATCTCATTTAACTTGATTTCTTCCACTAATTCCATAATGCCATAATATAGATATATTTTTCCATTTAATTTTCTGAACTTAGATTCTCTATCTCCTTTGCTGATCCCTTTCATAAAATAAATACTTGGTAGAAAATTTCCTTTTGTTGGAGTCCTTTTAGGTATGTAATGTATATACTTCATTACGTATGCAATTAAAACATAGTTTATAAAGAACCCTTCAGTAGTCCTTGAGAACTTTAGAAATATATCTTTCATGGATTATTACTGAAAACTTAAACTAGAGAGTCATTTACATTAGTTAATATAAGTAAACAAATATTATTTGGGCATAAAGAGTATTTCCAGAAAGTGTTTTGAAGCTAAGACTACTTTGAAAGCAGAGATGACACTCAGTAAAATTATCCATACACTTAAATTTAAAAATCAGCCAAGGGAAAAGACAAATAAGAGGAAGTGAACAGAGTGGGTGCATAGAATATGTGAGGAAATAGGATCCTTCCATGACTCGTCTATATAGACTGACAGAAAAGTTTCTATCATTGTCTTTTATCCTCATTGTAAGAGACTGAGTCAACAACAACAAAAAAAGACAGAAAAGCTTCTCATACAACTTTGTCTTAAGAATTAGTTCTATAAGAGGGAAAGTGAGAGGGAGACAGACATTGAGAGAACGTGAAGAAAGGAGAGAAAATGGTGTCCACGGATTACAGTACCTACAGCCAAGCTGCAGCCTAGCAGGGTTACAGTGCATACACTGCCCATCCCACTCAAGGATATGCACAGACCACCCAGGCATATGGGCAGCAAAGTTATGGAACCTATGGACAGTCCACTGATGTCAGCTATACCCAGGCTCAGACCACTGCTACCTATCGGCAGACAGCCTATGCAACTTCTTATGGACAGCCTCCTGCTGGTTATACTACTCCAACTCCCAGGCATACAGTCCCAGGCATACAGTCAGCCTGTCCAGGGGTACGACAGTGGTGCTTATGATACCACCACTGCTATGGTCACTACTACCCAGGCCTTCTATGCAGCTCAGTCTGCTTATGGCACTCAGCCTGCTTACCCAGCCTATGGGCAGCAGTCGGCAGCCATTGCACTTGCAAGACCACAGGATGGTAACAAACCTGCTGAGACTAGTCAACCTCAATCTAGGACAGGGGGTTACAACCAGCCCAGCCTAGGATATGGACAAAGTAACTACAGTTATCCCCAGGTACCTGGGAGCTTCTCCATGCAGCTAGTCACAGCACCACCATCTTATCCTCCCACCAGCTACTCCTCTACACAGTTGACTAGTTATGATCAGAGAAGTTATTCTCAGCAGAACATCTATGGGCAGCCAAGCAGCTATGGACAGCAGAGTAGCTACGGTCAACAAAGCAGCTATGGACAGCAGCCACCCACTAGTTACCCCCCGAAAACTGGATTCTACAGGCGGTACCAAGTCAATATAGCCAACAGAGCAGCAGCTACGGGCAGCAGAGTTCATTCCAACAGGACCACCCCAGTAGCATGGGTGTTTATGGGCAGGAGTCTGGAGGATTTTCCAGACTAGGAGAAAACCGGAGCATGAGTGGCCCTGATAACTGGGGCAGGGGAAGAGGGGGATTTGATCATGGAGGCATGAGCATAAGTGGGCGGGGAGAAGGATGTGGTGGAATGGGCGCTGGAGAGCGAGGTGACTTCAATAAACCTGGTGGAACGTTGGATGAAGGACCAGATCTTGGTCTAGGCCGACCTGTAAATACAGATGAAGACTCTTGACAACAGTGCAATTTTTGTGCAAGGCTTAAATGATAATGTGACTCTAGGTGATCTGGCTGACATCTTTAAGCAGTGTGGAGTTAAGATGAACAGGAGAACCGGACAACCCATGATCCATATCTATTTGGACAAGGAAACAGGAAAGCCCAAAGGTGATGCTACAGTGTCCTATAAAGACTCACCAACTGCCAAGGCTGCCATGGAGTGGTTTGATGGGAAAGATTTTCAAGGGAGCAAGCTGAAGTCTCCTCTTGCTCGGAAGAAGCCTCTAAGGAACAGCCTGCGGGGTGGCATGCCGCCCTGTGAGGGCAGATGAATGCTGCCGCCACTTTGTGCAGGTCCAGGGGCCCAGGAGATCCTGGGGGCCCCATGGGTCACATGGGAGACCATGGAGGAGACAGAGGTGGCTTTCCCCCAAAAGGGCCCCGGGGTTCCCAAGGGAACCCATCTGGAGGAAGAAATATCCGGCGCCGAGCTAGAGACTGGCAGTGCCCCAGTCCAGATTGTGGAAACCAGAACTTCACCTGGAGAACAGAATGCAGCCAGTGTAAGGCCCTGAAGCCTGAAGGCTTCCTTCCACCACCCTTTCCACCCCAGGGCAGTGACCATGTCAGAGGTGGCCCTGGTGATATATGGGGCGAAAGTGATGGCCTCATGGACCACAATGGTCTCAGTGGGATGTTCAAAGGTGGCCGTGGTGGAGACAGAGGGGGCTTCCATGGTGGCCAGGGCATAGACCGAGTGGCTTTGGTGGAGGAAGATGGCGCGGCCCTGGCAGGCCCCCTGGACCTTTGATGAAACAGATGAGAGGAAGAAAAGGTGGGCGTGGAGGACCTGAAAAAATGGATAAAGGCGAGCACCATCAGGAACTCAGAGACGGCCCTACTAGATGCACAGACCTCACAGAGCTGCATTGACTACGAGATTTATTTTTTAAAACCAGAAAATATTTTAAATTTATAATTCTATATTTATAATGTTGGCCACAACATTATGATTTTTCCTTGTCTGTACTTTAGTATTTTTCACCATTTGTGAAGAAACATTAAAACAAGTTAAATTGGGGTGGGGGGAGAATTAGTTCTATAAATATGTTATCCTTTAAACTCCAACTTTTAAAAAAGAGTTGTGTGTTATCCTGGTATCTTGCCAACATAGTAGTAGTCCCCTCCTGCTAAATACAGAACATCTGATTATATACCCTTTCATTATTTGTTCGAATCTGGAGATTCATAAATTCTCATTTTATGGTGCCTTTAAAGTCTTAGTAATTTTTCCATGTCATGCCCTAAGTCAAAAGTAATTATGTAAAAACAATATAATAGTTGTAGTCAGTGTGGTATCTGGGAGATACTGGTGTTCTTTTTTTGCATATAAAAATATATTATGAGGTACTGACAAAGAATGTCTTTACATGCCCCTTAGGTTGACTAAATGTTAGGCAAGTTTCTTTCTGGCTATAGAATCTGACTTCCCTTTATTCAGAGCATTTACTTTAGAAAACTTACAATTTCAAATTTTTTTTGCCCCTTTGAGATGTAAATCTTGTCCCAGCCTCTTGTCGGTGTTATAAGCCAGAAATGTCTTTCTCAAGTAGCTGGGAGCCATCCTTTTAAAATGTAATCACCAAAAAGACAGTGCCCCTATCTCCCAGTCTCTTTTGGGGGATGAGAGCCTAACTTCATTATCCATCAGTTAGAAAACATGGATGGCCTAATCACATTGACCAACCATCCCCTTAATGTCCTTCAGTACTTTTCCGCTAGCCTTCCATAACACTTAGAAACTCTCCTGCATTTTGCTTCAGCGGAGTTGAGTTCAGCATCTCTCCCCCTGTTGCAGTGGTAATGAACAAAGTCTCCCTTAGACTTTTGGATGCAATTTTTCTTTGGCAGCACCCCTAAGAGTTTGCCACGGTGCCTTGGGGACACCTCAGTGTACCTTGGGAAATCATCATTCTAATCTAATCAGGAATCTAGGAAGTAAGAAGATGGAAGACTAGTAAAACAAACCAAAAAAGTAAGAATACCCTTTATAGAATACCTCCATCCCCATCCCCATCCCTGTTTCTCTTCTCCCAAATTTTACCTCACCTAACCTCAGTTTTAAAACAAACTGCTATAGAAGAAAGTTAGGTAATATAAGTGGGACTTTGGAATTCTACTCAAAATAAAGGACATTTTTTTCTTCTACCCATTTCTTAAACTGTACTATGCCTCAGGATTCTCTCCTTGGTTTATTTCTCACCCAAGAAAATCTCTCTAAACTATTTCATACGCTGCCATACCTTCAATTACTATCATTTCAAAAGGGGGAGGATGACGCAGCTTCCACTGGAAAGGGGAAAGCTTGTATCAAATCCTCAAGGAGCATTTCCAAATTATATGCTGCTTCCCACTGTCCAATACCCAATATATTCCATTAAAGGGGATTCTTTTTTTTTTTTTTAAGGTTTTACTTATTTGACAGAGAGACACAGCGAGAGAGGGAGTGGGAGAGGAAGAAGAAGGCCTCCTGAGGAGCAGGGAGCATGCGGGGCTCCATCCCAGGGTCCTGGGATCACCTGAGCCAAAGGCAGATACAATGACTGAGTCACCAGGCACCCCACGTAAAGGGGATTCTTGCTTTCTAATTGAGAATCATTTTTATTGTGAGTGAATGCCATGGAAAGGTAAGTTTTAAAAAGAATATTAGTAACTGCTGAATTCTGGTGACCCTCAAATATATTTTTATGCCTAAAACTCTTCCTAAAGTCCAAACATATATTTCCAATTTTCTGTGGACATTTGATGTACCCTTCAAATTCAATATGTCAAAAGTGAAATTGTTTTCTTACCCAAATATTCTGGATGTTATACCCCTAGAACAATGAACAGCATGGGTCAATTTGATTCTATCCCCTAAAAAAAATGCATATAATTACCTATCTTCATGTGCAGTACTGTTACTCAAGGTCAGGTCACTAGGTTTCTCATTTGGATTTCTATAAGTCTGATTATTCATCAGTCTTTATTTTTTAAAAAAGATTTGTTTATTAGAGACAGAGAGAGAGAGCAATTATGAGCAAGGGGCAGTGTAAAGGGAGAGGGAGACAAGCAGTCTCCCCACTGAGTGGGGAGCCTGACACAAGGCTTAATTCCAGGACCCCGAGACCATAACCTGAGACAAAATCAGGTCAGATGCTTAACCAGCTAAGCTACTCAGGTGCCCCATATCAGTCTTTAAATATTAAATTATTTTAATTGTGGTAAAAAACATGTTAACATTCTTCACAAAAACCTACCCACAAGAGTTTATAGCAGTTTTGTTCATAATTGCCCAAACTTGGAAGCAACCAAGATGTCCTTCACTAGGTGACTGGATAAATAAACTATGGTTCATCTAGACAAAGGAATATTGCTCCACAATGAAAAGAAATGAGCTATCAAGCCACGGTAAAACATAGAGGAAACTTAAATTCTTATTACTAGGTGAAAAAAGCCAATCCAAAAAGGCTACATGCTAAATGATCATAACTATATGACACTTTTTAAGAGATTTATTTATTTATTTTAGAGAGAGAGATAGCACATGCATACGTGTGAGTACAAGGAGGGGTGGAGGGGCAGGTAAGAGCGAGTGAATCTCATGCAGACTCCACACTGAGCATGGAGCCTGATGCTGGGCTCGATCTCATGACCCTGGGATCATGACCTGAGCCAAAACCAAGAGTCAGATGTTTAACCAACTGAGCCACCCAGGTGCCCCACTACATGACATTCTATGCTTGAGGAAGGAATAGGCAGAGCGCAGAGGATTTTTAGGATAGGGAAAATATTCTATATGATAATGTAACAATGGATATGTGTCATACATTTGTTCAAATTCATAGAATGTACAAAGTTAAGAAATATAATGTAAACTAGGGACAGGTTCATCAGCTATAACAAATACTTTCTGGTGGGGATGTTCGTAACAGGGAAGGCTATGCGTGTGTGTGGGCAGGGGCATATGAGAAATCTCTCTACCTTTCTCAATTTTGCTGTGAAAATAAAACTGCCTAAAACACTAAAGTCTTAAATCATATAACATAAACTTTATAATATTAACTACTTTTAAGTATACAATTCAATTACATTAGATAGAGTCACATTATTTATCTTATAAAACTGAAACTACTATTTACCCATTAAACAACTCCTCATTTCTCCCTCTCCCAGGCCCTTGTAACCCCCATTCTACTGGTCTATAAATTTGACTACTGTGGATAATTCACATAAGTAGAACCATACAGTATTTGTCTTTTTGTGACTCTTATTTCACTGAGCATGATGTCCTCAGGGTTCATTCATATTGTAGAATGTGACAGGATATCCTTTCTTTTTTAAAGTTGAATAATATTTCATTGTATGTTTATAGCACATTTTATCTCTTTTGATTTTTCACCACAGAAGTGTGAATCAGTTTTATAAAATGTAAATGGAATGACATCATTCACTTGCTTAACCTCTTCAGTAGCATCCTTTGACATTTAGATCATCTTCAGTAAAATCGATACGTAATTAGTTAGTAATTTCATCTGCTCTTTTTTATCCATGCAGCCTCAGCTGTCACCATTCTCCCTAACTTGCCTTCTTCTTTGCATACCTATAATTTATTTATAGAGAAATTTTTCTTCCTCTTTTTTCTTTCTTTCTTTTTTTTTTTTTTTGGTGAAGATTTTCTTTTCATTTTAAGTAAACTCTACTACTAATGTGGGACTTGAACTTATGACCGTGACATCAAGAGTAGCATACTCTATCAGCTGAGCTAGCCAGGTGTCCCTATAGTGAACTTCCTTTAGAATCCCAAGCTCCTGAGGATTGCTCTCATTTCTAGACAATGATTTATACTGCCCTCCTGATCATGAATATTCTGTTTCTGTTTAGCAAATTTCTATTCATCTTTCATATTGTACATTAAATGTTAATATCTTTTGAAACTTTTGTATCACTACCTTTGACCGAGGCATGTGCTCTTGTTATACATTCTTATACCACCCAATGTGGTCTTCTTTCAGTGATTTTCACACTTTACTCCAACATTCTATCCTATCTCAATAAGTAACACATGTTGGAAAGATAGCAATACCAACTATATTTTTCATTATCTTATGCCAAAAAGTGAAAAAAATCCCTCTTTATTCAACAATAAATAAATTAAATATCAAATAAGTTAAACAATGAGGATTCAGCCCAGTTATTTTTTATAAACTGTATGTTTAAGAAAATGAAATAAATTGCATTTTACTAATTTATTAAAACATGAGATGTTAGGAATGAGTTTCTGTAATATAATCTAGGAAGTTGTTCAACAATGTTTGTGGCAAGTGTTTGCAATTGAACAGAAACTCAAATCACCAGAACCCTCCATTCCATAAGTACTGAATTTAAGAATTCATTAGTAATGCAAGATTGAGATGGTACATTAACAAATTACTGATGTCCAGTCCTAATTTCCTGCCCTTTAAGCTTTCAGAACAAGTATTTCCTCAGCAGATGAATACCAAAAGTACTGGAAACTCAGAAACAGGCATAAATTCCTTTTTCTCTGGTTCTGTTTTGAAGAGCTCATTTCACAATTAAATCCTTGATAGTTTTCATTAAGTCTAAGTATTTATCTTCATATACTTTCAGCTACTTTAGTTACTTGCAATTTTTAGTCAGTCTTACTGACCTCCTAGAAAATGAAATTCTACCCTTAACTCCAGATCCATGGCAGAAATGGCATCATTTTTTGCCCAATTTCACTTGCAGTGACTTATCGCCTATGTAGCAGGGTCTTATATATCCTCTATACATGACAACCCATTACAGTGATATGCACATACCTGCCTACTTTTAATACCACCTGCCACTATATATGTAAAACAGCAATTGTGACAAGTGATAAGAATGAGCATCACTATGAAGTATGTGATGTATAGTGAAGTAGTATAGCAAACCTCACAGAGCAGAAGTCTGGAACCATACGATTTAGATTTAAACGCTAGATTTGGCACTTATGAGCTGTGTACACTTGGGCAGTTAAGTTTCTCCTGTGGTTCTTTGCTTGATTGTGGTCAGGCCACCAAAGAAAGAGGTTGCATATGAGTCTTCAAATGTCTTGGAGCTAACCAAGATACTTCCTTTAAAGTTTGTAACTATCTCCACCTAAGAATAGTAAGAAAGAACAGCATGCCTAAAGATGGGTTTATCTAATTGGCAAAATTTACCTATTTCTTAAGAGCAACAGATGGGGACACCGTGGGCATTCTATGTTAGTAGTAGAGAACAATAATTGCTCAGGGATCAGGGGGCTTCATGAAAAAGGGAATGAGGATAAGGTTAGCATCAAAGCCTCTATGTGGTTTCCAGGCTATCTTAGTTCACCTTTTCTGCTTATACTTGGAGAAGAGGCAAGGGAATACAACCTGTCTCCCACATACACGGCGTTCATAAAATTCCCGGTGTACTCACTCCAAGCATATGTTCTTTTGTGTTTGCCGTCATGAAAAGTCCAGAGCCTGATAAAGGGGCAGTAACAAGGACTAGAGTATAAACTGACAGCACAACAAACTTAAATTATTCTCTCATTGGTCCTTAGCCAAACATGCAACTAGTAGAGTTGATTGAAAAAAAAATAAAAAACAGAGCAGCTGAGGGGGTAGCAGACATAGGTCCTTTACTTAAAAATGTGCCTGGCACATTCCCCTATATAAGAATCTAGGGCAGCTTGATAATGAGTAGAAACAGTAGAAACACATCTACAACTAGTTCAAATTTTGCAAGTGTAAGAGATTTAAGAGAATTGGCTTTTGCCTCATCCCCTTTATGGCACTAGTTCCCCAAGAGTTTAGGTTGGGAAGCAAGAACCAGGCACCTGATATCACATGAGGTCCTCAGTATGAATTAGGTCTATTTCAGGTACACTTGACCCTTAGGGGTCAATACCCCTAAGGAGTCAAAAATCCACATATAACTTCTTCACTCCCCCAAAACTGAATTACTAATAGCCTACTACTGACAAGAACCCTTACCAATAACATAACCAGTCAATTAACACATATTTTTGATATATGTATTATATATGTATTCTTACAATAAAGAAGCTAGAGAAAAATGTTTTTATGAAAATCACAGGAAAGAGAAAATACATTTAATAGTGCTATACTATGTATATTGAAAAAAAATCTGTGCATGAGTGGACCTACATAGTTCGAACCCAAGTTGTTAAAGAGTCAAGTGTATTCAACAGCACAAGCAGCTAGTAGCTACCTATTAGCCCAGATACATAGTATATTTATATAATTGCAGAAAATTCTATTGAATAATATCATCTAGATATAGCAATTCCATTTCCAGGCATCTGATACTTTGGAGAAACCCTCATACATGTTTCAGGGTACAACTATTAAGAATGTTTATAGCAGATGCATTTGTAATGGAAAAATACTAGAAGCTGTCCAAATGTTCATCAAGAGAATTTACAAACTCCATGACATGCATACAGTCAGATACTGTACAACACTGAAAATAAATAATAGATATACACATGAGTGTGGATGAATATCACTAAGTTGAGTAAAAAGATCATAGAAGAATACATGTAATAAGGTTCTCTTATTATACCAGTTAAACAAAACCAGACAATGTTGTTTAGGATAAATATTTGGGAAAATTGAAGAGAAAAACAAGGGAATGAGGAAGACAAAATTCAGAATAGTGATTTCTTATAGGGTGGATAGTAGAAGGTGTGATCATGAAGGTATGCAATAGGGACATCAACATTATTGGAATTATTTTATCTCCTAAGCAAGGTCATGGGGATGATGATGCTTACTTTTTTTTCACATTTTGACAACTCTAAAGTCAGGATGGTCTTACAATCACTATTAGCCATGTAGCAGTTGTGATGTATTTGTTTTTGCCTCAGAAATATCTTACCCAAAATGATTTCACTAGGTTTTTCTTTCTATATGTGCATAAAAATGATATAAGTCAATAATCTGTCTAAATCTAAAGATCTTTTAATATATATTTTAAATTTTAAGTTTTAAGAAAATAAAAATTAAAGAAAACAAAAATGACTAAATTCTAAAAATCAACACTGTCTTTAAAATAGGATTATTGCTACTGTGCATAAAGAAAAGTACATATTTCAATTTATAAAACTGACCATTTATATTTGAAACTACTATATTGCCAAATTTAATACAGTCCTTAAGTGGGTGGATGAGATGAGGTGAGAATTAACATACTGGGTTAAAGTAATTTTTTAATAATCACCTATGGATTGTGAGAAAATTATTCTAAAATGTCAAGAAAACAAAATAGAGAATTTATACTATCTTCTAGTGTGCTAAAATGTCCTAGAAGTTATCAAATTAAATTCAAGACAGTGTATACAAAAAAGCCATATTTCTCACAGTCGTCTAAGAAGAGATCAATAACTTTCATGATTAAAAAGTTACAGGTCTCAGGTGTTCATTACAGCTATAGCTGATCTGTCTCATGATTGTATTTCTTTTCGAAGAATGCATGTTCCTAGTCTTTGTTAGACAACCAAATAGAGAAATTTTATCTTTTCCTTGGAGGTCTGCTTCTTGCATACTACAATGCATCATTTACGAAAGCTTAAAGAGATTTCTTGGAGTAAATAGAACTTACCAGCCCAAGCAGTGTTCACGAAAGGCATTATATAGAGTATTTCTGAGAGTGGATGACATGAGTGTTATATCAGCACAAAACTGACCATTTGGGGACAGAGATTTTCAAATCTCATTTCCTTAGGCAAATATGGTGCAGACTTGAATGCACTTTTTCAAAACCATGGGTGGGGATTCATTAAATTAATTCATAGGGATATACACAATTTAACTTAAGCATTCTAGAAACCAGCATTAAATGGAGGTATAAGACTGAATTTACTACCTATTATTTCCATTTGAAAATAAGAACATTTAAAACAGTGGGAGACTATTAATTTGTTGCAAGGACTGAAAAAAAAAAAAAAGGAGAGAGAGAGAGAAACTTTGTTTTTGATTCAGTACCATGTTATCTACTAAAACCATATTTCAGGTCTTCCATCGCATTATTACTACTCTTGTTTCTCCTAAGCCATTTTGTGCAAATGTTCTTGGTTTTTTCTCCTTCCTCAAAACACTAAAGGCTGCTTTTGGCTGGCTTTCACATGCCTAAAGGTTACTATACTAATTAACCTTAAAGATTCATACTGGGAATACCTACCCCACCCCTGAAGGTAAATATCTCCATTCTCATTGCTAAGATTTTTTTTTTTTTAAGATTATAAACAGTGTGGAGAGTCTAGCAAGAGAGAAAGCTTTCATAGCCTTCATTGAAGTGTACCTTTAGCAACAATTTCTCATTATAAGTAGAACAGAAAGCAGAGATGTGCTCTAGAATATCTGATACTCTGGTATCACCAATCTCACAATGGAGAATAGATGATCAGAAGCAAAGAATTCCTACATAAGATGAGGATTTCCGAATTTCCCCTGAAATTTAAGGATTTATTGGGGTGTAACCTTCCCTACTCCTCCAGATAGGGCAGACAAGTGAGTTAAAAGTAGTTAAAGGAAAGACGCATGGTCTGAAGGTGATAAGAGTCGGCCCACAAAAATGACTAGGGACAGAACTGTAAACAATTCACTAGAATTTGAGACCAGAAGCCAGCAGAATATTTGTTCTCTCAGTAGACACCAGGGGGAGGCAGTCCTGAAAATCAAACCAGTAATTTATGTCTCAGAGAACAGACTGATCTAAATCTAACCGTTTCACAACACCTCCCACCACATCATAGAATGCATAAGCCAAGCACTCAGAAATAACCCCTGGGAGGAGAAAGTAGAGTGGGCTGGGAAGTTTTAAACCTAAAACAATTGAAAAGAATCCTGGAATTTGATTTAGTTTTCCTGGAAATTACTAAATTAAGTTTTTGGCAGCAGGCTGAAATAGAAATGTGAGATAAATATGAAGTCCAGTATAAATCAAAACAGACAGTTCTGATTTTTGCACATCAGAATGTGTGGCTTATGAAAATCATAACCACTGAGCCTTGTGTGTGACTTTGCTAGTTTCAATATGACGAATCCCTTTTGAGTTGAAGTTATTCTATTGAGGTAGCATGAGTGTGTATAGAATTTCTGATAATCTTATTGCCCCTGGCTTATAGTGAGCTTACAGTACACTAAGCTTCCAAACTTTCTTCAAATGATTTTTAACACGAACTTCTACATGTATTCATATACTTTTAGAAACATAATTATGTGAGCTTAGATTTCCCCCTCCACCCATAAAAATGAACAAACAAAAAAACTCTACATGGTAGGTCATGGAAATTACATGATAATTAAAATTCAACAAACTGGAGTTTGAATCCCAATTGGTTACCTAAAGAAAAAAATGTACATAAATTATCTTGGACAACTTTGTATGAAACAAGTATTGTTTTAATATCTCCTTTCCATTCTTCATGCCATATTAAATTTGATTCATTATTATCACCTATATTTGAAAATTTTTTATTTCTGTTATTAGTCTCTAAAATCTGTAAAAGTAATAAATGCAGATGATCAGTGTTTTGTTTACTCATTATTAATTTCTTCAATTTTCCCTTGAAGATAGAATGCTAAAATTGTTTCAAGGCAGCCCCATCTTAATTGTCACATTCACAGTCTCCCTCATAGCAATGAATGAGCACATGAACAGTCTTTTTAGAGGTATGTGGGTTTTTGATAGGGCTTTTGCTTTCCTGATTAAGGAAGGCACTGTGGTTAGTGTTGCTGTTGGCTCCCTTTCTACTTCTACTTCCTGTACTGAACACAGATTTGGTATCTGAAGCTATGACATGCCATAGGTGACAAGATTACATTTTCAAGAAATGGAATGGAAAGACAGGCAGAGTCTGGGTTCTTAATAACCCAGCTGAACAATTAAATAATTCTAGTACATTTTTTACAGAAATAGGAAAAAAATCCTAAAATTTGTATGGAACACAAAAGAACCCAAATAGTCAAAGCAATCTTGAGAAAGAACAAGGCTAAAGACACAACACCTCGTGATTTCAAACTATATTACAAAGCTATAGTAATCAAAACAGTATGGAATTGGTATAAAAACAGACATATAGGGGTGCCTGGGTGGCTCAGTGGGTTAAAGCTTCTGCCTTCGGCTCAGGTCATGATCTTGGGGTCCTGGGATCGAGCCCCGCATTGGGCTCTCTGCTCCACAGGAAGCCTGCTTCCTCCTCTCTCTCTGCGTGCCTCTCTGCCTACTTGTGATCTCTCTGTCAAATAAATAAATAAAATCTTAAAAAAAAAAAAAACAGACATATAGATCAATGAAACTGAATAGAAAGCCCAGAAATAAATCCATGCATATATGCCCAATTAATTTTTGACAAAGGAGCCAAGAATACACAATGGAGAATGGAATTCTCTTCAGTAAAGCATGTAGGGAAAACTGCACAGCCAGATACAAAAGAATAAAATTGGATCTCATCTTACACTACACATAAAAATCAGGAGAGTCTGGGTGGCTCAGTCAGTTAAGCATTTGACTCTTGATTTTGGCTCAGGTCCTTATCTCAGGATGGTGAGATCAAACCCCACATTAGGCTCCATGCTGGGTGTAGAGGCTGCTTAAGATTCTCTTTCTCCCTTTCTCCCTGCTCCCTCTCCCTCTTCTCCCTCTCAAAAAGAAAAAAAAAAAAAAAAAAAAAAAACCAAAAAACTTCAAAATATTTTAAAGACTTGCACATGAGACCTGAAATCATAGAACTCCTATATGAAATAAGAGGGAATAAATTCCTAGACAATGGTCCTAGAAATGATTTTTTGGATTTGATACCAAAAGCAAAGTCGATAAAAGAAAGCATAAACAAACAGAACTACACCAAGCTTAACAAGCTTCTGCTCAGCAAAGGAAGCCATCAACAAAATGAAGACAACTTATGGAATAGGACAAAATATTTGCAAAGCACATTTCTGATATAAGATTAATATTCATAATATACAAGGAATTCATATAACTCAATAGCAAATAATAATAATAACCCAATTTAAAACTGGGCAAAAGACTGAATAAACACTTTTCTAAAGAAGATATACTAACAGGTATATTAAATATGCTGAACATCACTAAACATCAGGGAACACTTCTAGATATAGTTCCAAAGGAAATGAAATAGTTATCTTAAAAAGATATCTATACTCCTCTGTTCATAGCAGCATTATATATAATAGCTAAAATATGGAAACAACCTAAGCATCTGTCAATAGATGAAAGGATAAAGGAAATTTGATTTTTTTTTGAAGATTTTATTTATTTATTTGACAGAGAAAGACACAGTGAGAGAGGGAACACAAGCAGGGGAAGTGGGAGAGGAAGAAGCAGGCCTCCGACAGAGCAAGGAGCTGGATGTGGGGCTCGATATAGGACCCTGGATCATGACCTGAGCTGAAGGCAGATGCTTAACGGCTGAGCCACCCAGGCACATTGCAAATGTGATATTTATATGGAATATTATTCAGCCTGAATAAAGAAGGAAATCCTGTGATTCCCAACAGTGTAAATGAACTTGGAGGGCACTATGCTAAGTAAAATTAGCCAAAGACAATTACCACATGTTAAAATTTATGTGTGTAACCTAAAAAAAGTATTACTCATAGAAACAGAGAGTAGAAAAGTGTTTGGCAGGAGCTGGGGTTAGAGGAAATTGAAAGAGGTTGGCAAAAGGGTCCAAATTTTCAATTATAAGATTGAATAAGACCTGAGTAATACATAGTATTGTGACTGTAATTGATAACACTCTATTGTATAATTGGAATTTCTAAGAAAGTAGAACTTAAGGTAAAAATGTTAGATGAAGAATGCATATAAGACCTGAGTAATACATAGTATTGTGACTAATTGATAACACTCCATTGTATAATTGGAATTTCTAAGAAAGTAGAACTTAAGGTAAAAATGTTAGATGAAGAATACATTAACTCAACTGGGGAATCCTACTACGATCAATGTATGCGTGTATTAAATTATGTTGTACAATTTAAATATCTCACAATTTTGTCAATTATACCTCAATAAAGCTGAAAAAATAATCCTCTTTTCCACCAACTTAATGAGAGTATCATCATATTATTTTAAAGACTAAAATTCCAAGGTTCTTCCAGATTTTGTGGGCATTAGTGCCAAAAAGCATCATGAACATCAAAATATGCCTTGTTTTATGGCAAAGACAGCTAGAGCTGTTATTACATACTGCAATGTGGTTTCGACTATACGTAGAAAAGTGGAAAGGGTATAGCCTGACTTCCTGCGTCTGTACCCAAAAATGAACTCTTCAGTTTTAGAATGGGAATAAATAAGGCAAACTTTGGCATGTTCAGTTGCCAAAATCATTTTCTGCATGATCCGTAATTTTATATTGTATTACCTCTCTGGGCTTAATTATTGGATTTTCCTTTGCATGATATGGGAGTAAAGATGAATAGTTTAAACAGGAAAAAAAAAAAAACACTCTAGGAAATGCGTAACTCCAAATTTCTCACAAGAAAAATAAGCTCCCATTTTTTTAAATGTGCTTTGTTATTGCAATTAATGACACTCCAGACTAAATAGCAATGTGCCACTTATGTATTAGTCCAAGTAATATCAATATTAAACCATGTGTGAATATTAACAAATTTTATGGTATGGATGTAAGACCATTCTTTAGACTGAGAACTTATTATTCAGCACAGCCAATGTAAAATTGTTAAACAATTTATAAGCACATACAATTCAAACTCATACTTGCTAGATTTTGTCATAGTGCCATTTGAAACTATTATTTTTGAACATTATTTTAAAATAGTTAATCAAACAATAAAAGCAGATACACTTTAAAGTTTTAAGAGATGAGTCAGTCCTTACATCCATCAGGGTACTTCCTATCAAAAAACCAGGAGCGCTGGGTGGTTCAGCTGGTTAAGTGTCTGACTTCAGCTCAGGCCATTATTTCAGGATCCTGGGAATTAGCTCCTCATGAGACTGGTCTCCAGCCTCTGCCATGGGCTTCCCACTCAGGAGGGATTCTACTTCTTCCTTTCCTTTGGCCCCTCTCCCTTGCCCTTGCACACATGCACACACTCTCTCATTCTCAAATTAATCAATCTTAAAATAATAATAATAATAATAATAATAATAATAAAGTGTTGGTGAGGATGTGGAGACACCAGAACACCTGCACACTATTAATGGGAACGTAAAATGGTGTACCCACTATGAAAACCAGTATGGAGATCCCTCAAAAAATTTAAGGAAAAATTACCGTATGATCCAGTAGTTCCACTTTGGGATCTGTGCCCAAAAGAACTAAAAGCAGAAGCCAGAAGAAATTATTTGTACAACTACTTTCATAGTAGCATCATTCCCAATAACCAAAAGGTAGAAACAATCCAAATGTCCACAGGCAGATGAACAAATAAGCAAAATGTGATTATGTATATTCAGTGCAATATTATATAGCCTTAATTTTTTTTTAATATGGCCTTAATTTTAAGAAAGGAAGAGAATTCTGAAGCATGCTACAACATGGATAAACCTTGAGGACATTATGCTAAATAAAATAATCCAGTTACAAAAAGACAAATATGATTAAACTTACATGAAGTACTTAGAGTAGTCAAATTCATAGGGACAGAAAGTAGAAGAGAATAGTGGTTGCCAGTGACTGAGGAAAGGGAGATACGGGTATTGTTTAAAGGATATGGAATCATAAGACGAAAGAGTTCTGGAGATTGGTTGCACAACAATGTGAATGAACTTAACATTACTGAACTACACACATAACAAATAATTAAAATGGTAAATTTTAAGCTAAGTTTTTTCTGTGCCACAATTAAAATTTGGGGGAAAAAAAGGAATTCTTCAACCTAAATCCCCAAATTCTTACTCGAACTGACTCAAGCTCACACTTTTTTTTTCTCCATTTTTCTCAAAACATTGGATGTTTGTGTGTGTGTGTGTGTTACACTAAATTAACTTACCTTTTAACATTTATTCTTAACAGTTATATGCTGATCACTGCTGATTCAAATACAGTGAATCATGATCACTTTTCTTATATGCAATAGCTTTTTTTTTTTTTTTTAGATTTTATTTATTTATTTGACAGAGAGAGAGAGATCACAAGCAGGCAGAGAGGCAGGCTGAGAGAGAGAGGAGGAAGCAGGCTCCCTGCTGAGCAGAGATCCTGATGCGGGGCTCAATGCCAGGACCCTGAGATCACGACCTGAGCCAAAGGCAGAGGCTTTAACCCACTGAGCCACCCAGACGCCCCATGCAATAGCTTTTTTATACTTCCTAGAGTCAATAATGAAAATGATTTTATATCTTTTGTTTTTTTCTGTCTCTATCATAATTCTTTCCAATGAAATTATAAACCTCTGTATAGAATAGTCTCCATATTATGTTACACATGAGGTAATCAGTCATTCCTTCCTTCCTACTCTACCATCATGAAGCCCTCATGAAATGATCTTCCTTCTACAATCTGTACTGTTTACTGCCTAAACAGATAGACGATTTTCTTCCTGAGACTGTGTCCTAATTCTGTATTAAGTCCTGTTTCTCAGGTTCATTCCTTGACAATTTCTTTTCTGGTTGACTCTATTATTTAATGCATCACATTCTCCCTAAGTATCCTAAGAAAGATAAGGAGATGTTTTAGGAAATCCTGTTTACAAATGACCTGTTTCTTTTACACTCACTTTTTCTTAGCGGGGAGGACTGGGTGTAGATTTTTAGGTAACATTTTTGCTCAGGATTTTAAATTAGTTTTACATTTTCTTTAGTATGCAGTGTTGTTAATGAGAGATTCTTTCCCATTTGAATTCCTGAACTTTGGTAAGTGACCTATCTTCTCTCTTTCTTTGATTTTGGTTTTGGTTTCTGTGACCTTTGTGTTGGGTACAGATGTCTGGCAATCTTTGTTGTTCTGCCATACAGTTTCCTCAGGTTCTCCAAAGGATCTCCCCATCCCCGTCCAGAGGGATACACACTTATCTGGATTTCAGTAATCTTGAAGCTTCACAATATAAGAGGGTGGAGGAATGAAGACTCCTTTTCCTGTTTCCATATATCACCTTTCCCCAGCTTTCACCGTCTTAATTCTCGAGGACTACTATCTTTTTATTCCAACTTATGTACAGAAAATACAGAAGCTTTGTGGGAGAAGTTCTTACACAGATGTGTGGACAAGGAAAGGACTTGAGGATCTCATTACTTCTAATAAATGCCCTCACCTATTTCCCTTGTTTTTAGCCAGTCCCACTCATCTTGCCTGTATCATTGCACCTGCTGGCTCCTTGAGGCTTTCTGGGAATATGGTGGCTTGAATTATCTTTCTTTCTATAAGTATCCCCCTTTGCAGGCTCTTGGTGTTTAGCTCCTTTAGCCATGCTAAATCCTTTTATTTCGTGCTACTATCTATTAATATTTATTCATCGTTGGCTCTTTATTCCCCCATGAATCTCTGTTTATATAGGTTTATACATTTCCTTTTTGATGCTATCACATTAACAAAGTTTCACTATGAAAGCAGAGGTAAACTTCTGTCTAATCTACCACGCAACAGGCATTCTTTTCACTGTATACAGGGCAGGTTGGGAAGATCTGATGAGAAAAAAACATAAACATATTGTGTAAACTTCTAAATATTACAAAACCTAGTGTTATACCTATGACTCTCATGCTTTCCAGTTTAAAGCTGTATTTTCCTTTTGTTGATAAAACCTAAAATCATTGTTGAAATCCTGACCCTACTTCCACCGGTTTCTCAAAACTTAAGAATATACTTAAATTTACTCATTTTGGTGTTCTGGTGTTTAGTTACATATGGATCCATACATTACCTTACTTAAAACAGTAAAATTAGTTTACCATGGTTTTCATTCACTTTTAATCACATTAAATCTCACTGTTCCTTCTTAAAAAAATGATACTCTGTATTTCCTATGTCATTCTTTTTGGCTGAAAAGACCAATTTTATTTAGGAAATAGAATATCAGCTTGAAATAAATTATTTTCCATGAAAATTAAATATAAATATTTACCCAAGAAATGTTGCAGTTTTCTTTCTGCATTCAACTTTAAAATTATGACAGAGCAGGAAAAAAGTTCCACAAAGGGCAGATCATCAAATGCAGTCAATTAAATCAGTGAATTAATACAGTTCAATTATAAAGTGATTAAGGAAATTTATTTCAAAATAATGATGAATGCTTAATGCTCAAGTTGGTTTTATATGCATATGTAATGACATCCAATATTTTACTTTCCTAAATTTCCTATGGATTTGTATGAGAAAGGTATTGTCTTAGAACTAATACCCAAATCAGACACAGTACAAGTTTAACTGCAAAACAAAACAAAACAAAAAAACTAATCTTTTACACTATACCAATTCAATATATGTATGTTTAAGCCAAATTCTTTCTGAATTGTATGAGAAATTTGAACAAAAGATATGAAATTTTGTACTTTGCATGTTTACATTAGTGTGACAAGTGGTGATGAAATAAAATCTATTTAAATTATCTATTATCTATCTTCTCTGCAAGTAGTTATTTTTGTATATTCTAAATAAGTCTAGCTAACATTACTTATTTAGTAAGACAGCATATTCAAATTTTGGAATAAAATTATTTAAAATATAACTAATATTCATATTTTAATGTTGTGTACAGAAAATTTCTATGTTTAAATGCTAGATATACATAAGAAAAATACCACCATCTTAACTTTAATTTGGTAAGAAGCAAGCCTTTATAAGATCAGAAACTTGGTTTTAAAGAACATCTAAGCATTTATTTTTACATATGTTTGGGTTTAGAAACATAATACCTCTGCCACACAGAGTTTATGAAAATAGATTTTTTAAAAAGTTAATTTTACATTTGTTTTAGAGACTACCTCAAATTTCATTCCTACTGAATGAAGACAAAATTAATTTGGAAGGAATTACTTTATTTAGGCATACTAAAATGTACCTATACATCTATATATACTGGTATATAGGTAAATATAGTGATATGTAAACATAGATTGATATGAATACATTTAACAACTAAGCAGATAAACAAGAAAAATTCACTTTGCCTAAAGATACTTTGTTTTACAAGAAAATCCCTTCAAATGTTTCTTTAAATTTAATTTAAAATATTTATATCTCAAAAAATTAAAAATAAAATATTTTTCTTTCATATATAATGTTGTAGACTAAACATTTGTGCCCTCTACCCTCCCCCCCAAAATTCATATATTCAAACTCAATCCTCAGTGTGATGTTATCTGACAATGGAATTTTTAGGAAGTGGCTGAGTGATGAGGGTGACTTAATGAATGGGATTAGCGCCTTATTAAAAGGGATATCAGAGAGCCCCCTCCCACTTTTGCCACATGAGGACACAGGGAGAAGACAAGGTCTCACCAGATACAGAAGCTGGCAGAACCTTGATCTTGGATTTCTAGCCTCCAGAATTGTGAGAAAGTTATTTGTTGTTTAAGCCACTCAGTCCATATTTTTGTTACAGAAGCCAGAACGAAGACAAACACCTTTCTGAAGACATGCATAACTTGTGCTAAACATAAATATGAATATAAAGTATACATTTTCCAGTATGAGTAAGCAAATAGTGTATTATTTTAAACCTCGGCTATAAAAAAAAAAAACTAAAATAAACTTACAATCAAGATTCTTCTTAACTTTGCCATTTTTCTGTAGTTTTGTTGAAGATACCTCATCATTTATGTTCAAGTTATTAATTTTATAATAAGAGGTCCGGAGGATATATATCCTCTTAATGTCCTTATAAAACCCACACTCCATGTATCTATCATGTTTTGAAAGTTTCAGATGACTAGTGTGAGTATACATGAGGATGATAAGAGTGTTAGAAGTACTGGATTTAGGGATGCCTGGATGGCTCAGTGGGTTAAACCTTTGCCTTCAGCTCAGATCATGATCTCAGGGTCCTGGGGTTGAGCCCCACATCAGGCTGTCTGCTCAGTGGGGAGCCTGCTTCCTCCTCTCTCTCTGCCTGCCTCTCTGCCTACTTGTGATCTCTGTCTGTCAAACAAACAAAATCTTTAAAAAAAAAAAATATATATATATATATATATATAATTTTATATATATATATATATATATATAAAAGAAGTACCGATTTATCTAGAGATTTGCCTAAAATATCCAATCATAATGCTCTCATTATGTGATTATGAAATACATCATTAAGATGCAATTACATCATTAAGTGATGTAATTCTGTCCAAGAATAAATTTAGTTTCATGTGTTTTACATTCATACCACAGCAATATTGATTTCCTCCCAAAGTTCATGGCTTGAGTCTTCTTCACCCCCTGGCTTCCTTCCGTCATTTTCATATGGCTTCCTAAACCACTGTGCTCTAATGGATTCTCTTTCCTTCACAGAGAAACTTGGACTATATGTTAAAATTAGAGTAAATCTCTCAGTGCTGTGCATGTGTTAATAACTAGAATAGTAAAGAAGCATTTCAACGGAATATAGTCAAGGCAACACTAAACCTGGATAATAGTCTTTTATATCTTCTCACTTCTTGAGAAAGCTGAGTGTTTTTGGTTTGTTTTATCAAAGGGGAGAATGAGATCTCTACCTAGATGATGTTTCATTAGGTCATGGAGAGAGACTATTATTGGACCCATTAGTTCTGTATATTTTAGAGAAAAGGTAAGGCATTAACTAAATATAAAAATTTAAAAAAAATTCTACCAAGTAGGAGAAAGCTCTATACACAAGAATCTGAATGGATTCTTAAGTAATTGGGAAGATATGGAGTATGACACCAACTCCAGTTTCACAGCTCTAAAACGGATGAAGAATTGGGGCACCTGGGTGGCTCAGATGGTTAAGCATCTGCTTTTGGCTCAGGTCATGATCCCAGGGTCCTGGGATCCAGGCCTGCATCGGGTTCCCTGCTCAGCAGGAAGTTTACTTCTCCCTTTTTCTCTCTCTCTCATGAATAAATACAATCTTTAAAAAAATTAAAAAAAAAAAAGGATGAAGTACTGCCTAGAGTTAAAATATTTAACTTTAATTTCTATTTTTTTCCCCTAGAATCTTTAATGCAATCTAATACCTGGTGAAAGTTCTGTTGGGAAAGAAATTAAGTAAAAGGCCTGAATTTCACTAAGGTAAAAACAGGACAATCCAAGTGAAATACAATAGGATTTCTAAATTTAGCAAAGTAGGAGCTCAGAGCCAGCAGTAACCATGAAAATGCTTGCTGTAAGGAATGAGCAACAATCCTTGAGAGAACACTGTTCTTCAGGGATTTTAAAAGATTTATTTTAAATACTAAGGGACAAAGAGACCTTCATTGGTATCTGGTTATAAGCGCATGACTTATTTGTCTTAAAACTGTTTTCCAAGGTGTTTTAAGAATTGAGAACTCTAAGCCAAAACTAGATATTGATAATTAGTTCAACTGTCCTTTGCTTCCAAAGGGCACTAAAATTTACTGTGTGTATGAAAGTATTCATCCTTTTTTATTCAAAATACATTTCTTTTAAAAGATTTTATTTATTTATTTGACGGAGAGAGAGAGAGAGAGAGAGCATGAGCAGGGGGAGTGGGAAAAAGAGAAGCAGACTCCCCCTGAGCAGGGAGCCCGATGTGGGTCCTGCTCCCAGGACTCTGGGATCATGACCCGAGCTGAAGGTAGATGCTCAACCCACTGAGTCACCCAGGCGCCCAATCCAAAATACTTTTGAGAGTGGGATATTCTTTTAAAAACAGCAAGGAAAAAAACTCTATGAGAGTAATAAAGGAGTTACAGAAGTATTATTAATCAAATAAAGTTTGTTGGCTTTATTTTTTTTTTTATTTTTTTTTTAAATTTTTTTTTTTTAATTTATTTGACAGAGATTACAAGTAGGCAGAGAGGCAGACAGAGAGAGAGGGGAAGCAGGCTCCCCGCTGAGCAGAGAGCCCGATGCGGGGCTCGATCCCAGGACCCTGGGATCATGACCCGAGCCGAAGGCAGAGGCTCTAACCCACTGAGCCACCCAGGCGCCCCTGTTGGCTTTATTTTTTAAATTTGAATTTGTTTTTGCATCTAATAATTATGGTTTAAATAATATACAACAAGTCAATTCTCAACTCTCTGTTTACATTTTGACAGCTTTGTTTATATTGATCCACTAATGATAATTTACTTATTTTATCATTGTTTTATTTAGACTAAGGCTGTTACAGGTTATAGAGACATTTTGCACAGAACCACATTCCTTAAGTGCACTGCGTAAGCAAACACCCAAAGAAAGGCTGTCTCCCTTTCTTTTAGGCACAATCTCTAGGAGTTTATGTCTTAAACATCATCACCCTCACTGAAAGGATTACACAGTCATAATTCCCTCCTGGTGGAAGAAAGAAAACCCCGGGATTCCTTCATGATCCAAAGAAATCTCTCCTCCTCACTCCTGGATTTATGGCAGTGCAGAAGTAGAGATGGCTAGGGTGACAGAGGTAAAGAGCTGACTCATTCACCTACCAATATGCTCCCTCTTTTCAGGATTCCTTTCTAAGGAAGCTCTCCTGATTCCTCTTAACCTTATGCTTGCATTTCCAGTTGCCAATGCTGGGGAACAGTGAAAGTCCCACTCCAGTATCTTACTCTTGCTTTCTAAGGAAACTGCAAACTTTTTGATAGAGTATTCTGTAAACAATTCACTGATAGTTATTTTAAATATGGCCACAGACAGTATGTATGCAACTCAATTGCTATCAAATAGTCATGAAACCTATGATGTAGTAAATATTACAGCATTTTGGAAAATATTACCATTTTAAAAGATAACAATAGCCAAAACTTCTCTTAGAGAATTTTCCTCTTCCTTTTCCTGTTTCTGTGCTAGCCACCCATATTTCCTCACACAGACAGACATATACACTTTAAATTATTCCAGGGGCACCTGGGTGGCTCAGTCAGTTAAGCTTCTGACTTAATTTCAGCGCAGGTTGTGGTCTTGGGTTGTGAGATCAAGCCCCATGTCAGGGCTCCATGCTCAGCAGGCAGTCTGCTTGAGATTCTCTCTCTCTCTCTCCCTCTCCCCTCACTCATGTGCATGCTCTCTCGCTCCTTCTCTTTCTAAAATAAATAAATCTTTAAAAAAGTAAACTATTCCAAATACAGGAGATGAAGCTGTTTTCTACTTTTTTGACAAAAAATTGTCAAAGACACAAAGGAAAATATATTGTCAAAGAACTATTTCTGTAGACATGATTGCTCCAGAAACATATTTTAACAGCAGTTATAGTAGGAAGAAAGCATTAATTCCCAAGAATACTTTTAAATCTGGAGGTATACAAAGAGAATATATATGCAGAAGATATAAAACTTATAAATGTTGATATGAGCTTCCATAAATCTAAAATTTATGTTTTGGTTGGAATTTCCATGTTTCATTAGTGTGGAGGTCACTTTGATCTTATAAAGATTGACTTTAAGATTATATAGCATATTTCCTTTAATATTACATATATTTAGGAAATTCTGATGAGAGCTTCAAATTTTGTGTCAAAATACTTTCTCTAATTATCTAGAACTGCTAAGTTAGAACCAAGTGAAATCCACCATTTTATAAATTTAACTCAAATTTTACTGACTCTAAATATGATTTAAAAGTAACTCTAGGGTTTTAGCTCTTTTTTGACTATGTATAAATAGATACTATAAAAACAACTGATCCTTTTAATCAAAACAATATACTCAAACTATCCTCATAAAGACTATGATTTGAATATAATTCAGGACAAAGTCATATTAAAAAATCCTATTTATTCATCTCAGAATCTCTATGGGAACCAAGCAAATACATGAACTGATAGATGACTTATTTTACTGATAAGTATCCTCATTACCGTAGAGCATTATAACTTTAGTATTTGTTATAGAGGAAGATATTGCAAATATATTTTGTTTTTATCTCAAACATCACATTTCAAATAAAAATAGATTTAAATTTTATATATCTATATATGTATGTGTAAATGCATGTATATATGCATATACCTGTGTATATGTATACATTCATGTAAATGTTACTGTTTTCTTCATTTGTCTTTCTGCTACTTCATTATTAGTGTATAGAATTGCAACAGATTTCTGTATGTGGCTCAATTTTGTATACTGTGACTTTACTGAATTCATTTACTAGTTAAGTAGTTTTTTGGTGGAGCCCTTAGGGTTTTCTATGTATATTATCATATTTTACACAAACAGCAAAAGTTTTACTTCTTCCTTACCAATTTGGATGACTTTTACTTCTTTTGCTTGTCTGATTGCTGCTCCTAAGACTTCCATACTATCTTGAATAAAAGAGCTAAGAGTGGACATCCTTGCCTTGTTCCTGATCTTCAAGGAAAAGCTCTGAGTATTTCATCATTGAGTTATGACGTTAGCTATGGGTTTTTCATATAAGGCCTTTATTATGTTGAGGTATTTTACCTCTAAACTCACCTTGTTGAGAGTTTTTATTATGAATGGATGTTGTACTTTGTCAAAGCCTTTTCTTTTGCATCTATTGAGATGTTGTTGTTTTTTTTTATCCTTTCTCTTGTTAATAAAATGTATCATGCTTGGGGCTCAGAGGATTAAGCCTCTGCCTTCAGCTCAGGTTATGGTCTCAGGGTTGGGATGGAGCCCTGTATTGGGCTCCCTGCTCAGCAGGGAGCCTACTTCCCCCTCTCTCTCTCTGCCTGCCTTTCTGCCTACTTGTGATCTCTCTCTCTGAGTCAAATAAATAAATAAAATCTTTTCTAAAAAAAAAAAAAAGATGTATCATACTCTCTGATTTGTGAATACTGAACAACATTTGTATCTCTGGAATAAGTCCCACTTAATTGTGGAGAATGATTTTTTTTTTAATGTATTGTTCAATTTGGCTTGTTAATATTTTGCTGAGGATTTATGCATCTATATTCATCAGAGACATTGGCCTGTAGAGTTTTTGCAGTGTCTTTGTCTGGTTTTAGAATCAGGGTAATGTTGGCCTTGTAGAATTAATTTGGAAGTATTCTTTCCTCTTCTATTTCTTGGAATAGTTTGAGAAAAATGGGTTTTAACTTTTTTTTAGATGTTTGGTAGAATTCACTTGTGAAGCCATCTGGTCCTAGACTTTCATTTGTTGGAAGATTTTTTGATTACTGATTCAAGTTCACTTCTGGTAATCGGTCTGTTCAAATTTTCTATTTGTTCCTGATTCAGTATGGAAAGGTTTTATGTTTCTAGTAATTTATCCATTTCTTTATTAGCATATAAAAATTATTAGCATATAATTTTTCATAATATTCCCTTATAATCCTTTGTATTTCTGTGATGTCAGTTCTTATTTCTTCTCTTTCATTTCTAATTTCACTTATTTATCTTTTTTTCTTGATGAGTCTGGCTAGAACTTTATCAATTTTGTTGATCTTTTTGAAGGACTAGCTCCTGGTTTCACTGATCTGTTCTATTATGTTTTTGCCTCTATTTCATTTCTGCTCTAATCTCTATTATTTCCTTCCTTCTACTGGCTTTGTTCTTCTTTTTGAAGCTCCTTTAAGTAAAAGGTTAGCTTGTTTGAGATTTTTCTTGCTTCTTGAAGTAGGCCTGTAATCTTCTCCCTTAGAATCGCTTTTGCCGCATTCCAAAGATTTGGGACCATTAAGGTTTCATTTCCATTTGTCTCCGTGTATTTATTTTATCTCCTCTGATGTTTCGATTGACTCATTCATTGTTTAGTAGCATGTTATTTAACCTCCATGTATTTCTTTCTTCCAGATTTTTCTTGTGGCTGATTTCTAGTTTAATGCCATTGTGTTCAGAAAAGATCCATGACATAATAAGTGATAGACACACACACACTTGCAGGTCATATAATTTCTATGGCAACTATTCAACTCTGCCATTGTAGCTTGAAAGCAGCCACAAACAGTATACAAATGAATTAACTGGATGTACTACAATAAAACATGATTTATAAAAACAGGTGGTAGGCTGCATTTGGTTCTGTATCATAACAAATCACTACACATCTGGTGGCTTATGCTCTCACTGTTCTGTGGCCTATAGGTCTGACATCAAGGTTTTAGCTGGGTTGGTTCCTCTTAGGCACTCTGAAGAAGAATCACTTCCATGCCTCTCTCCTAGCTTCTGGTAGTTGCCAACAATCTCTGGCATTTCTTTGCTTCTTGAAATATCTCTCCAATCTGTATCCATTGTTACATGGTGTGCCCCTTGTGTCTCTTCTCTTCTCATAAAGATACCACTCAACCTAACTCAGAACTCATCTCAACTGGATACCCTATTTCTAAATAAGGTCATATTCATAGGTTCTGTGGGTTAGGACTCTAACATATCTTTAGGAGACACAATTCAACCCATAACAATTTTGTGAGCTATGGTCTCCTGACCCCTGGTTTAAATAATACAGATTTTTAAATGGGTGGTAAGAGATAGAAAATAGCAGAGGAAGATAAATATACAAAAGTCTTCTAAAATACTTTCTTTTTTTTTAAATTTAATTTTTAAAAAGATTTTATTTATTTGACAGAGAGAGACACAAGCAGGGGAAGTGGGAGAGGGAGAAGTAGGCTTCCTGCTGAGCAGGGAGCCCAATGCAGGGCTCGATCCCAGGACCCTGGGATCATGACCTGAGCCGAAAGCAGACGTTTAACTGACTGAGCCACCCAGGTGCCCCTAAAATACTTTCTCCATGAAAATATTTCAGTGCACTTTTTTAAGGCAGAGCTATGACTTCAGGACTTGTTTGGTTATCTTTTGATATATAACAAATCACTCCAAAATTTAGCAGCACAAATAATAAACATTTATTTCTTCTCATGATTCTGTGAGTTGACCAGGAAATTCTTAATCTTCACTTGGTTTCAGCTGGGGCCCTGGATATCTAGAGATTGAAAATGGATTCACTCATGTAGCTGGTGCTAGCTGTCCATTGGGTCTCAAATGAGACAGCCAGAAGCTTCTGTTCTCTAACATGTCAGCCCCTTTGTGTGAATGTAGTCTCCAAGAAGGAAAATCTCAAGATGCTAAGGCAGGAACTGTGGTTCTCCTAAAATCCAACCTTAAGAGTGACATAGTATCACTCCTCAATATGCTGTCAAATATGTTAAAATATCAGCTTAAGGAGGAAAGAAATACTCACCTTCATTTGATGGGCTAGTTACATCTCAAAATAGAATGTGGGGCGAAAAATATTCTGACCAATCTGTGACAGACATCCCTCATACTCAGCATCCATATATTGTATGTAAATACAACTACTATATTATAATCTTCCTGCATTGTAGACATCTAACACTCAGAAGTGGTTTAATTATTTTCAATAGAATAAATACAGAGTATTTTGCATATGGCTTGTGTATATGTGTACAATATTTTAGATGCATCAACAAAAAGGTATATTCTTCTATTATTTCCCACTGCCTACCAATCTCTGTCTTCTTCCAGGTGCACTCTTCATATATATTACAGTGGTTAGACTGTTTAATATTTATTACATCATAAAAGGAGTGCTATTATAAAAAAAACAAACCAAACTGATTAAGTTTCAAAAATCTTTGTCCTGAAAGAGAACTCAGGACTGTGGAGTCCCAGAACATAGAACAATTATCCCGAGTTTGTAGATAATATACATCTGTAAAATCATAACTACAATCTATGCCATAATTATATCCATCATCTCTAAAGTTTCTTCCTGTCCTATTATTTTTTATCCAATAAAAACCATTCATCGTAAGACCTACATGCTTAGCAATTTTTTAAAGTATATAATGCAGTATTATTAACTACAGGCCTTATGGGGTATAGTAGACTTCTAGGACTCATACTTGCCTTTCTCAAAACTTTGTACCCTTTGACTAATACCTTCCTATCTCCCCTGCCCACCTCTTCCAGCCCTAAGCAACTACTGTTCTACATTCTGTTTTTACTTTGACTTTTTTAGATTCATCACGTAAGTTGTAGCAAGTAATATTTGTCATTCTGTTCCTTATTTCACTGAGCATAATGCTCTCCAGTTTCATCCATGTTCTTGCAAATGGCAGGATTTTTTTTCTTTTTTAAGGCTGAATAATTTCTAGTATGTTTTATGTATATTTCCTATTTCATCATTCACTAAGAACATTCTTTTATAAAACTGGCAATTATTCCTTTGTATTTTTTCTATGTGGGCCTGATGTGAAAAATACAATGACTACTAGTAGTTAGATGCCATCTTTAAATCAGTTTTTTAATTCAAGAGGAATAAATGCCCTTTAATATATTTAATTATTCTTCAATAACATTTCTCTCAACATTTTGTACTTTAAAATGTACAATTTAGAAGACATATTTCCTAAAATTATTCCTAAATAGTTTATGGTTTCTGGAAATATTTAATAGATATTTATCTGAAGTTTCCTTTTTTACACAGTCATTTCATCTAAAAATTTGACATTTTAAAAAATTTTATCACCTTATTACAATATCTGGGACCTTTAACACATTATTGTAAAAAATTGATGACCTCAGATATATTTATCCAATAAACCATGTTAATATATATGTTCTAGGTTTTTACTGTATTTGAAAATCACTAAGAAAACTGTCTTTTATTCTAATTTTTCCAATTTTTAAAATGTTTAATTTTTTTAACTTCCAATTTTTTAACTACAAATCAGTGTTAAAATTTGTTAAAAGTTTTTTACTGACTCTATCAAGATAACAACCTAAATTTTCACCTTTTTTCCATGTTAATGTGATAAATACATAAGATATGATTTTTGAAGACTGTTCACTTTGCAAATAAATCTTGTTCAAGCCCCTGTTGTTTTATATTAATTTGTTTTGATTCTATTTTGATCAGCATTTTTGTAACTGTGTGTTCATGGAAAAATGGATGTTTAATAATTCTCTGTGGTAGAAATCTGGCAAAAAAAAAAATCACCAGATTTTGATTTAGTTATAGTTGCTTCATATAACTAGTTGTTATGTGTTTACTTTCTATTTTCCTGAAATACTCTATGTAAAACTGATATAAAATTTTCTTAAATACTTAAAGGAACTCACCATTGATGCCATACGAGCCTGTTTATGGTTAATTTTGATAAATCTTTTATGTGTAATTAAGAATGTATTCTTCTTTTTTAATTTTTTATTCCCTAAAATACAATGTCCTTTGTATTTTCATGAGGTCATTTTGATTAAATGGTTTTCAAATCATCTATCTTTTACTCATGTATCATCTGCTTGTTTTAGTAACTATTGAGAGAGATTAAAGCCTCCCAATCTATTTATAGATTTATTTCTTTTAGTTGTGCCAATTTTGCTGTGCATGTATTTTTCCAGCTTCACTGAGGTAAAATTTATATACAATTAATTGCACCAATTTAAAGGGTACAATTTGACAATCTGACATATGCATGTATCTGCAAAACCATCACCAAAATCACAAACATGTAGCTTACCCCCCAGGTTTCTTTATACTCCTTTCTAATTTCTCCTTCCTACCTATCCTCAACTCCCCAATCCAGTTCTGCAAGCAGTCCCTCTCCCTCTGCCACTATAGATTTCTTTGCATTACTAGGGATTTACATAAATTTTCTCATACAGTATTATAAAGAGTTTAAAATTTACTGAATCAAATAATCTTAAAATTATGCCATTTTTATTTTAGTTATTTGCTAGGATTCTCTTTCATTGATATTTTATCAATATATTTTTATTTTAGGCATATTTCTTTATCTTATAACTTTAAACTTAATTTGCTATAAATTGTCCTACTAAAAGCTCAAAGAACTTTCTTAAATATGGTGCACATATACTTTACATAAAGTATTTTATTTATGCATGATATTCTTAGGAAATTGTTGATTTTATAAAAGAATGGTCATATCATTTATGTCTCTGAGAGTTAAAAGACAAATTAAATCTGAAAGAAAAAAAAATGATGGATTATTTTCCTTTAGCTTTAAGCACTTTTCTAAAGGATGATTTATTTTGAATAAGGAAAATTTTTCTAAGTATTTTTCTCAAGATTTATTTATTTATTTTAGAGAGATGGGGGGGTGTGGAGGAAAGAGAGTCTCAAGGAGACTCCCCACTCAGTGCAGAATCTGATGCCAGCTTGACCTTATGACCCTGAGGATCATGTCCTGAGCCCAAATCAAGAGTCCAGCACTTAGCCAACTGTGCCCCCTAGGTGGTCCTTTTTTTTTAAGTTTTTAATTCTTTGTGAATTCTCTATAAATACAAACTGAAAGGAATTTGGAAATGGATGACGATATCAGCACTGGGGATACAAATCTCTACACTCAGCTTTCAGTATGGATTTAATTGCAAATCTACTATTGTAGTTGAGATTGTATCTTTTATAATTGGAGGAGTGGAGGGCACTTTATCTTTCAGTTGGGAGTGCAATAAAAATTTTCTTTCTTTTTCCATAATTTCTTACATGGGAAGTATTGTATGCCCTGTCTATCCTCTGAAATTCTGATACCAAATACTTTTGTAAAAATGTTGGTTTAGAAGGTGAAGCTGAACCCATACTATTAAACAATAAAGGCAAAATAAATTTCATAAGATGAATAGATTCAAGATATGAAAAGAAGAGTAAAACCCTATGTCAACAAGGAAAAGAAAACATAAACGACTGTAAAACACAATGGTATTTGAAAGCGGAATTCAAGGTAATGTTCACTCAAATAATGAGTTTTTTAAATGGGTCAACTGAGTATTATTACAAATTATACAGAAAGTTTCTAAAGTTTCACAGGGAATGTCAGCTATTGACAGTCACTAAATTAATTTGTCTAAATTATGCTTGGACTTGAATTGTTCAATTAAGTAATTTGAATGAATGAGCCCACATCTGGTCAATAATGAGGTATTGAAGGTTAGAAGTGATGTTTAGAGGAGTGGCTTTCCTTGACATCATTTCCAATATCCACTGAAAATGTAGCTTTTTTTAAGTACCAGAAGCTGTTCTCTGAAATCAATGGACTAAGTGATGAAACTGTCACAAATTTAAGGGGTCCATAATCATATCAGATCTAATTATTTTATCCTAATGGCTTTCCCCAACCAACTTCTCCCTCTAGTGAGTGCCCTGTAGGATCATGGAGGAAAAAATAGATTCACATATGCATTATGTGTATTTTGGATTGGTTAATTTGGCTCATATTACATGGGGGGAAAAGTGAAGAAGGGACACCATTATTCTTTAGGCATGCAGGCAATACAGAGCAATGAGAACAAATGCAACACCCGTGCTGAGACAAGACAAAACAATCAAAAGTGTCTAAATAAAAATGCATTTTTTGAAAACACCAATATTCTAGTCTATAAAACTCTACAGAAATTGTTTAAAAAACAGTTTCTTATGTAATTTTACTCAGTTACCTCTCTCCAATGGGTACTTGCACTTTAAGTGCTCTATAATTATATAAGGATATGTTTGCATCCTATAATCATCAAGGTGGATATATTGTTGACTCCCTGAAATAGAGTTATGTAGAAATAATTCTTAAAGAGTTGGAAGAGTTTCCTAAAAGGAATATGAGTAACACAAATTGTCTGAAATAGGAGTGATGGGAGCTTCCATGACTCACCTATTCTTACAAGATCTCATTTTTAAGTAAAAAATGAATAAAATCTCCATGCTGCTTTAAATACCAACTACTTCAATACAAAAAAAAATTTGATAAATACAAATCATATAATGGCATCTCCAACCCTCTGTTCTACTTGGGAAATCCAACAGAGACTTAGATATTATTATTTTTAAAGATTTATTTATTTTAGAGAGAGAGAGAGAGAGAGAAAGAACATTTGAGGGTACAAGTTGGGTAGGGGAACAGCAGAGGGAAAGAGAAAATCCTACAGCAGACTCCCCACTGAGCATGATGCCCAATGTGGGACTCTATCAGGACCCAGAGATCATGACCTGAGCTGTAATCAATAGTTAGCTCCTTAACCAACTGAGCCACCCAGCTTGCCCTAGATATTATTAACACAAATTTGAATTAAGAGGAAAGTCATAGGCTTAAGAAGTGCCCAAGTTCAACTAGAGCCATGACATTCTGATGTCTAACTCTGTTTCCTAAATTTTATTTACTCTATTGTTATTCCATAATGGATTCATTTGTCCTTGAAACATTTAGTTATTCTAAAATAATAAATGCTTATCAAGTACCAGATCCTAGGAAAATCAATTTTAAAAATATGACAAAATGTCTGAATTCATTGAGATTTCATAAACAAGAAAACAAATATATACTACCATTTTATTTTTTTAAAGATTTATTGATTTTAGAGAGTGGGGGGTGTGGAAGGAACAGAGGGGGAGAGAGACTCTCAAGCCAACTCCCTACTGAGTGCAGAGCCTGATGCGGGGCCCATTCTTAGGGTCATGAGACCCTGAGATCATGACCTGAGTTGAAATCAAAAGTCGGATGCTTAACAGACTGAGCCATCCAGGCGTCTTGTAGTACCATTTTAAATAGTTTTGAATTCAGTACGAGAATCACAGAAGAATAGGGGATACAGAACAGTAGATGAAGAACCATACTATTTTAGTAATAGTATGACATTTGCATCCCTCCCAAATCCATATGTTGAAGCCTTAACCTCCAGTGTGGCTATATGTGCAGATGTAGAAGGAAGTAATTCAGGTTAAATGTAGTCACAAGTGTGGAGCCTTGATACAAGGATTAGTAAGTGTCCTTATAAAAAGAGACAACAGAGTTTGCTCTCCTTCTTTGTGCCAAGGCAGTAAGGAAAGACCATCTGAGAATACAGCAAGAAGGCAATTATCTATAAGCCATGAAGAAATTGTCCACCAGGAACCAAATTTGCCAGCAGCATTTGAACTTGAACTTCCCATCATCTAGAACCATGAGAAAAGGCATTTCATTGGTTAACCCACCCAGTCTTATGATATTATGTAGTTACAGCACCCCAAGCAGACGAAGACATGAGGTAAAGATCTCTCTCTCAGAAAAACATTATATATGCTTTTTACATGAGCAAAGATAAAAAATAATGTGAAGAAATGAGCAAGTTAGGAGATAGGGAATTTAGGCAGAATTTCATGTAAAGAAAATAATAATGGTAAGGTTATAAAGCATGAATCAGGTTGGTATGTTTGACAAAGATTAAAAAGTTGCACAAAGAAGTCTGGTCAAGATTTTAGATGTAATACATCAGAAATATACCAGGGAAACATGGTTGGGAATTTGAGAAATTGGCAGAGATCAGATCATATAAGACCTACCAAATAAAACCATTATAAGGATTTTGGATATTATTCCAAGGATGATATGAAGTTCTTGCAATGTTTTGAGCAGAAAAGCACTATTAGTCTGATTATGAATACACTGGGGTGGATTCAAGGAAAATCATAAGGGAAATTCTGAAATACTCTGCATGTCCCCTTAAATATTTCATTAAGCCAAGTGGCAAAGGAGACAACAGAATCTCAGTTGAGCACAATGCTGAGTTTTATGGTAGAGATAGCAGCAGTGCCTTAAGTCAGTAAGAAACCTTTCTAGTATATTTGAAAAATAAAAGCATCATGTAGCTACTTTAACAGTTGTTCTGAATTAAGTGTTATGTCCAGTCTTAGGGCAGAAAGCAAGATATATAAATTTAGTGTATTATCTATATATCTCTATTTATAAATATATATGCATATAAATAATTTTTATAACAAAGAAACATATATGTGGAGAGAAATGAAGAAACCATATGTTTTTAGCATATGGATAGGTCCATAAAAATAATATTATGACTTGAATAACATGACTCTAGGAGATAAAAGATCTTCGATTACTGTGGTATAATAATAATTTTATGCTACAGAAATAGGAGAGAGAGAAAGAGTGAGAAATCCTCAATTCTAAGCTTTTTAAAAATAGCCACAGGACATTAAAAGTTATTAGCAGATGCTGAAAGAAGGTAGGATGAAAACTTTGAGTAATGAAAAGTTAAAGTGAACTATATTCTTTAATAATGTGATTTTTTGAAAAGTATCAGTTTATTGATGAAAGGAAAAGGATAAACACCAGCTTTCTGAAATTCATTTGAGCATGATGAGATCACTACAGACCTAAGATAAGAAGATCTATATTTATTTTCAAGTAGATAATTAAGAGGAAATAGGTGATGACACAGTTAAACAATGAAAAATACCATGTGTAATTGAATATAGATTTAATTTTTCAATGGAAAAGGAAGACAGATGGCATTATTAAAATAATCTCAATAATAAGTAGATTTCCAAAGATGAGGATATATTTTAGACTCAGAAATCAAAATCGAAAGTCCTTCACAGAAGGAGGCCAGATAAACTTGCTCAGATGCTACAAACAGGAATGCACGGCAGATACTCCTTATGTATTCTAAAATCTTCATCATCTTAGGAGGAGGACTGCTTGCACCAGTAACCTCACATATTCATTTAAGAGTAGATGACAATTTGCCTTTGAGAGATTCATATATTTCGGAAGAGGCTAGGAAATGCTGTAGTCACAAATTCATGCTCTCAAGAGTTTACATAACAAACAACTGCACTCAAGATGCGTGTCTAGTGCAAGGACTTCACACAAGCACCCAGGGACCTAGACTCACACACGCAGCTTTGCCATCGGAAACACACAGCTATTTTCCACTCAAAGTTTATACTAATGTTAAATACACAGGGATTTATAGATGTTCATCAAAATGACTAATCGTGTGCGAGATCAATATATTATCCAGGTATCCGATGTTCTCTGACCATTTATTATTGTACAATTTACTCCTGGCCCAATCACAGGCCTTTTAGACTAATGAAAGTACAAACCTGATCCTGCCTGTCTTCTTTAAGCTGATAAAATAACTGGTTGGTAAACTAGTTTTCTATTTTTTAAAAGGTACTTTTGGTACATAGGTCTTTGATGGAAATGAATACAGATCCCATTGATTTGAAGAATAAATGAAAATGACTTTTCTCAAAATATTTATAAGTTGTTATTAAGACTGGATTTTTTATGACTATAAATTGCATGATGCAATAATTCTGCCATGCCAACAAAAAGTAAGGGTTGTCCAATTCACATAGCAGGTATGGAGTAATCGAGACTGACCCTGGATACAAGAGGACAATTTATAAGTTAATCAATTATAATATTCCTATTAAGCCAAACCCGTATCGCTTGCAAGATTGGTCTGTGAAATGACATTTTGCAAAACAAGTGAATGTGAGGTTTGCTGAGCTTGAAGGAGTTTAGAAAGAGAAACAGTATCTCTGTGCTTTAGTCAACTCACTCTCAGCTCTATACTCGGGTTTCAAGTGACTCTATTCAGGGGATACGATTTATTTATTCAAGAGAGCTTACATCTATCTATTTCTTGGATTGTTGGCAGGAACAACTATAATTCAGGGAGGAGGGGAATCCAACTGTTTTTTCTAATACATTTGTATATATATTAGGTAAATATATTTAAAAGAACAAACATGCATGGACACACCCCCCACACACACACACATAGAACACTACAAATAGTGATTATAATTTCTTTCTCAAGTTAAATACAGTAGCCGCAGTGAAGGAACATTACAAAAATATAAATTCTTAATGTAAAATGTAAATATTGAACAAATATTTGAGGGTGTACTACTTGAAAGATATGTGCTATATGTTATTAATTTTATGCATTGCTCAGAATCCTTTGTAATTCTTACCCCTTTGTGCATATGAATATGAACTTATTTACTAGAAGTCAGCCCTCCTTGATCCTTCAGTTGTACCTTATCTGAAAAAAGGTAAGTTTCTCTCAACATACTTGGAAATGCCTAAATTCAGAAAGAATAACTCATATAAGCCAAACTTACATAAGACTGAAAATTATCCAGAATATCAACTTCCTGTACTTAAATGAGAAAGAGAACTATCAAAAAGACTCAATTATTCACAATTTTCCTAGAAGTTGAAGTAGTAATGGCTTATTTTGTTTTTTAGTATTCTATAGGTATAAGAGATAACAATATGTTCACATTGTAGACTATAACAAATAAGGGTCACTTACATGTTTTCCTAAATTTTAGTTGATAAGATATATTTGAGATTTTAGTGTCAATTTAGAGATATAATAACATTTTTAGTGTTTATCAGATGTTTTAAGCACAAAGGAAGCTGGAGGAGGTCCATTAATATGAAATTCTAAGGGGCCTGTGTGGTACAGTCAGTTAAGTGTCCCACTCTTGATTTCAGCTCAGGTCATGATCTCGGGGTCTTAGGATTGAGGCCCGAGTCAGGCTCCCTGCTCAGTGGGAGTCTGCTTGCCTCCCTCTCCCTCTGCCCCTACCCCTACTTGCATGCTCTCTCTCTCTCTCTAAAAAAAATAAAGAAATCTTAAAAAAAAAAAAAAGAGGGACACCTGTGTTGCTCAGTCATTAAGCGTCTGCCATCAGTTCCAGTCATGATCCCAGGGTCCTGCGATCGAGCCCTATATCAGGCTCCCTGCTCATCAGGGAGTCTGCTTCTCCCTCTCCTTCTGTGCCTCCCCCTCTCTCTCAAATAAATAAATAAAATCTTTATTTAAAAAAAAATTCTTCTGTATCCATTCACTAACATTTAGTGAACAACTACCAGGTATTGGGCATAATCACTGGCATGGGATTACAACTTCGAATAAAACTGTCTTTACTTTCAAGCAGTTTACATTCTATTGGAGAAAACAGACAATACACAGTAAGTATATAAAATAACTTGATATATAATGTTAAGTTCCATTTTCTGTGCAAAAAAAATAAAATGGGTAAGGACACTGTAAAAGTCCTGAAGACTGTAAAAAGGGTGATGCTTTTCACACAAGGAGGGGTCAAGAAAGGTCATCCTGTTAATGGGCTCTTTAGTGGAGACAAGAAGGAAGTGAGAACGACATGCAGCCATGAGGAAAGGCATACAGAGAATAGTAATGGATGGTCTTCAATGACAGAAATAGCACTAAATGAGGGTATAAGACATTATATGGCAGTTTTGTTACATAAAAACATGGGTATTTAAAGTGCTTCTATTTTCTCAATAAAGAAGAATGTTATAATGTATAATGTATAATGTTTTATGTTATAATGATCATCTGTGATTATTTCCTCAAACTAGATTTTGAGAAGTGGATTATGAAAAGTAAATGTTGCCCCATCAATAGAGAAAAATTAAAATTAAAAAAGAAAAGTTGATTTTTCTTAAGATTTATTTTATATTTAGAGAGGGAGAGGAAAGTGTGTGTGAGCAGGCATGCGCAAGCAGGGCATGGAGGAAGAGACAGAGGGAAAGAGTGTCAAGCCGATGCCCCACTGAGTGTGGAGCGGAACCTGGGCTTGATCTCACGACCCTGAGATCATGACCTGAGCCAAAATCAAGAGTCACACACTTAACCAACTGAGCCCCCCACCAAAAAATGGTTTTAAAGAAAACTAAAACAACTTATGCCTTCACTATCATTGTTTGGCTCTTCATTTCACTGAATTTTATTCAGTTTTGATGATTACTGAATACAATTTTTTTTTTTTTGCTTTAAACAGGCACTGATATGAATGGTAGAAAATGGAAAATTCTGCATTTTTCTGATTACTAATAACGTTAATTGGTTTATTTTTGTAAGTTAGCTATGTTTTGAAATTTTCCTAAGTTGTTATTTATACAGTAAAAAATCAGTTAGTTCTCTTGTATTTTTATAATCTAGGATTTTTTTTTTGCATAATACATTATATATTTGAGTTTCTTTCTTTATGTCATATTTTGATACAATTTTTCTTCCTTGAATTTATTCTAAGAAAGTCTTCCTATATTCCTACAAATAATTATTTTCCTATATTTTGCTCTGATTTTAATATATATTCATTTATATTAGAATTTTCATAATTTTCCTCAGTGGAGATGAGGATGTTAGTCTCTTCTTTTCTTCTTTTTAAACATATCCACTCTTTCTAATAACTCCTGTGGAATTTTTCATTCTTTCCTCATTGCTATATTTTGCTCTCTGTTTCAAATATTAACTTCCTACATATACTAACAAAGATTCTTATCTTGACCAAACTCTAGCCAGGCTCCTCCAAGCCCATTCTTTTTTTTTTTTTTAAGATTTTATTTATTTATTTGACAGAGAGAGACATAGTGAGAGAGGGAACACAAGCAGGGGGAGTGGGACAGGGAGAGGGAGAAGCAGGCTTTCCAGGGAGCAGGGAGCCCGATGCGGGGCTCGATGCGGGGCTCGATCCTAGGACCCTGGGATCATGACCTGAGCCGAAGGCAGATGCTTAAATACTGAGCCACCCAGACGCCCTCTATTACCCACTTTTATCTAGATCTTTGTTTTGCTTTGATCTTATTTTTGCTGCCATATTCAATGTCTATTTCTAGCCATTTAGAATGGAAGTTATCAGAAAGATACTCTGATTTGTTAATTTTGCGTTTACAGGGCTGGATCTGATTTATTTACTGGAGACTACTTTACACCGTTTGCACTTGTGTATGCAATGTGGTTTGCAAAAACATCTCCTGGTTTTCACTGCTGTTTGCAAATTGGCCCATGGTACTTTCCAGTGAACCCTTAGTGGAGAATTTAGTACTCGGTTCTCAAGTCTATTGGATGCCCTGTTCTCAGTCCCATTTCCTACTTTTGTCATGTAGTTTTCTCCTAGATAGCTGTGCATGTTTTGTTTTGCTGTTGGAAAACAAATCAAATTACTAATATACCAAAAATAAGAAGATTAAATTGTATAATGTAATAGATCAATCCAGAAAGTCCAATATTTAACAAATACCTTCTAAAAACAAGAAACATAAACTATTCGAAATTCCAAAAACGTTCTTGCATACTAATGAAAATATATTGGAATATGTTACCATGAAAGAACAAACTGCATCACCACCATATGCTAGAAAACTGAGTGAACAATACCCAGCCAATATCCGTTCATTACTGTGTGAGAACACAGTAAATTTATCTTCGGACATACAAAATCTCAAAACATATCTAAGTCATAAACTATTTCAAAGAAAACAATTGAGAAATAAGCTTCAGCAAAATTAGGCTATAAAGCGAAGAATTCGGAAAATTAATCCAGCTCAAAGTCCTTGGACAAGAGCCATGGCACAGGCTTTAATAAATTAGTTTAGTTTGGAATATAAAATAAAAGAGACCATAAGGCAACTATTCTGGGGAAAAAAATTGTACTTGACTATATGGAAATATATACTCATAATTTCAAGTATGTAGAAAATAAGGAATTATTAACTCATATAATACCAATGGGCTCAGAAATGATAAAATATTTCCATAATTATAAAATGAAACACTCACTATTTATTTATCTAAATATTATGCAATAAATCTAGGGAATGAAGGAAGAAAAAGGTAATAGTAGTAGTATAGTTGAGTTAATTCATTATCTGTCATAATAAAAATGCAATAAATACCCACAAATCACGGTAGATTAGGAAAATAAGCACATTTTTAGAACCATGTGATGAATTCTATAGTAAATATCTAATGGGGTTGATAGTCATTGCTTCTGAGAATAGGATTATGGGTAGGATTGGAAAATACAAGGAATCACTCCTATTACTATATGCCTTTTAGCACCATAAAACTTTTATATATGTATATGCATAAACTTTATTTAATTAATTAAAATAAAAACAAAGTAATATAAAGAATTTATAACTATAGAGTAGAAAATATAAAAGATGTAATAGATCAAGAAAAAATGATACATTATAATATGGGAGAAGATTAGGTGATTCTCCGATTACTGATTTATATAACAATGATGATGATTTGAACAACATTATTATTATGAAAATGACTTCTAGCTGTTCATTCTAGCCAAGCTCCTGTTGAGCTAAACTTTGCATTTAATACTTAGTAAGCAAAAATATTAGATAGGTAAGGAGATTAATTTTAGAGTCCCAGGAACAAGAATAATAATATCAGCTGATTGATCTGTTCTGTTAACAGGTTAATGGAAATGAAAACAGTTTTCAAATGATCAGTACATATATTGATTTATAACATCAACTGCCTTGGGTAATAATAGATACAGCACCTTTTGAGATATTCATGCCTTTCATTTTCCTTTGGCACTTAAAGAATCTGAACATGTAGTGTTTACTTTTACAAATAAATTTCCATATCTTAACTCAGATTGTGTTTTTCCACTCAAAGGGTTTTAGAACTTGATTTACTTTGTATCCTCTATTAAAGCATACCTGGAGGTACTGTCAAAAGTTACCTCCATTCTTCTCAAACTGTGTTGAATGCTTTCTGGTTTCCTAGGCATTAGATTTAATATGATTATTTCAGTTTGATTAGAACACTGTTTGCCTTAGGAATCATCCATATCTTTTTGCTGTTCACAATAATTAAAATTAATCAGATCCTTCCTTTTCATGGTCTTGAGATTTAATATAAAATATGCTAGAGGCTTGGGATTCTCCAGGAGGGAAACTCTCATTATTACAATATATTTCCCCTTCGAGAGGATGAAATATATTTTTAGAAACACCTCAAACTTTTCAATCAATAGAAAGTACAATGGTAAACTATAACCATTATATAATATGATTATATATTATATATATAATATATATATATTATATTATATAATATAATTATATAATGGTAAACTTTTGGTGTCAGTCCTTAAGGGGCTTAAGTTCTGGGATCCCTCAGGAAATATAATAGAAAAAAAATTTCTTACATGCTTATAATTTATATATCAATGTAACATATACTAAAACTTAATATGTAAATATAATTTCTTGTTTATTCAAACTAGACTACTTCAATGCATTTTTGGAACTGGATGTCTTTGTTAGGTAATATGCAATTTAGGATACAGATACCTTTTAAATCTGTGCTAATCCTTTAATGTAACTGAAGAGACTGTGTCTTCATGAACACAATAGAACATTTATTTTAGAAAAATTAAGCCTATGGTATTTAATAGATTTACTAACCACTGAATTTTTATCTATTATTATATAAAGCAGTATAGTCAACTATGGAAAACTCACCTTGGTGTGCCTCTAGCTAGCCATTCCTTATCCCTAGAATACTGAAGAAACCCATACAGATTGGACACTAAATTTGTCTTCTATCCCAAACCCCATTGCAGATTCTTTTTTACCTCATTTTAAAGCCAAAATTCTTTACTCCCAAACCCAACTTTCCCCATTATTACTATTTAGCTTTGCTCCAAAGTTACCTGTAGCATATGCGAAAAACTAACAAATCTAGAGTATTGGTTTATTCAACATTTGCCAATGAGAGTAATACTAAAATCTTTATGAAGTTACTATAGTTCTAATTGTTCACATTGAAGATCATTAGAAAGGGCTTGAATTTGAGAATTTAAAATAGCACCAGTAGGCTTTATCTCATTGTGGATAAAACTTTTCATTTCAGAATGTCTGCTACATGAACTGAACTCATTTGAGAAATCCTAACAGTGCTAAAAACATAACTGATATTTACTGAGAGCTTTGTGCTCTCAGGGGGTGGGTGGCTTGGGTAGCTCAGTGGCATTAACTTTTTCATTTCTTATCCTCATCCTGAGTTAGATGTTTTTTGTTTTTTAAGATTTATTTATTTATTTGAAAGAAAGAGAGAGAGGGAGAGGACAAGTGGGAGCGGCAGAAGAAGAGCATCTCTAGTGGACTCTGCGCTCAGCGTGGACCCCCATGTGGGGCTCAGTCTCATGACCCTGACATCAAGACCTGAGCTGAAATCAAGAGTTGGACACTTAACTAACTGAGCTACCCATGCACCCCAGAATTAGGTGTTATTTTTTTAACTTGATTTTACAGATGAAAAAAGTTAGATACAGAGAGATTAAGTGGCTGACCCATGTCCCTCAGACTTAAGTCATTTACTTTAAAGCCTGCCCACATGGTGATTATACCATTATGGTACCTTTAAACAAAACCTTACACTTAAGGACAGAACTGAGTCAGATCTCTCTCAATGCTTTTGTAGTTACATTTGGAAATGTCATCTCTGGATCTTGACCTCTTCTGCTCCATGAATCCTGCTCTCTGCTCTGCTTTAACATGCATTTACTAGAGGTGTTTTTACCTCTAACTCCACTATCTTCATTACAAGCATCATACTCTCCAACCAATACTTCTTAATGTTACAGCTTAGTCTTGATAGTATCCTGTCTCCAAAATTTATGTGACCTTCTGGGACCAAAACTACATTTATTATACCAAAATTTCAGGATTGCTTCACTGTTCCAAGTCATGACTGCCCTTCCTTGCAAGCTGAAATCCCATTGTCAAATTATTCCACTCAGTAGATCTTCAATTCCTTTGCCATTGTCTGCTTGCATCCTATCTACCTGCCAGACCTCAAAACCACTTAATCACTATCATTTTCCTGCATCTGCATATGTATCACACTCGACATGCCTCTACTGAGGTAACAAAATCAAAACCCACCACTAAAGGAAAGCTGTGGCACTCACAAACATGCCAACTCTCCTCACTGTAGATTTATAAAAACTTCAAATTTTCCTAAGTGCTGCCATAGTAATCATTCTGTGTTTTCCCAGCCTACTAAATCACATGTCACCTTTCCTCACTTCTTTTCAAACTTCAAAGGTCTTTTAACTATCAGCTGTCAACCTTGCACTCCATACTCACTCTGCTCTCCCACTGCATCTATGACAGGATTTTCCTCCTTCTCTCCTGTTACTGCTCCATAAAGTATGTGCATCTTTGCGATAAACACCAACATTTTCCATCACTGAAGAATCTCTCCAGCCAGTCGGTGTATGTGTGATCTCTTTCATCGTAATTCTTTTCTCTGGACCCAGTACCAGTACTCATCTAACTACTACATCACTTTTCCTGCACCCCTCCTGTTCTTCTCTTCCCACTCTTGCACCAACAATTTGAATCCGACCCTTAACCCACAATTTTAATGAAATCATTCTTGTCAAGGTTACCAGTGATCTCAATATTGTTATATCTAATTGTCTATTCTCAGTCTTCATCTTACTTGGTCAGCAGCAATTAACACAATTGATTACTTGATTTCTTTTTTTTTTTTTCTGGCTAAGGGACATTCTACTCTGATTTTATTCCAGATTCATTAATCATTCTCCTCAGTGCCTTTTGCTAGTTCCTTCTTTTCTCCTTGCTTTTTAAATGTTGGAATACCCTGAGGTTCAAGTTTTAGCCCTCTTAACTTCCCTGACTTCACTCAATTCATTCTTTAGTTATGATATCTAGTCTTATGGCTTTAAAAACCATTAATATACAGATGACTCCCAAATATAGGTCTCTAGCTATACTTCTCCCCTATACTTCAGGTATATTTATCCAAAGCTTCCAATATCTCCACTTCTATGTCGAATTGGCCTCTTACAATGAACATACCAAAATCCAAACTTTTACTTTTTATCCAAACCTAGTCTTCCTTCTCAATCTATTGCAATTCTTTCAAAAAATAATCTTTTATTTGCAAAAAAATTTGAAGTCTTTCCTCTCCTTCCTATCTCTCTCAGTCTACACCAATCTTTCAGAATAAATCTGCTTTCAAAATAAGTCCATCATATAACAACACAATACTTCCACTATGTCTATCCATGTGCTCCAGCTACCATCATACCCTCAGGACCTATTCTCAATGCTACAGTCATACTATTACTTTTAAAATATAAGTGTAAGCATGTCAGACCGCCCAACATCCTCAAGAGTTTTCATAAAATATTTTTTAAAAATGAATACAGTTAAATACAACGTAGTATTTAAACAGAACAGTGGCTGTCAGATATTAACTACTACCACCCTCTCCCTGGCACATTCTTTTGTATTCAAACTTCCTTAAAATAATAATATAATGAAGATGTTCCCACCAAAGGGTCTTTGCACTTGCCATTCTCTCAGACTTAAACGTCCTTTCTTCTTGTATCCATGACCCAATCATTGCCTCATTTTTCTAGGTTTCTGCTTAAATGTCAGCATATTAGTGAAGTCTTCACTGCTACCTGTATGCTTCCTTATTTATTTTTTCTTCACAGGATTCATTACCACATAACATAATGTACATTTTGCTTTTCATTAGTTTACTCTCTATCTTCCTCATGAGGATGTGTACTGTGAGGGCAGGGAATTTTTATAAAGTTTTTCACTGTTATATACCTTACAAAAATGCTGCCAAAGCAGATAGGCTCAATACATATTTGTTGAATTAATTAATTAAGAACAAAATAGGCAGGTGCCTTAAGTATCCAGATGGAACAACGCATTATGGTAAGTCCAGAGAATCATCAGTAAACCAAACCAAAATGAACAAACAAAAAGACAATGATAAGTTCTGGGAAACCCACATAGATGAAGGGAAATAAAAAGAAAAAAAAAAAAAAAAAAGGAAGGACTAGTTTGCTCCTAGTGGCCACACCTTCTCCCCCACCTACCACACACACTGCTTTGGGAACTATTTAAGAAAAAAAACAAAATTCAACAAAACAGGTATGTGCTGGACAGCACTGTAGGCTCAGATGTTTCATTGCAAACCATGGTTTATTCCTGATGATGATAGATAGATATTCACTCCTCAGTTTCTACTAACCTGTAGTATAAGTAGCATGATGGAAGGAAAACAAATACCTATTTATACCCATATCTCTGTATTTCTATATCCCCATCTCTATTTCTACCTCCACACCTAGCTTATTCTGAATAAGGGGAAGCCAAGAAAACAGCCACATCTCTTAATACAGACCTATCTGTGTTTGTTTGTTTTTTTTTTAAAAACAGGGCAGATGAAATCGTTCTTCAATTGCCTTTATTTTTTGATAACCAAATTATTTTTTGAAATCAATTGTTTTTTTCTTATTGTACCTGTTATATATTCCTGCATAACAAACTCTTCAAAATTTAGCAATTTAAAATGGCAATAATATGTGATCTTACAGTTTCCGTGGCCTGGGAATTCAGCAGTAGCCTCGTTGTCCTCTGTCTCTGGGCTGTGATCAAGGGCTGTAGCCATCTCAAGATCTGACTTGGGGAAGATCCACCTCTATGATAATTCATGTGGCTGTTGGCAAGAAGCATCTGTTCCTTGCCTCATGGGCCCCTCTGTAGGGCAGCTCACAGCATGGCAACTTCCTTTCCTTTGGAGCAAGCAAGAAAGACAATGGGAAAGGTAAGACAAAAGTCACATTTTGTAACCTAATCTCAGAAGTTACATATTTCTGCTATATTTAAATTGTCAGATATCAATCATTAGGTCTAGTCCACACTTAAGAGTAGGGGATTAAATAAAGGGGTAAATATCAGCAAGTACAAATGACTGGTGGCCACTTCAGTGGCTGCCTCCCATACCACTATTACCCTGTGATCCACTTCTTGGCCAATTGGTGCTTAACTGGTTTTAGGCAGGTACCTTAAAGCATAATACATTATTTATCATCTGTTTTTTTTAAACCCATTGATTTTTTAATTAAACCCAATATTGAAAACTTAAAAGAAAATGCACTCTCTTAAGAAATTTAAAGGAGTAACATAAGCTGCATATATCTCTGATCTATAAGAATTTGCACAGTCGATGGTATTCTTTTTTTTTTTTATTTTTTTTAAGATTTTATTTATTTATTTAACAGACAGAGATCACAAGTAGGCAGAGAGGCAGGCAGAGAGAAAGGGGGGAAGCAGTCTCCCTGCTGAGCAGAGAGCCTGATGCAGCCTCCATCCCAGGACCCTGGGATCATGACCTGAGCTGAGGGCAGAGGCTTTAACCCACTGGGCCACCCAGGCACCACAATAGATGGTATTCTTTGGAGATTACTACCTGCCTATAATTGCTTATTCTATCCTCAAATCAAGTTCTTTAACTTACAAAAGTTGAAGAACCTGTCATAGACCCACTGTTAAGAGCTCTATGATGTGAACTTTACTTCTGTTAAGCTGTTTTTCCATCATAAAGTATAACATCCCTCCATGTAAACTATATTTTGGGGAAAAAACTTGAGAAAATTATAAAAAACTATACACAGACACAGGACAGTGCAGAGAAACTGCTTTATGGCAATTAGAACTCTGAGATGTATAAGACCTTTTTTTTAATTAAAAGGATGGATATATAAGATACCTATAACAACTCCATTGATAAATTTAAAATAATTTAAAATAAAAATCCATGACTAATTCAATTGAGAGGTATTTTAACTTCTTATACTACTCCTTGGGCATCACTAATTACTCTCAGGACCCCAGAAAATATCTCCAGCTAAGTTATCCTTTCTGAGCACTCGTCCTCATATCCAACTTCCTACTAAAATCATTCAGGGAAATTTCACAAATGCTTCAAAGTCTAAGCATCAAAAATTTTAAAATCCTTTAGTAGATTTTAAAATTAAGTTAGAAGTCACAAGTACTTAACACTTAGCATGGCCTAGAAGGTTCTGCCAATCTCTCCATACACACTTTGTTCCACTGTTCCCCTATTTCTTTCTATGATACAGATATACTGACCTTCTCTTCTTTTTCCCATAGTCACGTAGGTGTTCTCACAAGAGAATTTATAGTTTTCTTGAGAAAAGAGAAAATAACTTATACTGTACACATCCACATAATGGATGGGACTGCCTCATGCTAATGAAACTCAGCCATAGAGTATACTTGAAAATTAAAAGGTTACAAACACATACACACAAATACATACATACACATACACATATACATAGAGAAGATACATGGAAGCCTCTTTACCTAGTTAAGCTTAAAATTTTTATTAACCCCACCCACATATGCATACATATACACATATAAATACGTACATGTACACATGTGTGGGGGGTGTTAATAATTCAGCTTAATCAGGCGCCTGGGTGGCTCAGTGGGTTAAAGCCTCTGCCTTCAGCTCAGGTCATGATCCTAGGGTCCTGGGAGTGAGCCCCGCATCGGGATCTCTGCTCAGTGGGGAGCCTGCTTCACTCCCTCTCTGTCTCTGCCTGCCTCTCTGCCTACTTGTGATCTCTATCAAATAAAATCTTTTAAAAATAATAATAATTCAGCTTAATCAAGGAAAAAAGAATCCTTGTATCCTAAACATATCAACCTATAGTTGAACTGAGTAAAAAAGTGTTTTTCATTTTTTGGAGGTAAGTATAGCAAATCCTCTTGAAAATAACAAGATATATTACAATTGTTCTATTATGAAAGTTTTATTTGCTAATTGGTATTGGATACTTCACAAGCCAACTGTCACCTAGAAAACCTGAAAATATTTTAGGAGATTTTATTCTGCATTGAAAACTCCTCATAAGAATAAGTGAAATAATAATAATAATGATAGTAATAATTATTATTATTTTAAAGAGTTTATTTATTTATTTGAGATAGAATGAGAGAGAGCACAAGCACAGGAGCAGAGGAGGAGGGGCAGAGAGAGAGAGGAAGAAGCAGGCTCCCTGCTGAGCATGGTGCCTGATATGGGGCTTGATCTCAGGACCCTGAAATCAGGACCTGAGCTAAAGGCAGACGCTTAACTAACTGAGCCACCCAGGCACCCCAGAAATTATTTTGTAAATCCTAAGGTCTGCAGTTTCATTTCTTACTTGGTTTCATATACAACAGGGTTTAAATGAAAAGGAAATATAGTGTAAGTGACAAATGAAATGGAAAAAAAAAAAATCAATTCTTTTTGGGGCAAGAAAGAACCCTGCAGATTTCACTGAGTAAATAATATATTCTTAATGTCACTTTCCCACATGATGCTCACTAGTTTCACTTCACCATGTCTAAGTCTTAAAGCTGACAAATGAAATAAAATGTTCTAGTTTACCTGAACAGAAAATAAACTACTTATATTTGCTTATTTCTAAATCAGTTATCTCTGGAATAATTTAAGAATATTTCATTAAATTCCCCAAGAGTTTTGTACTTGTAATTTAATGAAAGTAGATTTAGATTTTCCTACATAATAAAACACAGAAATATTATTAGTAAGTTGCACAAGAACATGGACACTGTACTAAAAGTTAGCTTTAGGCAGTGTTTACAAATGCAAGCCACCCTACATAAAAAAATAAGCCATCATACTTACAAGATTTTAACCTTATGATACTGAGAACTTTACTTTTCATATCAGATTATTTCAATATCTATAAAGCTATCATAGAGCAAAACAGATTATCTTTAGTGGTGATACACTAAATGGAATGGGATGGATTTGTTATAACAGAATAGAACAAACTATAGCCTGATACAGATAGGTAACTCAAGTATGGCTCTCATATCAGCTGTATTTTTATGTCTAGATTTGGCTAAAAATTTGAGGGAATGGAAAGTGGTTCTTTATAGCACCATAGAGCAAATAACTTAACCATCTCTGCTTTTGGGATTCTTTTATCTACTCATACCTTTGCAAATCTCACCCCAAAACTTCTCTTTATCCTCAACTCTCATTTTACAGATTCACCCATTTTTTTTTATCTCTCAAATTCATCATGTTTTTGTTATGTTCCAAATTCTGTTCTTTTCATATACAGAACATTTTAGCCACCTCTTTGTTGTACTGCTCTCTTGAAAGCTATGTCCTATGAACTTTGGATTTTATACCAAACACAATTACCAAGGTATTTTCAAAATCAAATGCCACCTCTATTCAAGATAAAGTATGTGATGAGCACAGGGTCATACATGGAATTGTTGAATTGCTATATTTTATATAAACTAATATAATACTGAAGGTTAACTAACTGGAATTAAAATGCAAATAAAAGGAATGGTTACATTCAAATTATATAGCAAATTTTCTTGTATGTATATATCTTTATAATAAATATATTTTATATTTTAGCACATCTCCAGATTTAGAGGATAGAATTCCACATATCTACCCCATGCCTCCATATACTTTTATTTTCAGTATCTTGCATTAGTGTGGTATAATTCCTACACATAAAGAATCAATATTCAAACATTATTATTAAATACATGGTTGACATTAGGCCTCACTCTGTACTATATAGCTCTATGACAAATGCATACTGCCAGGTAGCCATCATTACAGTTTCCTAAGAATGATTTCACCATGCTAAAATGCCCTGTGCTTCACCTATCTTCCCTTCTGAAGAGGAGTAAAATACACCACCAAAATATACCTCTTCGGCATACTGATTATTTTCAGCTAGTTATTTTTAAGAAACAGCAGGTACAGGAGAAGCTCTGAAAACTGAGTAGAAGTTACACTTTTGTAAGAGACATTTATATTTTAAAGGAAATCTCCATTTGTACGGTGTCTACCTGTCCATACCAGAAGAGGAAGACTGTGAATCTTTAGAAATTTTTATCAATGGAGAAGACAGAGACTTAGATCTGCATAACAACCTTACCTTTGTTCACTTTGTTTTTTCTAGCAGCCTCTGTAATTGGCTGGAGATGGTATATAAGGTGATGGCTTAGGCCATTTTAGGGAGTTACTTGGTTTTTTTGGGTATCTCCCATGTATATAGGAGGTATACATGCTATTAAACTTCTGTTTTTTTGTTTTTCCTGTTAATCTGCCTTATTATTGGGAGAATGGAGGGGTCCGAACCAAGAACCCAGATGCGGAGAGGGAAAATTATTTTTCCACCTCTACACTTCTTTCCAGAGAATACCTGGCAATCACGCATCTTTTTACTGGCTCCGTGGTTTTGCCTTTTTCATAATGTTATACAGTTGGACTCATATATATTATGTAGCCTTATCAGACTGACTTCTTTCACTTAGCAATATGCATTTAACATTCCTCCATGTCTTGTCATGGCTTGATAGTGCACTCCTTTTTACTGATGAATGATACCGCATTACGAATATACAATAGTTTACCCTTTCAGCTATTAAAAGACATCTTGGTTTCCAGTTTTAACCATGGATAAAGTGGTTAAAAACATTCATGTGTAAAATATTGTATGGATATAAATTTTCATCTCAATTGAATAAATATCTTAGGAGGCCTCTTAATATGGTAGTAAAAGTATAGTCTGAATGGGAGAGGGAGCATTTCATACTTCCATGCTTAGGTTCCAATCTTATAGTGGACCTGGGTTATGACTGTACAAGAGCTTCTCAGCATTTTTTCTCCCTTAGTTGAGGAAGGAAGTCTAGAAGGGGCTGGAATTAGGTAATTTCCTCTCCCCCAATTCAGACAGACATTAGTGAGGTACTTTCCTTATCTGGTAAGCATTCCTTATAGAAGTTGCTAGAGGGTTTTTTCATAATATATCCTTTAGGTATATGTCAAAATGGTTACCCTTCCCCTCTTCTTAGCCAGGCACAAGGTAATTTTTCTCTGACCATGAAAAACTGGTGGGGCTCCTGGAGCTAAAACCCACAAAATGGGGGGTAGGGGTCCCCAAGGAGTTTTTAACCCACCAGCTGGATCTATACTCAGCTTCCAGAATTTTACTGAAGTTCCTCTAAGTTTTCTCTGCTGGCTCCAGAGACTTCTGCTTCAACTACACTGATCTATATTCTCTATATTCACCTTCTCTCCACTTTCCAGGGTGGTGGTTTATACTGTGACCCCAATTCTCTTATGGATCTACGAAATGTTGTTGATTTTCAGTTTGTTCAGCTTTTTTTCCCGTTGTGGAGGCTGAAGTAACGACTTACAGGTTCTTTACATGTTCAAGTGGGATTCAGAAATCTTTCAAATGTAGTTTTCATAACAATTTTTTTCTTCTCTCTCTTCTAGAAGAAAGCGCATGTGGTAAAAGAATATGCAGATCAATATTGTCTGCAAAATTCATGTTTGGAATATAGGTCTAGTATACTATTAGAAACTCTAGAAACTTTTTTTTAAGCTAGTGACAAATATGCCTCAAAGTTCCCCTCACCTTAACCAAACTTTTGACCGGCTACTTTCAAGACTCTAATCCCCTGATCTTCCTTTTTATTAAGAGGCTTTGTTTTAGTTCATTGTAAATTTTTCCTCTGTCCCTCGGATATGTAAATCATTTTAAAAACCTCTTGTTACTTTCACATTCCAGAATGTCTTTTTTTAAGGAGCTTGGAGTATCCCTTTGAAATGTAATCTTTAAGGGAGCTAGCACCCCATCTCCCAGACTATGTGGGAGGATAGGAGTCATACTTCAGTAATGCCTTGTTCCAAATTATAAAACTACCTTCTTTCACAAAGAGAAATTCGACTTTTCCTTTGTGTAAAGCCATTTAGCAAACCCAAATGGCCTGTGTTCTCCCTCTCACTCCACTGCTTAAAAGTCTTCTTACCCTTTTTTGTTTCAGCTGAGTCAAGATCAGACTGAATTCTGACCTCTCTTTGCTACTGCAGTTCTTGCATGTATGCATGCATGTGTATATGTGTGTGTGTGTTTGTGCATATGTAAGAGCATGAGAGTAACAAGGAGAGGGAGAGGGGGAGGATGATGATTAAATGGCCATAAAACTTGTGAACATAAAATAATTTCCATGATCCTCGGTATATAAAAGGGAGTTAGTAGGACTGTAAGTAGATTACATAGTATATATAAAAGCACTGTGAAACTCTACATATCTTTACAGAATCAAGTTTTCTCCAGGAGTGATTCAACATCTAAAAATCCACATGAATATTAAACTATCATGAATAAATTATGCAATTACCCCATTCCTTTCACTGTCTAATGTAAAAGGCTTTGGTCATTGCACTAAATTTGGGACTGCTTCAATTTCCTTTATTTATTAAAACCATAAGAAATTTCCTTTTCTGTAAGAAAAAATGGCTTAATATTGGTGATTTCATTTGGGTCAATCTAAGTACAATGTAATTAAAATAATGGTCTTTCTTACAGAGTAATTTTGACAAGCTCTTCAGGATCTAGTATTTTTTATAAAATATAATACTTTATTATAATTATTATTCTATTTATTATTAATTAGGCTCCAATTATATTAGTGTCACAATTTTGTAAAAGATGCTTTAAAAATAATTTCTACTTTTAAACCTCCCCCAAACTATCTTCATAAGTGAAGAGAGGAGACTGTCCCAATTAGCATCTAATATTCCCAAGGTAAACAAAACAGGTGCACATTCTGAATACAGTACATAAATATGCATTTCAATTATTAGGCTCTCCCCTGCTTTTGCAATTGTAAATTATGGTCTTTTTAAATTACAGTACAAAACAGATGGTGAAGAGTTAAAGTGATATTTCCTTTAATATAAACTACTATGCTAAGTGATCTCACACTACAAGTTATTCATTCACTACACCAATTTATTTACTGCATTAAAATATATTGGGTTAAATGGTCACTTTAGCCACACTTGCCATATCGTGAGTCTGACTTTAAACAGAATGTGACTGTAGTGTACTCACCCTATCTAAAAGAAGAAAGAATAATGGACGCTGTGAGCCTAGTAAGAAATCATACTCTGTAAAATGACAAGATTCAGCATGATAAGAAATTCAGTTTTTATCCTTGACTTCCTTTATGGAAAAAGAGATCTTACATATATTAGAATATAATAATAATAATATGATTTTAAGTAAAATGAGTTTCACAGACAGCAAACTAGTAGCCCACTGACGTTCATTAGCTTCTTCTTGGGTATGTCATTATGTTTGTAAATAATATATATATGTGTATAATATTATGTATATATATATACACACATGTACATACAGCAGGGTATAAATATTCAGTGTGCTTTGACTAATTGGTGACAATGGATTTAATACCAGATCATTTAACATTTATACATACATATATGAAATATATATATACTTATATTATTTCATTTGTGCAAGAGTATACATTTCCCACTTTGAAATAAACTGATTATAATATTACACTAGGACAAACTCAATAAAATCTCCCCATTTTAAAAAATGTTTCAAGTCCATGAATTATGCAAATATATGAAGGATCCAAAATATTTTCATTTGGGATGGTAATCTTTTTGTGGTTATTAGCATAATGAAGTCAATTTCATTGGAAATGAAGAATTAAAACATGTTACAATAGCCACAGTAATTTGATCCCTTTATACTTTCATAGATCTAGATTTCTATTACATTACTGTACAGAGGCTAAAAATGTCTTATGTGCAACTGGGAAGATAATGTAAATTCCTAGTATTAGTCATTCAAGTACAACCATCTCAGATTATTTTCCAAACCACGAAATTTGGTTCAAGTCAATGGAGGTATGTGGGGGACCACGGAAATCATCATATGGAATTATCACTGCAGATACGTTTATTTCCACCTGAAAATATCTCTATGAGTCCTTCACATCAATGTCTAGTGTAACCTTCTTGAGTGGGCCAAATTCAGCAAGGGCATGTATAGAAAACAACTGCATGAATTGGTACAACCACATTTTTACCACCGTCTTTGTATTTTTCCATAGTCACATGCTGCCTTGTCTCAGTGGCCCTCCTTTAGGTCATGTGTGGGTCATTTATTGGCCCTGCTGGACAGTCCAAACAGTCCAGCTTTCAGACTCTGTGATACACTTCCTGGCTAACCTCTTCCAACCTCCTCAGCTCTTGCCTGCCCCCACCCAATGACACACTCTGCAATCGCTTATGCTGTAGTTACTCTGTTCCAATACACCACCTCCTCTGGGTTTTCACCAAGGTGACTGAGACTGAGCTCCTTTTCTGGATGCACACATTGCCCACCAGATGATCATGTCTTCTTAACAGAATTACAGGTGGTACAAACTTCTCTAACATTTCTCTGTCTTCATTACAGCCACCATAGAAAGTCCCGGCTGGTCACTACCCTCAAAATTCTCCAGGTTTGCTTTGTTTCGTGTTGTTTAGTTTTCAAATGACATCCAATTTCAGAGAACAGATGGTGACTTCTCCAAAGAACTCACTCACTAATTCTCTCTCTCTCTCTCCGTTACACTGAAGTGCTTATACAAATTTCTATTGCTCATTCAGCAAAGTCCTAGCCAGGCAGGAAGACACCAGTTTTCTCTTTATGAAGATACCATCTTTACTATCCAGCTTTGTTTAAAGTGGGGCAGAAATAAGGGAAGAGGAGGGATATGTAGTCATAACCCACTAGGTCAACACATCTTAGATTCTAGACTAGTCCTTTTCTATTTTCTTTTTTATAGCCTGGAAGTGGATAATCAGGAAGATAGTATCAGGATTTTTTTTTTTTTTTTTGGTACATCTTTCCTGAATAGGTCTAGCACTTCTCTTTAGAAAATGGAAATATCTATCCCACATCTTTCCAAGATAACAAAGACAAAGTTTAAAACCACCAACCTGCTGCACAGGTTGTCAATATTTTGGTTGCTTAGTTTTGCTTTTTCTCTCCAAATATTGCATCATATAATGTGTGAAAACACTTCATTGATAAAGATTATGTCCTAATTTCTAAAATATATTTGGCAGACAAATATGTTTTAAAACTTGAAATAGCAAAATCTTTTAAGTTAATCATTCTAGTTCTGAAAGATTAAGGATTTATCTTTTAAATGTTGTTCTAATTGATGCTTCCAAGACTCTGCCAAAGGGAATCCATTAAGTAGATCACATTTTTTTTACTTGAATGGAATTTCTTGTAAATGTAGTTCATAACTAGTAGATCATAAGGCATATCTCACACATAAGCACTTAAAATTTACCTTCTTAAGACAAATAACGTATGATTTTACTCAGATGTGGAATCAAAAAAGAACAAAATGAATAAATAAAATGCAGAATCAGGCTGGTAAATACAGAACTGATGATTGTCAGAGGAGAGGAGAATCAGGGGATGGGCAAAATGGGTGAAGGGGAGTAGGACATACAGACTTCCTGTTGTGGAATGAATAAATCACAGGGATGAAAGACGTAGCATAAGAAATATAGTCAGTGATGCTGTAATAGTGTTAGATGGTGACACAGGGGTAGCTACATTTGTGGTGAGTACTTGTCAAATCACTGTGTTGTACACCTAAAACTAACGTAATATTATGTGTCAACTATACTAAATAAATAAACAAACCAACCAACCAACCTTGGTTGCCTGAGTCGTGCAGTTAAGCCATGGACTCTTGGTTTTCGTTCAGGTGTTGATCTCAGTGTGGGGAGATCAAACCTGGCATTGGGCTCTGCACTCAGCACATCTTCTGCTTTAGACTCTCTCCCCCTTTCCTCACAAGCCACCCCCCAACCATGCTCTAAAATAAATTAATAAAAATCTTAAAAAATAAACCTTTTTTAAGATTTTATTTATTTGAGACAGAGAGAGAGCACAAATGAGTGGGGGGAGGGGCAAAGGGAGAAGGAGAAGCAGACTCCCTACTGAGCAGGGAGTCTGACACAGGGCTCTATCCCAGGACCCCAAGATCATGATTGGAGCCAAAGGCAGATGCTTAACCAACTGAGCCACCCAGGTGTTCCATAAACAAACCTTACAGTCATGCTTACATCTAATCAAGTAAAAAACATTAAGTTGCAGTAGAATGTTATGCTTTATCATTTTTCTCTACAAACAAAGTTCTTTTTAAGGAAAATACATATTGGAATACTTAGTATTTTATAAAAATCATTTGGAAGAGGCTTATATTATTTGCATGTCCTAGTCCATTCAGGCTACTATAACAAAAGACTGAGTTGCTTATAGGCAATACTTTGTTCTGCAGTTCTGAAGGTGGGAAGTCCAAGACCAAGATACTGACAAATTCAGTGTCTGGTTAGAACCTGCTTCCTGGTTCATAGCTAACCATCTTTTACACTGTTTGTCCTCACATGGTGCAAAGCGTAAGGGATTTCTCTGGGGTCTCTCTCTCTCTCTCTTTTTTTTTCTATTTTTTTTTTAATTTAAATTCAATTAATTAACATCTATTATTGGTTTCTGAGGTAGAGTTCAGTGATTGATCAGTCTTATATAATACCCAGTGCTCATTACATCACATGACCTCTTTAATGTCTATCACCCCAACCACCCACCCCTCTAGGAACCCTCAGTTTGTTTCTTATGATTAAGAGTCTCTTATAGTTTATCTCCCTCTCTGATTTCGACTTAGTTTATTTTTTCCTCTCTTCCCCTATGATCCTCTGTTTTGTTTCTTAAATTCCACATATGAGTGAGACCATATGATAACTGTCCTTCTCTGGTTGACTTATTTCACTTAGCATAATACCCTCTAGTTCCATCCATGTCATTGCAAATGGCAAGATTTCATCTTTTTGATGGCTGAGTAGTATTCCATGGTGGGGGGGTGTCTTGTTAATTCCTTTTTTTTTTTTTTTAAGATTTTATTTATTTGACACAGGGAGAGAGCACAACCAGGGGAAGCAGCAGGCAGAGGCAGAGGGAGAAGCACGTTCCCTGCTGAGCAAAGAGCCCAATGAGGTGCTCCATCCCAGGACTCTGGTATCATGACGTGAGCCAAAGGCTAATCCCATTCTTAAGGATTCCACCCTCATGACCTAATCACCTACTAAGGACCCCACCTTCTAATACTATTGCCTTGATGGTTAGCATTTCAACATGAAATTTGTGGGGACACAAAGAATTTGGTCTGTAGTTGTATTGTTTCATCCCTCTGGTTTATTCTAGGTTTCTTAGCTTCTCTAAGTAAGAAAAATTCAACATGATATATTGTCAAGGTTTGTAATTTGTGTGAATTAATATATAACATACATGCAATTAGTGATGTTTGTGTGTATGTGAAAAAAATCACTTGCAAAGGAGTTATGCCAATATAATGGCTAGAAATTATTGAATATTATGCATTATTTCACCCCTTGATACTGACTGCCACTAAAGTTTATGACTGCAATGCATAAAACACATCTTTGAAAAGTATTTTTTAATAGACCTCTTCAAGATCACATTATATATGATAAAAAGTGCAACCAAAATGGAGTCGAAAGTTCCAAATTTAGAGTACTTTATCCTAATAAGAATAGACTTTAAATACGTTTGGCTCTCCACATATTTTATTAATTTAAGAATAAAAAATATGAAACAACAAACGGCTTTTTTAAAAAGAAATATATATATAACGTAAGGGAAAAAGTTTTAATCAAAATGCAAATTTCATAAAAATAATATCTGTGAAACAGCATATCTTGTTAGTATTATCAGAAAAATGTTTATCATACATTATTAATCAATATTCATTTATGAATAATTTTCAGGCTGACCATTTCTAATTTGCATAAAATAAATATTCTCAAAATGCGTACAATTTTCCCTCTAATGAAAAATGCTAGTTTTAATAATTACTTTGAGTGCTGATTTATATCATATGGTGTATAACATAATAGGTAATCTGCAATGTACTTAATCATATAAGAGTTGACCAAATTTTAGTTAGCAGTTAACACTTTAGCAAAAGCTGAAATTTTTTTTTTAAACATTTTATTTATTTATTTGACAGAGAGAGATCACAAGTAGGCAGAGAGGCAGACAGAGAGAGAGGAGGAAGCAGGCTCTCCACGGAGCAGAGAGCCCAATGCAGGGCTCCATCCAAGGACCCTGGGATCATGACCTGAGCCAAAGGCAGAGGCTTTAACCCACTGAGCCACCCAGGTGCCCCAAAAGTTAAAATTTTTAATGGCACAGTACTTTCAAAACCAACAACAAAAAAAATGATAATGAAAAAACCCAAATCTCTAATAGGAAATAAGTAGAATTTCTGAAATTATTTCATTATTGCTGAGTGATTACAGATAATGGTTAGTAAATGAGTATACAAATATTTGCTCCATGGAACTATTTTGATTCCTATAGTCCCATGACAGTTCAGTTTTATTACAATCTCTCATTATATTTCCTATACTCTAAAAAAAAATCACTAATTGTGTCATACTGGGGCAAAGCTAACCGGAAAAGTGAAAACTTGATGAAGATGTTATACTTTAGAAAGAGAGACTAACCTTGAGCAACACATGGGGTTAGGGTAGAAATCAAGACTGAATCAGAATGCTAAAGACAGCTCAGGTTCATAGAGTAAGAGGAGGTCAGGATGTATAATGTGCCAGAAATAAGTTAGGGGTGCCTGGGTGGCTCAGTAGGTTAAGCAGCTAGCTGCCTTTGACTCAGGTCATGATCCCAGGGTCCTGGGATGGAGTCCAGGGTTGGGGGGAGGAGGGGGGGGTCCCAGCTCAGCAGGGAGCCTGCTTCTCCCTCTGCTGCTCCCCCCTGCTTGTGCGCTCTGTCAAATAATTAAGTCTCTCGTAGTTTAAAAAATAAAAAAAAAAAAAAAGAAACAAGTTAGACTTGCAAGAGTTTCAAGTACATAAAATGAGAAAAGAGGAAGCTGGGACACGTTAAGTCCAATATCAAAGCAATCAGTATTATTAATGTAAATAATTGATTTAATGCATTATAATTAATAAAAATGGCATATATACATATATATGAAAGAAAAAAAGAAATGATTATAACAGAGAATATAAGGAATGAAATGATTAGAGATGAGACTTATGTATTAATTAAAGCATATATATTAAAGACTTTTAGGGCCAAACTAAAGAAGGAGAAGTTTTATGGCAAGCATTTAGGAGCTTTTTAAAGTTTGAAAGAAGTTACTAAGCTGGAAGATATCATTGTCCATAATGTGGAATCTGTTACAAAAGCACCTAATTTGCATACAGATCCAAAGCATACTACCCACATTGTCCATAAGGTCTAAAAGTACCTAGTCTGAATCCTTGTTTTCTCACTTACTACAGACAATTAATTTCTCTGTGCCTCAGACGTCTCTTCCTTAAAATAAGATAATAATCAACCTAGTACATAATGTTATAAAATTCAACCAAATAATTTAATATTTGTAAAACTCTTAAAACAGGGCCTCTAGGGGATGCCCAGATGGCTCTGTTGGTTAAGGTTAAGCTAAGGGCTCTTAATTTCAGCTCAGCTCCGATCCTGGTCTCAGGGTAATGGGATCCAGCCCTGCCTCGGCTTGGTGCTGGGCATGGAGGCTGTTTGGGATTCCCTCTCTCCCTTTCCCTTTGCCCCTCCCATCTCTCTCTCTAAGAACAAAACAAAACAAAAAATAGGGCCTCTAGCACAGTAAGTGTGAACTATTTATTTGATAAATAAGACAAAAGTAAATAAAACAATGAAAATTTTATTGGCTCTTGGAAGATAGTCGATTGTTACCAACAAAGCACTAATTGAAATCTTTTACCTAAGAAACGGTGATGGCCTGTTAAAGCTTCCTGTACAATTCCTCTGGTCACTCCTGAATCAAACAACCACCCACTAGGGATTTCTGTTGTACAAATTTATTTTAATCAAAAGAGAGTCCCTCATCTTCAATTTGGGGTTTGGCATTGTTACTCAAATATCAGGTAACCTCTGATAGATTACCGATTTGTCTAGACTTCTGGCAATTTACCCAATACTAGTCAAAACTTATGACGATTGATGGAAGAGACTCAGTGATAAATCATTTGTCCTAACATAAAACAGAGATGAGGCTAAGTAAAAGGAGATGTCATGCTTGACATTGAGATAAAATTCTCAGACTTCAGTAATAACATATCACATACACACACACACACACACACACACACACACACTCCACCCTCTTATTGATATTGTTTACTGCCGCACAAGAAAATAAGTCATGGGTATTTTCACACTTCATGCTAAATATTTCAGTGTTTTATGTGCATAATACCAATTCCTAGCAAAAAGACAGAAAAATAAACCAGTGGGACAGAACAGAGAGCCTACAAGTAAATCCAGGCATACACTGTCAACTGCTCTTCAATAAGGGTACCAGAATACCAATGGGAAAAGAATACTCTTGTCAACAAATAGTGGGAAAATGGATATCCACATGCAGAAGAATGAAATTGGATCCTTATCTTATGCCATGCACTAAAGTCAACTCAAAATGGATTAAAAATTTAAATATGAGATCTGAAACCATAAAATTCCTAGAAGGAAACAGAGGAAAATCTTCTTGAGATTGGTCTTGGAAATTATTTCATGAATATCACAGGCAATAAAAGCAAAAATAGAGAAGTGGGACTTTATAAGAGACTAAAAAAGGAAACAAATGAACAGAAAAACAAGGAATGGGAGAAAATATTTGCAAACCACACATCTGATAAGAGGTTAATGCCCAAAATGTATCAGGAACTCCTACACCTCAATAGTAAAAATAACTAACAGGGCAATTAAAACATGGGCTAAAGCCTGAACAGATTTTTTTCTAAAGAAGACATATGAAAGACTAACACGTATATGAAAGGACGCACAACATCCCTAATCATTAAGAAATGCAAAATCAAAATCACAATGAGGTATCACCTCATACCTCTTAGGATGGATATTATCAAAAAACAAAGGACAAGTGTTGACAAGGCTGTAGAGAAACTGGAATTCCTGTACAAGGGTAGTTGGGGATGCAAAATGGTACAGTTACTATGGAAAATGGTATAGAGATTCTTTAAAAAATTAAAAATATAGAATTATCATAAAATCCAGCAATACCACTTCTGAGTATCCAAAGGAATTGAAATCCCAGTCTCAAAGAGATAGTAACACTCCCATGTTCAGCACAACTATTCAAAATAGCCAAAGTGTAGAAATAAACTAAATGTCCATTGATGAATGAATGGATTTTAAAAAATGCAATATTCATTCAGTGAACTGTTACTCTGCCATAAAAGAGAGAAAGAGAGAGGAAATCCTGCAATACTTAACAATTTCGATGAACCTGGAGAACATTATGCTAAGTGAAATAAGCCAGTCACAGTGGGCTTGATTCCACTTCTATAAGGTGTCTAAAATAGTCAAACTCATTGGAACAAAGAATAGAATTGTGGTTGCCAGGCACTCTGGAGAGGGGAAAATAAAGGACAGCTAATCAGGAGGCATACAATTCCAGTGATGAAAGATGAGTAAGTTCTAGAGGTCTGCTGTATGACATTGTGCCTATCGATAACAATATTGTACTGTACATTTAAAAATCCATGAAGAGGGTAAATGTCATGTTAAGCTCTTACCACCATATTTTTTTTAAAAAACTACCATTATTACACATAAGAAATTTCACATTAATGCTCTAATAGTACCTACTATTCAGCCCACATTCAAAGTGCCCCAATTTTCCTCAAAATGTCATTTGTGGCAATTTTCTTTCCAGAATCCAGTGAATGATCATTGACTGCCCCTTGTTATCCTGTTTCTTTAATCTCCTTTAACTCAGAAGAGTCCCCTGATACTTTTGTCTTTCATCAAATTGACAATGTTCAAGATCCCACACCAATTTTCTTATGGATTGTCTGATCATTTTTTTTTCATGATTAGAGTCAGTTTAAAACTGTTCTTAACAAAAATATAGACGTGATATTATTTACTTCCCATTGCATCATACTGACAAATACCTAATATCAGTTTGACCCAGTTAAGGTGGTACATACCCATTGCAAAATACTATTTCCTTAAAAATTGTTTCTTCTCCAAGTGTACATGCATTAGCAACTATGAAATTGATGCATTGGCCTTTTGAAATTGAGACTCTTTCCTCAATTTGTCTCATAAACAGCTATCTGCCCATAAATAAGGCACCCCCCCTTTTTTTTTTTGCATCCGTGGTTCAGAATTGTTTCTCACACTAAATTTGTGATAACATATGTGGTCCAAAAAAGTTCACAATACCAACCTGTGAATACACCTAATCGACCCACATGAGGGGGTGTTAGCTTTCTTCCTTAGAGAACAAAATTCTGCTTTAGCGAACTGTAGTTTTCTATCAGTTTTATTTGTAGGTGACTTGATCTTAATCACCCCATTTTGAGCTTAACTGCATTTAGTAGTCCTCCTTCATATATTTTAATTTAAGGCTATAGATATCTCCTGATTTTTAAAAAACTTGTATTTGTTCTTTTTAATTTGGGGGAAGATTTCCAAAAGGAAAGAGCAGAAATAACTCTAATTTAAAATCAGAAATTACAGAAATTTAAAATACAGGGACCAGTCTCACTCCCTACATATTTAGAACCTATTTAACTATACCCTCAGGCACCACTTACAATATGTATTTGCTTTTTATGAGCCCTCCTAGATCCTCGCACGGCTCTCTGCCTGACAGCAAAAAGTTACTTCTGCCTGGACACTTCTGCTATCATCGTGTTGTCTATGTAGTGATAGCTTACCTTTACTGTGTGCAGTGTTCTGGGAACTATCCTAAACATCATAGGTATATCATTCAATCCTCATACCACCACATGCTGTTTTAATTATCTTCATCTATATATGGTCAATTTAGTTTGTTCTAGACCAATGTCACAACTGAGAATTCAAATCAAGACTTTCAATTTATTAAGCGTCTTCCTTTAATCTCTATGTTCTAGTGCTTCATGAGGTACATCCAGGCTCTATCAACACTTGAATAAGCAACTCTCTCTTAAATCAAAGCAGAATTAATATGCTTCTCTGAATATATGATTTGAACTCAACTGAACTTTTCCTGGCTGGATGCTGCAAAAAAATAAGCAAAACCACTAATCTCGCTGTTTCTAAATGACCTTTTTTTTTTTTTTTTTAAGATTTAACAACAATAAAAAATAACAGTACACTACAAAAATTCTCTATTAGCTTAGCTAACCTGCTGGCTAAAATTTGTTCATAGTTTGCCTTTTGCCTGCATTGGCTAACTCAAGCAATTATGTTTTTATCACCGCTACAAGAATATCTCCCACTTGCACCTGACTTCTGGAACTCAGAACTCTTAGGTATGCAAGCAGGGAAGGAAGTATCAGTCTTACGCTTGTAGGAAAATCCAGAATTTAGCTGTCAATCCTACAACTACCATAGAACACCTGATTCTTTTTTCTTGTTCCTGTTTTTCCTGCCTTAACCAGGAAAAAATATTAATTAAAAAAATTCGGGTGAACTGAGAACTGTTACTCAAAATTGTTAATGCCCCTCACATATTTCCTGATCTAGTGAATTGTTGCACTGACTCCACTAATCACTGACAGATAGGATCAGGGTGTGTGTGTATATGAATATTTGTTAAAGATGGTAAAGAAGACTTTATTCAAGACCATCACAATAGGTATACTGACACCTGCAATGGGATTTTGCAGTGGGGGAAAGAGATTGGGGTCAACCTCAAAGAGAGCCTGGGTAAGTAGAAATTTATAGCCATGGAGAAAGGTGGGGGTCAGTGGATAGGAAATTACTAAGAGGTAACATAAGAGTAAGGGGAGATTTCGCTAATCTGACTTAATGTGGTCAGACATGACTTACCAGAAGGTGGAAGATAAGGAGCCTGATTAGATATCAAGGGTGATCAGACACTGAAAGTGGAGGGTTTTTATTAAACTGACTTAGCAAGATTCTTGCTAAAACTGGAATTTATAAAAAAAAAAATATGAGAAGAAAATTTAGGAGTCTGACTAAAAGTTTGATCAAGCAAAGAATTTTTGTCATCAGTGAAGTCAGGACTTGAAATAGTTAATGATGTCTGCAATTAGCTGTTTCTACAATTTTGACAAAAAGAAGCAGCATAATGAAACAATCTTGATTTCAGTCCAAGTGAGCAAAGAAGGTGCTGCCAAACAAAACTGGGTAATAGACGCATTTACTTATCTAAATGAAATTAAAAAAAAAAAAAAAAAACTTTTTATATCCATGACACAGGAAATATAAATTAACTTCCCTAGAATCAAAATAAAAATAAAATTCACTTATCATGAGAAAATCTAATGCATGTGTTTTTCTGTGGAAAGAAAGAGTTAGAGCAAATTTATCTGGTCTGCAACCTGTTTCTCTCATATTACTGAATATTCTTCCTAGGAAAGAAAGCAGATGGCCTGGACCAATTTCTTTGTAAATATGCTGATAGTTTACCTCCTGATAAAAGGACTAATGACATTTGCTAGGAGGAGAATCCCTATCTGTGGAATACTCAGCAAAATGTCTATAATATTGATTTTCATAAAAAAGAAAGAAAAAAAAAGAGAAAGAAAAAAGGAAGAAAAACCCCTACATCATATTGAGTTTGATGCATGGCTTTCCTCAAAGTGTCATGTTAACTATATACAGAATATACAATAAAATCTTTTTTATTCCTAGAATGCTGAAAGTTCTTTATCGTTTATACATGTTAGAATTTATTAAATGTTTTTATGGTTTTTATGGAGATTATTATATTTTCTGTTAATACTAGCAAATGTTAAACTAAATTTGCATTCTGGTATTTGTGAGGCAATGTCCTTTTGACTTATTGTTGAATTTTATTTGTTCATCTTATCTTTGATAATATTGAAAATTTTACTTATTAAAGAAGTTGAACTTTATTGTCTTGTCTTGGCTCCAGAAAGGTTTGATGACTTCATAAAATGAATTAGGAAAAGGTCTTTTATAAGTTTGTTTTGACTCTCTGGAAGATTTCATTTAAAATTGATGCTATTTATTACTTAAATATTTCAAATAATTTATCACTGAATATACTTTCCTAAGTCTTGATTTACATTTCATATTTCTTTAATAACTATAGGACCACACAGAGGGTTTAACCCTTTTCTGTTTTTGTCAAGTTATATTTTTCAAGAAATATATCCATCCATCCAAATTTTTTATTTTCCTAGAGTTGTGCATGTTATTTTTATGTTTTAAAAATCTGAAGTGGTAATCTCTTCTTTTTTTCATTCCCAGGATTAGCAATTTGTATTCTTCTCTCTTATTCTTCATAATAAAACCTGCTAGTGGTTTAGTAATTTCACATAGTTTTCAAAGAACTTAAGTTTTGGTTTGCTAAACTTGTCTTTGCATATTCCTTTTTCATTTTATTGATTTCTGGTATTCTCTATTTCCTTTCTTCTACTTGCATTTATGCTTAACTTAATGTCCTTTTTCTTTTTTTTTTCTTCTACTTGCATTTATGTTTAATTTCATATCCTTTTTTTAGATAATTAAGAAAGTTCTACTAGTTGATTTTTTTTAAGCTTTTCTCCTTTTCTAACAAATATTTAGGCTATAAATTTCCCTCTATGCATGTCTTTAGCTCCCTCACAATTGTTGTCCTATTTCCATTTTCTGGTTTGGAATATTCAAATTTCTAGTTTTATTTCTCCTTTAACCTATGGGTTATTCAGAAATATATTGTTTGCTTCCTTAAGGGATTTTCCACTTACCATTTGATTACTCAATTCTAGCTTAAATTCACTGTTGTTAAAGAACATAATGTTTTGGGGTTTTAATTTGTTTTTTGAAATTGGTGTAGGCTTGTTCTTATTGAGCAGCACGTGATCCATTTTGGCAAGTGCTCCAAGTGCATTTGGAAATACTTTCCATTGAGGAGGTATTGGTGGATGTGCTTTATAGATGTCATTTTGTTTGTTTTTCAGGCTGTTCAATTAGTGTGTGTATGTATGTGTGCATGTGTATATATATATGTATGTGTGTATATATATGCATGTGTATGTATATGTATGTATATATGTATGTGTGTGTGTGTGTGTGTGTGTGTATATATATATATATATATATAATATATATATATTGGAGGGGTTCTAGGGGCCTCTATGATTTACTGAGAGGTTTCTTCAAAGTTTCCAAAGATGACTGAATTTGTCCATGTCTCCATTTGTTTGTCAGTTTTGCCTCAAATATATTTAAATCTTGTTATTACATGCATACAAATGTTGTGTTATCATATACAGATGTTTAACTTAATATTTTATGAGATGTCCCTCTTTAAGTTCAGCCATGATTTTTTTCTGAAACTCTTATATGATGTTGGTCTTACTTATATAAATTGGCTTTATTATTTTTACAGTGTATGGATTATTTTTTCCTTTCCTTTTACTTTCAACATTTCTGTTTTCTAATGTTGAAGGTAGATCAGGAGGAAAGGATGGTCCTGGACAAAATTTGACTTTTTCCCCTTTGCATGTGTTCCCTAATCCTCAACCTCCTCCATATAATATTTGCCTCATGGTAAATAACATGGAACTATAACATTCACTTAATAATATATCTGGAGAAGAAGACAAAGAAATATTATTGACTGCATAACAATAAGAATTTACCCATATCACAGATCATTGCTCAGACTCGATGTTTCATAATATTGTCAGAAATGTAAACACCCTTTCAAATAATACAAAGCTTAAACTATACATTTTGCCATTTAGAGAACTGAAAATAGATAAATGTTTTTAAAGTCATGTTTGAGAAGGATTGCCAAAGATAGAGAAAAAAAAAGATATATGATTGAAGTAATATAAATTTGACAGTTTGATAAAGAAGTAATGTAATTGAACAATTCAGAAAATATAAAAGCTTTTAAGACAGAATGTTTATAATTTAGACAACTTGAATATGAATGAAGTTGACAAGAACAACCTTTTACTAGTATCTCCTTTGATGCTAAGAACAGAACACTTTACAGAAGCATGTACGAATTGACCTCACTACCTACAATATGATAATGCAATATTTTATTTGAAAAAGCTGAAATGAGTCAGAAGGAGCTGTTTACTTTGTGAAAAAGAGTATGAAAAATGTGCTCTTCAACCTTTTTTATCAATAAAGTAAAACACCTTTTTTGTCATCTCATTATGTCTCCAAATGACTTGACATTTAGTAGCTTAACATGCAATTGGCCCTAAACATTAAGCATTCATCAAAGAAAATTCAGATCAAATATTTATATTTCATACTCTAAAGAAAAAAATGTTAATAGCACTAAACCAGTTATTTCAATTACCAAAGGAAATATAGGATTGTTGTATATGGAATGTTGACCGGATCACCTCTACATTCTTGTCCAGAATCATTTCCTCTACCTGCTCTATGACCAGAAGAGTAAGTTCTCCATCCTGACTGTATCCGACTATTACTCAACCTCCCACACATGTGAAAAAAGAGACAAATGGAAACCAGAGAAATATCATTTTGTTCCCAACGTAGTTTAAAAAATATTTCCGTGTTCTTGGTTTTATAGTATATTAGTTAAAATTTTAAATTTCAGAGCCTACTAGACCTGAATGAAAATCTTAGCTCAGCTACAAGTAAGTTTAGTGAAACTGGGGATCTGGTATAAAATCAATGATTCTGTTTTCTCATAGGTAAATGGAAAAGATAACAGCTAATTTGTCAATTGCTCTACCCTGATGATTACTTTTAAGTGTCAATTTGCTTATGTTATAGTCCCATAAATTTCATCAAACAATAATCTAGGGGTTGCTGTAAAGGTATCTTGCAGATATGGTTAAGATTTACAAATCAGTTGACTTTAAATAAAGCAGACTACCCTTAATGATGTTGGTGGGCCTCATCCAATCAGTCAAAAGGGCTTAAAAGCAAAAACTGAACTTTCCCAGTGAAGAAGAAATTCTGCTTCAATGCTGTAACAGAAACTCCTGCATGAATTTCCACCCTGCCATCCTCTCTATGGATTTTGTACTTGCCAGACCTCACAATCGGGTAAGTCCTTTAAATAAATTTTCTATATATATATTCCCCCAATAGACAGGCTATATACCTCCATTTATTTCGGTTTACTCTTAACAGTATTTTATATTTTGTTTTGTAGACCTATTAATAATTTATATGAAATCTATTTCTAAATATTTGTTATTTTGAGTAATTATAATAACTGTTCATATATTAGCTTTTTGTTTCTGGTCAGTTTATTTTCATATTTTAGGCCTGTAGCTACCAAGCTTCTAAAATCTTTTATTTAATCCTATATTCATTTATGTATTCTAGATAAAAAATAACAAATTTTGGTTAGAATGAAATTTTACTTCTTCATTTATAGTATTTCTTCATTTATAGTATTATCATTATAGTATTTACATTTTTAAATTTTTTTTAAAAATGTAAATACTATATTTACATATATATATATATAAATTACATTTTATAATTTTAAATTTAAATTTACATTGTTAAATTTTCTTCCTTATTGTGCTGGCTAGTATCTCTTTGATTTTTCCATTCATGCTTGTAGAATTCATTAATGAAGTCTTCTGAACCTAAATCTTACTTAGTGAGATTGAAAAATATATATTATATATTCAATTCCTTTATTTATAGAACTATCCAGATATTTTACTTCTTTATATGTAAGATTATATAAATTACAATTTATTTAAATTCATCTACTTAATAAATTTATTTTTATCCTCTTATATTAATGATGTTCCTTTTCCATTTCTGGTATTAGTTAGCTGTTCTCTTATTTTCTTGATGCAATTTGCCAGAGATTTATCAGTTTTACTAGAACTTCCCCCACAAAATTCTTAGAATTTGATTTTCATTCTTCTTATTATATTTTCTTCCTCATAAATTTCTGTTTCTTCTCTTATGTCTTTGTTTTCTTTGCATTGAATTTGCTTCTCTTCTCTAGTCTCTAGATATAGCCTGTCCCATGTGAGCACTTTCTCCCTCCTTCTCTCTTTCTCACTCTTCCTGTTCATTATCTCTTTGCTTGTAGGAAATAGGTCATTAAATACATCCACTGAGTTTTTAAGTTTGGTTATTATACATGTGAAGTTCCTAGTTTTCTACCACATGTTTAATTTTTTTATATATCTAAAATACTAAATACAGTTATTTTATATGGGAGTCTGATGACTCATTACCTAGAAGTTCTTTAATCTATTTTTATTTTCTATAATTTTCTTTGTTTTTGTCCCTGTTGTTCTTCTCCTCTTCTGGGGGTTATTTTTTGAGGTATAATATATCATATTAACCTTTAAGGAACTTTATCTTTGCTTTCACCCTGTACAAGGGGCACATTTAGTTTGTAATCACTTAACCCAATTTCAGGAACTGAGATTTGAGCAAATGGGTTCACCAGGGTTCCCTCTTGTGTTCTTGACACAAATTTCTGCTGCCTTAGCCCAACAACTAAATTAAACCTTTACTTAGCTTCTTAGCCTACTTATTCTCCTAAAAAAATGTGAGTTAAGAAACAGGGCAAAGGGGCAAGAAGAATTGCTAGTCTCATCTCAATTGGATTTCCATCCTGTCCAGATCTGGCCTGTATTTATTTCTCCACTCTCTTGTTAAGCATCTGGCGCCCTCAAGCATATGTGTCATATACTTTTCCTAGTGAATGGTTGACTCTCATTATTGGTTTATCATTATCCAAAGACTGTATATTGCCTTTGACTCCCTGAAGAGATCTCTAATTACCTGAGAACATGATTATAATCTAACATTTTTGGATAAAGGTGGGCACACAATTTAGCATTTGATTTAACTATGAACTGTTGATCACTCTAGTTGAAACATGTTCTCCACATGGTTATTAGACCATTTAATTCCTGATTATTCACCTACAGCAACGCCTCTTCCTTGGTCTCCTTCGATAGATTCTCTATTTCCTTAACATTTCAATTCCCCAGAGTTCTGCCTCTTAAATTCTTCTTTTACCTTTACAACCACTTACTTGATGAGCTCAGTCACTCACATGCCCTTATCTATGTGCTGTTTTGTTATGTATATTTTTGCACATTTCAAGTGCAAAGTCAGAACCTCCTCTGAGTTTTGAGCAGGTTAATCTATCCAATTACCTCCTAGTTAAGTTCAAATTTACTCAATTTCCTACTTGACAGAAACTCAACATGCTTAGAACTAAACTATTGTTCTTCTCCATCTTTTCAACTTGCTTTTCAACAACTTTTCCCTTCCCGGTTATAACAAAACCCCACCAACTAAAACCTTTAGCAGCATAGTCAAATCCAGTTCCCTCTTAGAGCTGACATGTGCTCTTTCAGTACATTCTTTTGCCTTTGTTTTAGGAAAATAAAACATCCAGTCCCTTCTTACCTTATCTACTGCTATTCACCTATTGCAAGCCCCCTCATTCTTAATCTGGATAATGAATTAGAGGGTTTCAGTGCTCAGGACAACAGCCAGTGTAATCCTGTCAAAACATAAATCAGATCATATAACTCCTCAAACACTCCAAAGACTTCCTCCGGCACTTAGGGTTGATATGAAAGGCCTTTCAATCATTGACCTCCCTGATTATCTTTGATAAGCTACTTTTTTTTTTTTTCCAAAGTCCCAGCCTCTTTTAGTTCATCAAACATTTAAATGGTTGTTCACTGAAAAACAATAATGAAGAATGAAAATCATGAGGATTAGATAAATATGATCTTAATATGATACAATTTCTAGCATGCAATGGATAATCAATTGTTTTATTGTTATTGATCTATTTTTCAAAGATTTTTTAAAGACTTTATTTGAGATAGCAAGAGAGAGCACCTCTCTCTTGGGGAGAATGATTTATTGTTTTTTAGCTATTTTTTAAAGATTTTTAAAAGACTTTATTTGAGATAGAGAGCAAGAGAGAGCATGAGAGAGGGAGAAGCAGACTCCACGGAGCAGGGAGACCTACACTGGGCATGATCCCAGGACTCTGAGATCATGACCTGAGGTGAAGGCAGAAGTTTAACTGACTTTGCAACCCAGGCACCCCCTTTTAAAGAGTTTTATTTTTAAGTAATCTCTACATCCAATTGGGGTTTGAACACATAATCCCAAATTCAAGAGTTACATGCTGCACTGACTGAGCCAACCAGACTCTCCTGTTGTTTACCTATTTTTAGTTATATTTTTAAAAAGAATATTTAGGTCATGAAAGCACACACAGTTTTAAGAATGTATGTGTCAAATGTCCTTGAATCTGCCCTCCTAGGTGCCTTATCTTGAATGATTCTACACAATATTGATTAACTTTCTGAAACTGTATGATTTTTATGATAGTACCTTTTTACCTAAGTTAGTTTCCAGCAAAGAAAATACTTCCTGTGATTTATAGAATAAGCACTTAAAATTGTTAGACTCTTCAGTGTGTCTGTTCTGGCATCTTCCAACGTCTCTACTAAAAACTAGTAGAGAGACTGTTATTATAGAGTTCGTGATTTCTTTTTAACTACCATTTTGTATCCATCTGTAAATATTAAGAGACAGTTATTCATTGGTTTGCCCTTATACAAAAGTCCATTACCTGACCATGTTTTGACCCTTAAAGAGGTTTTCTCCAAAGATGAACACTAGGTGCCCATTATGATTATCTCAGCCATATAACAAATTACTACCTCTGTGAACTTTCAGTCATTGACAATGGCCTTCCAGATTTTACTGCCCTTACATGAATTTTACAGGATTATCTGGACATTAGTGTTACAAAACAAATCATTGAAGAGATTTCAGGTTACATTTTATCAAATGTTTGATTATTGTGTCATTGGTAATATAAAAACAATAGTAGATAAAGTACCTTTAAAAAAAAAAGAGAGATTTGTTTATTTATTTTAGAAAGAGAGAGAACATGCCAGGCAGAGAGGCAGAAGGAGAGGGACTGAAAGTCCCAAGCAGACTCCACATGAGGCAGAGATCCTGAGATCAGGACCCTGAGATCATGACCTGAGCTAAAACCAAGAGTCAGTGCTTAATGAACTTCACCCCCCAGGTGCTCTGATAAGGTACTTTTTTGAAATCAGAGTAATCCTCAGATGCTTGGGTGGCTCAGTCTTTAAGTGTCTGCCTTCTACTCAGGTAGTAATCCCCGAGCCCTGGGATGGAGCCCCACATCGGATCCCTGCTCAGCTGGAAGCCTGCTTCTCCCTCTCCCACTCTCCCTGCTTGTGTTCCCTCTCTCGCTGTGTCTCTATCTGTCAAATAAATAAATAAATTCTTTAAAAAAAATCAGAGTAGTCCTCAATTGTACCTCAGAAGAACTATTTCAACATGCTTTTTATAACATTAGAATGTTTTGCTACACACAACACTTGAAAAACATTCTACTAAAATACTTTCTGTTCTTTGAATAATTTGTTCAAGACCACAGAGGGGAAAAAATAGTACATTTTTCTACTATATAGATTCTGAGAAAATACAAATGCAGTCACTATATATTCTGAATTAGTCACATGTCAATGATAACTTGATTTAAATAATGGTCATGCAACACTAGTTTCATAAAGAAATTAAGGGTCATTTCTAACATAAAATTAATAACCAGAATAGATATGAATCTTTACTTTAAAAAATGATGCTCTTTTCCTTTACTTTTTTGAGTCCCTGTATCACAAACAGGATGAATCAGAATCTATTTTCTCATAACTTTTTAAACTTTTCCTAGCTTTTCCCAGTTCTGAGTCTTCTAACAAGACAATATTGAGTTATTTTGTATTTTCCCTAACCTCATGCATGGACATGGATGCTGTTATTTGTACTGCTTCCACTTTTATTGACATAAAAATGATGTTCTTGAAGACTAGGTGAAAATGGAACCTGATTATATTTCTACTTTTCTTCAAATTGGCATGTATGGAAGAACGGTAGTCTACCATTTTTTTATGTGTTTAAATATTCCTTCATCCACTCATTAGCTAAGTTCTCCATTCATTTAACCAATGTTTTCAAGGAGCTACTACTGTAGACTCCAGGGTAAATCACATTGTTCTTTTTTTTTTTTTTTTAAATTAACATATAATGTATTATTAGCCCCAGGGGTACAGGTCTGTGAATTGTCAGGGAAGGAAAAAATGAAACAAGATGGAATCGGGAGGGAGACAAACCATAATCTTATCTTTAATGCCCCCTGCAGTCCAACGAAACAACTGTCACTATTGCTGTTCTACTATTGCTACTACTACAAACTACTCCTTGCCTAACAGTTAGGCTCCAGACACAGTTCTAAATTCTACCTGTTATATCTCATGGCATTTATTTGTAACAATTGTTCTAGTTAAGGTGACTGTCCTATGACAGGTAAAATACAATAAAGCATATTAAGTGCTATTCGTAAGTAATTGCTACATTTTTCCATTGTTTCTGATGTTATCAATGCATTGATAAAATGGATAATCTTACATAAAAATGTCCCATTGCATATATTTTAGGAATCACTTGGTAAAGGAGAAAACTGAAAAACAAAATATTAGTATTTTAAAATAATTTAATTCTTACCCTAAACAAAGATGCAAAAAATTAATTTCCCTTAAATACAAGGGAAATAATACAAGAAAGAGAACAGGAATTATTTTTATGGTTTTTTTCTATTTATTTATTTCCAGTAAAGTTAAGCAGCAACCCCATCCCTCTACCGATCCCAACTAACATTTACCCAATTATCTTGTCTCTTGATTCATGTAAATCTCTTGTGATAGTTGTTATTATTATTTCAAAAATTGCAAATGAAGAAAATAAGGTTTTGAGAGATTGTATGTTTCATCTAATGTAACTGAGTTAGTAAGTAGTTGAATAAGAACATATATTTAGAAAGTCTAGCTCAAGATTCTGTGTGCTTAACATTACACTGTCTCGGACTCAAATCATCAGATTCATCAATTTTAACCTACATGGACTTAGGGTAGGAAATTCAGAGAAGCAAGTTTCTCCATCCTGAATGATCAGAACAGGTAAATAAGTCTACATGAGAAGATTAGAGACATGCAATCACATCAACAATGCAAAAACTATTGCTCTATATGGTACCTACAAGATCACAAAAAAGGAAAGGTCAGGCAGTAAATATAGATGGTGGCCTTTGGAACTATAAACAACCTGGCCTTTGAATTCTCTCTCTGCTATCTGCAAACTGTGTGACCTTAACCAAACCACTCAACCTCTCTGTGCATCAATTTATTTTTAAACTACAGGCAATAATAATTACCTCATGATATGATCATACATAGTAAATGAATTAAAATATGGACGGTATATATGCCTAGTACATAAAACTATCTGAATTATAATTATTGACATCATTACTACTCATTATTGCTCAGGATACATTATCACTCAATGCAGAAATAGCGGAGATTCACTTTGTAAAATGGAAAAACCATATAAATGTCATATAATATACTTAAAATTTTGTCATCTTATTTATTATTAAGAAATGCTTGGGTTGTGTTTGCTAAGTTGCAATTTGTCCTTAATAAGAGAGCCTAGACATATTATATTTGGTCACAGTAACAAAAATGGTTGTGTTTTTCATTAACATCTTAATCTGTTTTTAAAAAATGTTTTTAGGGCACCTGGGTGGCTCAGTGGGTTAAGCTGCTGCCTTTGGCTCAGGTCATGATCCCAGAGTCCTGAGATTGAGCCCCACATTGGGCTCTTTGCTCAGTGGGGAGCCTGCTTCTCTCTCTCTTTCTGCCTGCCTCTCTGCCTATCTGTGATCTTTCTCTGTCAAATAAATAAAGAATATCTTTAAAAAATAATAAAAAATAAAAAAATAAAAATGTTTTTAGATGGTATAGATATTAATAAACATGTGATGATATTAGGTGTTTACTTTTTAGTATTAACTGCTAGGAAACTCAGAACGAAAGTTTTTACTCATCTCTCAAATGTCATTTTTTTTTTTAAGCTAACACTACCTGCTACAACATTTCAGTTCTGATATTTATGTGTCTACTCATTATTTCTTTTTTTCAATTTTAAATTGCATTGTATTGCTGTTTCCAAGTTTTGCTGATAACAAACAACTTTATGCACTACAAAAAGCATTAGCTAATGGCTGCAGATAACTTCCTCCCAAACAGACACAATGATAAATGTCATATGTATATAAACATATTCAAACATGTCAATTAATCACCATAACCTTTGAATTACGTTGTATTATTATAAAGATAAAACAAGAGACTTGCTCTTTGGGGAGTCTACAACTGTCAAATGGTACCCTTTTGGTAGCTGTAGTACTTAGAAAATCAGGTGGCCTGAAAATAAAAAAATTTTAATCCTACCTTTCTAATATGTATTTATTTTCTCTTTCTTTTTTTTTTTTTTTAACATATCATATTTTCTAAGACCTTCAGTAAAATGTTGAATAGAAATGGTTAGAGTAGATATCCATGTCTCATTCTCAATGTCAAGGGAAGACATTCAGTCTTTTACCACTGAGTTTGATATTAGCTATGGGTTTTACACAGATACCCTTTATCAGGTTGAGAGTTTTTATCCTGAAAGGAGGTTAAGTTTTGCCAAATGCTTTTTATCTTTCTACCAAGGCAATTATAATGTTTTTCTTCTAAAGTCTGTGGCTACAGTGAATTACACTGATTTTTAATATTGAAATAATTATTGCTTTAGCAGGATAATCCTCACTTGTGATATATTAGTCTTTAAATATATTACTGGATTTGATAGGCTTTTTGTAAAAACCTTTTGTGTCTAGGTCTGTAAAAAATTTTGTTCTTACCCAGTCTTCTGTCTTGTAATGTCTTCATTTAGTTAGGATTTCAGAGTAATACTAGTCTCACAAAATACAATTCACAGTATGTTTTCCTCCCCAGTTTTCTATAAGTATTTATGGAGTACTGTTATTATTTAACAATTACCTGGTATAAGCATTTATGAAACCATCTAAGGATAAAGTTCTTTTTATAAAAAGTTTCATTTTCATTGTTGTGAAAGCAATTTTGTCAAGAGATATATGGCTACTCATATTACTCATTTTTTCTTTTTTTTTTTTTTAAGATTTTATTTATTTATTTGACAGAGAGAGAGAAAGAGATCACAAGTACCCAGAGCAGCAGGTTGGGGGTGGGGGAGGGGGGAAGCAGGCTCCCTGCTGAGCAGAAAGCCTGATTTTGGGCTCCATCCCAGGACCCTGAGATCATGACTGGAGCCCAAGGCAGAGGCTTAACCCACTGAGTCACCAACGTGCCCCTCATTTTTTCTTGAGTGAGCTTTGGTAATTTTTGTCTTTCAAGAAATTTTTCCACTGTATTTTAATTAACCAATTTCTTAGGAGGCAGGTGTTAATAATATTCTCTTATTATTCTTATTTTGTGTATAGGATTTGGAGTAATGTCATCTGTGTCATTCTTGACATGAGAGATTTGTCTTCTCTATTTCCTAATTGTATTGATTATTTCAAAGAACAACTATTTTTCCCTGTTTTCTGTAGGCAAAGGTTTATAACAACTGTATATAATCACCTAAGACAGAAGGCAATCCAAATATCAACCAACCCTTGAATGAATAAACCAATTATGGACTATCTATACAATGAAATACTTAGTCAGCAATTATTCTTGATACATGCAAAAACATGAATGAATCCCAAAATAATTATACGGAATGAGAGTCAGACTAAAAGGGTACATACTACAATGATTCCATTCATTAAAAAAAAAAAAAAAAAAAAAATCTTGACAAGGCAAACTAATCCATAAAGACAGAGAGCAAATCAGTACTTCCTAGAGATGGGAGGTAAGGAGATATGGAATTTAAAGAGGCACAAGAAAACTTTCTGACTCTGTATATCTTGATTATATGTATCTTGATTATCGCAATGGATTCTTATACATATATGTATTAAGGAAAAGTCATTAAATTGTATACTTTAAATATGTGTAGTTTACTGTAAATCACCTATACCTCAGTAAAGCTATTAAAAAAATAGCAAACCATAATAATTTCATGTGGTTCAACCTATTATCGTCTCCATTTCACAGAAAAAGGACCAAGATGACTGGAATATAAAATACTTCTCTAAAGTCAAAAAGCTAGCAAGTACAGGGATAGGATTTGAAGGTTTAGAATGTCTCCAGAGCCTGAACACTTAAACACTACTTTATACTGCCTCTTTATGTGTTTGTTTAAATTACATTCCCCAGACACCCTTCTCCCTGTAAGCTTTTTTATATTTTACCTGCTAGCATTTAAGATAAGCATACTTATATTTATTTTATTCAATTGCTCAATTTGACTGTCCTTCTACTAATGGGTCCTATCAAAAGCACATCACATTGTCGTCATTATACTGAAGGTGCACTATACATGAAATAATTTTTTAGTTTACTTAAGGACATAAGTCCCTAAATAAGGTCACAAATCAACATACATATCTATGAAACAAAATCTGATTGTTATTTAAAGGTAATATATCTGAGGGGAAATTGTCCTCAGATTGGTAAGTACCTACTATCATATACACTTTCTCATCTATATTGTTCACATATAAAAATAGCAGAGAATCCTCACTCTTCCCATGTAGTCTTCTAAGGGTTGGGGCCTATTCCCAGTATACCAATTATCCCACTTTTTTAAAATTAGTGATGCACTGGACAATTTCTTTTACTGATCAGATAAAAACTCCATTAAGAAAAGAGTTGATATATTGACCATTGATTACCCAGAGGAAGAACATAAAAAAATGTTCAGTAAGAATATGTATAATTAATTAATGTGAAAGATGCGTAGTTTTGGAAACAAGCCTTATAGACTGTAAATGTTACTAAGTACGTTTACTGAGTAAATGTTACTAAGTCAACAACCTATTTCAGTTGGATAATGAGAACTATGAAAAACTGAGTTTAACTTCAATAGATGAGAAGACCAGGTTGAGTAGCATGATAGAGCTACAGTGGAAAAATACTTGTCTAGTCTCTCAAGTACAATAAAAAAAAAAAAACAAAAAAAACCCCGAAATATTTTCAAACAATAATCTTGTGCTGAGTTCACTGTGCCAAATGTGCATTCTGTACAGTGCTTCTAGAACATGTAACCTTAGAGTACATAGGATTTTCAAGCAATAATTTGAAGGTTTCCACATGTGTTCAGAATACAACTTTTACATATAAACGTAACCGGGGAAATACTGCATTTCAATTTTTTTCCTTATTATAAAACAACTGAATACAGAAGTGAGTAGGGGTTTGTACTTCAGAATTCCTCAAGCAAACATATGCCCATGTATCATAACATTTACAAGTCTTAAATGATAGCATCACATGAAAAGAGAGATTAAAAATCTTAAAAATTTACTTAGCAGTTTTATTCAAAACATTTTATTCAGAACTGCAAAAGGATTACTCCTTGAGGTATAGGAATTCCCATGTTATTATTAATAATTAGCAACCATTATCACCATCTTACTTAATTATCTTTTCCTTTAAATCAACTTAATTTTATTTTCCTCTCATTTTGTCTTTTTTCTTAATTAATATCCAAATACCTACTGGGATACAAATAACCCCAAAATACTCTGCTTGTGAAACTCCCAAATTATTAAATGTAATTTTAATTATGATTAACTAGCATGGGTAAAATATACATTTCAATGGGAATATAATAATCCAATTACATTTTAAAAACTATTTGACTCAGGCATTTACTTGTCACCATGTATTTACTTCTAAAGCCTACTTACCTAACACCAAAATATTGCTAAGTCATTCAAGCAATTTTCTATGAAGATGACAGAAGTAAGAAACTCCAAGTACTAGGTCTTTAATCTGCTGCTCATCCTCTATTTCCGGGTGAGTTTTAATCATTTGCAAGTAATATAATTGTGTATTTATTGTAAGTGCATATAAAGAACTATGATCAATATTAAATTTGAAGGTGAGGGGAAAAAAATCACCTTCTGGAAATTTTCAAAGAAACTAAGAACTATTTCCTTAACTATTAGATTCCCTAAGTTTGATGCAGATAGAAAATAGGCTGATGGGGGAGAAAGATCTATTGATAAGAACTCTTTGATAAGAGCTCTTCCAATCTGTGAGCTTCACAAAGAATAGAGTCTGCCGCCTCTTTACCTCAAACTCAGAGGGATGGTTGAAATGATTTCCCTGTAACTCTGCAGAGGAAGACAGAGAGAACCTGTCCTTGACTCAGGCTGGCAAAAGCTAAAGTGGGCTGTAGCAGCCTGAGAGAGATGGCTGCATTAGGACAGGCCAGCATTTCTGGCATTAATCAGGACAAGGCTTAGGCCAGTATTTCCTCTAAACCTGATTCAGCTGCACAAGAAACAGTGTGTGTATAAAGCAGGAGTTCTCATCACCCCCTCCTCAGGTTTGATTAATTTGCAGAGTGACTCATAAAACTCAGAGAAACATTTTACTTGGTAGATTATTAATTTTTTTTTAACAATTTTTATTTTATTTGACAGAGCGATCACAAGTAGACAGAGAGGCAGGCAGAGAGAGGAGGAAGCAGGTTCCCCGCTGAGCAGAGAGCCCAATGCGGGGCTCGATCCCAGGACCTTGAGATCATGACCTGAGCCAAAGGCAGAGGCTTAACCCACTGAGCCACCCAGGTGCCCCAGATTACCAATTTATTATAAAAGAATAAAATTTAGGAGCAGCCAGATGGAAGAGATGTGTAGGACAAGGTATGTGAAAAGGGGCATAGAGCTTGCTTGCTCTCTGGGAGCACTTTCCCCCTGGATCTCTGTGTGTTTACCAACCAAGCGATCTAAACCCCATTGTTTGGTTTTTTTATGGAGGCTTGGTTACATAGACATGATTAATTAATCATTGGCATTAACTGCATCAAACTCCAGCCCCTCTACCCTCCTGGGTAGGACTGCAATTTCCAACACTCTAATGACATGGTTAGGACCCTCTCAACCTTAGCGTTCCCCCTTAGTATTAACATAACTCATTAACACAAACTCAGATGTAGTTGAAAGAGGTTTTGAATACTGAGACAACGTTATTGCTCTTATCACTTAGGAAATTCCAATGGTTCTAGGAGCTCTGTGCCAGAAATGGGAACAAAGACCACATATATATTTCTTACTTTAAAACACATTATCACAGTGTGTGTCTATCAAAGGATGGAGAAATTCCAGCAGAAAGGAATTGGGATGACAGCCGATTTCTAAAGACTGGGATAAACTGCATCTGTCTAGGTCAAAGAAATTGTAGACAAAGGAGCCTAAAGAGAACCTTTGAATGTCTGGAGGAAGTTAATACAGTCAGCTTTAAGTATCTGTCATACCCAGAGAGTGAGATCGAGCTTCCTGTGGAATATCTTTTCCTGCTCCTTTCCTATTCTTTTACCATTTCTTTTCCATATGCCCTTGACAGAAACTGGCTAATAAAATTAGAAAACAGGGGCACCTGGGTGGCTCAGTTGGTTAACTGTCTGCCTTTGGCTCAGCAACCACCACCTCCCCCCAACCTCCGTATCCTCACTTTGTCTCAAATAAATACGGTCTTTAAAAAAAAAAAAAAAAAAAAAGATTAGAGAACGAAAGAAGAAAAATGAGAAGCAACCTAAGGAGACAGAGACAACAGTGGAGCCTTAGCCTTTATTCCAAGTAAGGCTTGAGCTACTTGAGAGGAAGTCTGCCATTAAAATGGGTTCTGAGCTTGCACTAATAATTGGTACCCCAAATTCCAATTTCTTAACTGAGATTATGTTTATAATTTTTAGGAAAGACATTGTTTGGGTATTCAAGGAAGTGGACACCAAGATTATACATATATTTGGACAAATTTCTATAAAGAAGTAGGACTGGAGCCAGAGAAGGCTGGGAGAGGCTTCAGACTTGAAAGCAAGGCCTGTCTTCCTAAAAGGGGCTGGGGTGAAGTGTCTCAGCCTGCAGAACATCTCTAAGAAAATTTTTTCCAGGCTGATGGAAAAATCTTTGAGTCAAAGTCACCCATTAGGGGAGTCCTATATCTTGCATAAGGATAAGATACCTGTAGTGTGAAGTCATTGGCTGTGAGCAGCCTATGGAATTCAGCGGTGGATTGAAAAGGACTACAGCTGGCAACCACCAGAAAATTAAGCTGCTGGCCATAGTAACAGAGCTGAACGACACATTTTTATAACCATGAAGGTCATACACTTGCTTGAATTTTCACATGGACAACAGGAAGTGACTCACACCGAACAGATGTTAAAGGAATGGTGGGAGATAAAATGATAAGGTATTTTTATTCTACCAGGAGACATGTGTAATGTAAATACCTGTAGCCTAGACAGCCCAAAGTCTCCCACCATCCTGTGGTTACTATTTTATTTAACAGAAAAATAAAATGACTCAAGACCCATTCCACATAATAGCTATGTGGTATTGGTTCTAATGCATTATCTACTCCCTCCACTCCTGCCCCCAGTAAAGCAGTAAAGGTCAATTTCCTTGGTTAATTCGGTGAAAATGATTTGCTGCATATGTGTTCCTGAGTTATTACATCCTATATGCTGCTATTTGGCTTCCATTCTTATTTCCTGGAGCTCCTAGAACATGATGATACATAATAGTTTTCCAGAGCAATTTCTTTTTCAAAAGTTTGAAAGAATGTCTCTGGGAGTTGCTGCTTAATTAGTCAATACAACAGCAGAAACTTCTACTATTTCTAAATTGGTAGATTTGTTTGGAAAACATAGTCACGGCTAGATAACCAAACTACTTGTTTGCCACAGCACATCTATGACGTGGTGAAGGAAAATGCAATAATTCTTCTTTACCCTGTGCCCTACCATAAAATTAGATCTAGACCACAGGTTATAGAGATCAAAGCAGAAGGAAACTTTATTCTACCCCTAGGAGTTCCTCTCCTTGGTTTCCCTTCTTCACTGACCTTCCCATTTTCTTTCTTCATGCCTTTTAATTAAGAGTCAGAATGATCCTTTGAACTACGAAAATCTAAAAGGCTTTTTAATTCCAACTCATTTGTTTCCGGACATGAGATAGATGGCGTCATTCATCCACTCATGGTAATGAATGTCATTTTCTCTAGTCTGACTTAATCTTCTGGGCCAAAAGCCTGGTGCCCGTGGGTGGTAGAGCGTGAGGTTTCCCAGGAAAGCAAACAGGGCACAGTTGGAGCCTGCAGGGTGTGCTGTGGGCAGCGGCGTGGCGCAAGTGACCTGGAACAGGGGCGCCCTGGGCCTGGGAGGCAGCTAAGAAAAGGGCAAAATCAGGCCCAAGTCCCTACGGCCTCAACTCTTCCCAGAAAAAGCTCGGGGATACTAGGAGTTCTACAGGATCTGCAGAGTCCTGAGATGGGAACCGTCTGTTTGCCCTGTGGTGCTGAGGCCTCTCCTTCCAGACTGCTTTGTGACGAGTCTGGCTCAAGCCACCTGTCAGGCAACACCAATCCTCCTGTCGCCGACCCCCCACCCCTCCATACAAAAGCCCACCATCAGACTCACAGTGCAGCGCTCATCACCCGAGAGGCCCTGCAACAAAGCTTGCGTCCCAAACCGCAGCGCCTGAGGTGGGAAGAGGAGATGAACTGCGCATGCGTAGGGTGCAAAGCCGTAAGCCACGTGGAGCCCAGAGCCCAGGCCGCTGGGAGAGGTTGGGGGCTTCCGGGTGCAGAACCCTGCCTGGATCCCCAACCTGAGGTCTGCCAAGGTCCAAGCAGCAGCAACGCTAGTGCCGTTCCAACTGCACGTCCTCGGGGACATCCACTCCAGCAGCTGTGAAGTGTCTAAAATTTGTCCAGGAGACCGTAATTGCCCGTTTCTGGGACCGTTTCCTTGAAGAGCAGCTGTAGGGCATTGTTCTCCATTTTTGGCTCAGCCCAGCGACAACTTAGAATGGGGGAGCTGACTCCTTCACCTTTTGTTTGTTTCTTTTTTGGTGTTTTTTGGCTTTTGCAGCTTTAGTCACTTCAAAACCTTAGGGACACACTTCTGGTTTGGGAAGGGACTTCAACCTCCAGAGTGGCTCTGATCTTACCTCCTCCCCAGGTAGGACAAACCAGACCCCCTTCAACCCAGCAGGGGATGCAAACTGGAGGTCAAGGTCGAGGGGGCTTTGGCCACCAAATGCTCACTCCAGAAGGAAAGATTTGGGCCACTATAATGAAGGATTAAAGTCTGGAGCTCCCAAGCTTTCTTTTACCCTGCAAGAGTGCCGGGAAGGTGTCAGAGGCTCTTTGAGAGAGGAGGGAGAAAGCACCCACCTCTCCTGGCTGCAGAGACAGAGAGAGACCAAGAGGAGCTCATCTGTCACCTATGATTCTGCCAGCTCCTTTGAGGTGGCTGGGCTGGGACAAGAGATGGGAGACAGCTATCTGGCCTTGGTCTCAGGCCAAGATGGGAATAGGGCTACTTCAGAAAGATGGGAAGTTGGAGTGTTTTTGTTTTAAGGTTTATTTTCTTTCACTTCTTAAATAAACATATATATATGTGTGTGTGTGTGTGTGTGTGTGTGTGTGTGTGTGTGTGTGTGTTCATTATATATATATATATATGTTTTTTGTAGAGTTGGGGAAGGGTAGACCGGTAGGCAGCCTGGCTTCCCAGTATCACTCCCTATCAGAGTTCTGACTCAGGAGGAAGTTGACAGCCAAATTCTCTAACCCCTCACCACAAACCCCAACACCCCCGAGAAGTAGGCCTGGATCACCAGGTTTTCTGAGAAGCCCAGGAGCTTCAACCGCCTTATAACTTCCTTCTACTGTGACTTCACCTAAATGTAGTTGATCTGTAGGGCCTCCTTGCCTATGGATCTATCTCACCTTCCACATCTGAGATGTTCCCCAGGGATCTCATTCAGCTACTGGATGAACTGTTCCTGTTGTTGGCCAATTTGCTGCAAAAGCTGAGGGTTCTTCTGGCCCACGGTTGAATGAAGAGATGGGCATGGATTTTTTTTTTTTTTTTAAGAATTTATTTGAAACAGAGAGTGAGTGAGAGAGAGAGCAAGCACAAGCAGGGAAGGAGTAAAGGGAGAGGGAGAAGCAGACTCCCTACTGAGCAGGGAGATGGGCATGGATTTTATCTCACTACCGACATTCTACCCCAAAAATCAACTTCATAGGGTAAAAGGGTATGAATGAGCAATGAGCATTTCTTTTTTCTTTTTTAAGATTTTATTTATTTATTTGACAGACAGAGCAGAAGTAGGCAGAGAGGCAGGCAGAGAGAGAGGAAGGGAAGCAGGCTCCTTGCTGAGCAGAGAGCCGGATACTGGGCTTGATTCCAGGACCTGAGATCATGACCTGAGCCTAAGGCAGAGGCTTTTACCCACTGAACCACTCAGGTGCCCCAGCTATGAGCATTTCTCGGGCAAGTGTTTTTTTGTTTGTTTACTCACTTAAATTGGCAGTATAGGATAATCTTTAATGGGTAATATTTTATTCATACAATGTAACATATATTCTGATCAAACTTTCCTGTGTAAGGCATGGATCTAAGCATGGGGGAGGTAACAAACAAAAACAAAAATACCCCTGTCTTCCTTTTAGGATTACATATGATTTGAGAAAAAGAAACAAAATCTACATTATGGGAGAAGTATTTTGATGTTTCTTAAAATACATATATATATATATAATTTATACATACACATACAAATATTCACATTTATTAACAGATTTATAAAATATTGACACTTCGAACTTTAGGAAACAGGCTTTAATGTCACTGATTAGATAAGTATTAGAAAAATATACAACATTTACCCAACAATTATTTAGGAAATTAAGTTTTACTATAACAAAAGGTAAATAAAGCCATTTTAAACCTTTTTTTTTTTTTAAACATTGCATGTCTTTCTGCCTTAGGAAAAGCTTGTTAAAACAAAATTAATTCTTAATAACTATATTGTTTGAAATAAAATACAGAGGGCTTCTTAAGGTTGTTGAACAAGGACACTGCTCATACACTAAAAAGTAGTAGACTGAAGTAAGTTCAGAGGATTTCTTGATTAAGTGAATTTAATGAATATTATTTAAGTAAGTTTATATCTTAAGCTTTGAGTGCACAGAAGGCTCTTTGATCCACTTTTTAATGGTTTCAATTCAGTTCTCAGAAAACTGACAGTAGGAAAAAAACTGACTTCTTGATAGATCAGGGATAATGCCTAACATATAACTTATATATTTTATTTGTAGGCTTCATCAGCTCTTAAATTGCAACTATAAATATTGACTCTATTTTACTCATTAGAAAACTGTTCAAATGTATCTACTCTAAGGGCATTAAATAATGTTTATAATATAAATATGAATTGAATTTTACTCATCTAGGCCTTCTCTTTACGTATGTTTAAATTTAGATGAGGATATCTCAGGATTAAATGAATAACAAGGTAAAAAATAAAGTTTTCCTTTTCTCTCCACAAAGGGGTTGAGTGGCTGCCTGCACACTATGGACATTTTATTATATGTATAACAAACTATTACCCATAGACCTTTGCCAGATAAGGTCAGTGTCCAAGGCACTAGTTCTTCATCTCACTGGGGCATATACTAAGGATATAAAATTTGGTGCAGATTTCCAACTCCTGATGCTTCAGAGTGTATACCTTTTATCCCATGCTATGCCATACTATGGGCCAAAGGGAAAAGCAACCATTATTGCACAGAGCTGTGGAAGTCCTAAAGTAACAAAAGATGGTGTGACTGTTGCAAAATCCATTGACTTAAAGGATAAATATAAAAACATTGTTGCTAAACTTGTTCAAGATGTTGCCAATAACATAAATGAAGAAGCTGAGGATGGTACCCCTACTGCTATTGTACTGACACGCTCTATTGCCAAAGGTGGCTTTGGGAGGATTAGCAAAGATGCTAATCCAGTGGAAATCAGAAGAGGTGTGATATTATCTCTTGATGTTGTAATTGCTGGACTTAAGAAGCAGTCTAAACTTGGGACAACCCCTACAGAAACTGCTCAGGTTTCAATGATTTCTGCAAGTGGAGACAAAAGAATTGGCAAGATCATTTCTGATGCAATGAAGGAGGCTAGAATAAAGGGTGTTAATAGAGCAAAGGATGGACAAATACTACACAAGGAATTAGAAATTACTGAAGGCATGAAGTTTGATTGAGGTTATATTTCTCCATACTTTAATAAATCAGGTCAGAAATGTGAATTCCAAGATGCCTATGTTCAATTGAATGAAAAGAAAATTTCTAGCATCCAGAATATTGTATCTGTTTCTGAAATTGCCCATGCTCACTATAAGCCTTTGGTCATAATTGCTGAAGATGTTGATTGAGAAGGTCTAAGTACGTTAATTTTGAATACACTAAAATTTGGTCTTCAGGTTATAGTGGTCAAAGCTCTTGGTTTTGGTGAGAATAGAACCAGATTAAAGACATGGCTGTTGCTACTGGTAGTACCATGTTTGGAAAGAGATAGACTCTAAATCTTGAAAATGTTCAACCTCATGACTGAGGAAAAGTTGGAGAATTTATTGTACCAAGGATGATGCCATGTTCTTGAAAGGAAATGTGGGAAGGCTCAAACTGAAAACTATATTCAATAAATCATCAAGCACTTAGATATCACAACTATTAAAAATGAAAAGGAAAAATAAATGATCATCTGGCAAAAATCTGAGATGCAGTAGGTATGCCCAGTTTGGTGGGATAAATGGTGTTGAAATGAATGAAAAGAAATTCAGGGATGTCCCCAATGATATGAGCTGCTGTTGAAGAAGGCATAGTTCTTGGAGGGGTTTGTGCTCTATGCCAGTGCATTCCAGCCTTGGACTTAATAACTCCAGCTAATGAAGATCAAAAATCAATATAGAAATTATTAAAAGAACACTTGAAATCCCTGCAGTGGTCATTGCTAAGAATGCAGGCATTGAAGGATCACTGATAATTGAGAAAGTTATGTAAAGTTCCTCAGAAATTAGTTATGACCCTATGTTTGGAGATACGTGAATATGATGGAAAAAGGAATCATGGGTCCAGCTATGGTTGAAAGAACTGTTTTATTAGATGCTGCTGGAGTAGCCACTCTGTTAAGTAGAGTAGAAATTGTAGTCACAGAAATTCTCAAAAAAGAGGAGGACCCTGGAATAGGTGGAATGGGTGGAATGGCAGGTGCCATGTTCTGATTTCTAGAATTGGGCTTTACCGTTATTAATGAACTATGAGAAGAAGCTCAGGGCAGTACTCCTCACCAATAACTTCAGAGAAGTCAGTTGAAGGAAATGACTGAAGAAAAGGCTGGCTGATGTTTAAGAAAATCACTATAATCACAAGTTACTGGTTTCAGTCGACAGTAAATAATGGTTTGCTGCTGTCATTGTCCATGCTGGAAAATCATTTATCTTGCATTTTTTAATAAAAAAGACATTTGTACATTCCTGATAACAGGGTACAAGAGCCATGTTCCAATGTACTGCTTTCAACTTAAATCACTGAGGCATTTTTACTACGTTTAACTATTCTGTTAAAATCAGGATTTTAATACTTGCCATTACTCAATGAGAAGTTAAGAAATGGCTTTCCTGAGGAGAAAAACAATAATTATGTACAAAGTAGAGAAATATTCAATTAAGTAGCCACACTTTGGTAATAAAACTTTGTTTCCAGTTTAAAAGAAATTAAGTTTGATTTATGAAGAAAATCATATTCAATTTTTGGCATAACCATAAATATTTCCACAATAAATATAAATTTAAGAGTAAATGGAAAAGTATTTCTGTTGTTTAAAACTGTGGATAACATGGAAATGCAATATATTTTGGTAGGTTAAAAAACTGGGAAATTATTTCTGTGTATGGTTACTGGTTCTAGCAGCTAATATGCCACTCAGATTAAGTACTAATATAAAATATGAAAACCTTTTCCTCATAGAGAGAAATTTTCATGCAGAAGTAGAAAAGCCGGGGCACCTGGGTGGCTCAGTGGGTTAAAGCCTCTGCCTTCGGCTCAGATTATGATCCCAGGGTCCTGGGATCGAGCCCCACATCGGGCTCTCTGCTCAGCAGGGAGCCTGCTTCCTCCTCTCTCTGCTTGTTTCTCTGCCTACTTGTGACCTCTGTCTGTCAAATAAATAAATAAAATCTTTAAAAAATTTTTAAAAAAATAAAAAAGCCACGTATGTACAACCCTCAATACAATTCTGCATACACTAAAAATTGTAGACTCTAATTAAACATTTTAATACTTTTAACACTTTAGGACTGTTTAATTTCTATTATACCAGTGGAAAAATTAAAATATAGTGTGTCAGTCTTTGAAGAAATCAATTATTGAAGCCCCAGTATTGCTGCCAAATTCTGTATTCGTTTTCATTAATTTTTACTATATTAACAATTTTTCTACCGTAATTATTTAGAAAGCATAATATCAAGAAAAGCAGTGCTCCAGAAGTGAAAAAGACATAATCCTTACCTTCCAGTTGGAAAAACTAGAAAAGCCATACCAAAAAAAGTTAATAATAAAGAGCTTCCTAAATGTCTTATCTGAGAATATAAGGAATGAAAAGATTGAACCTAACTAAAGGTGAGGAAAAGGATTACTCTGGTCCTTTTCAGTGAAAGTGTCAGAAGTCCAATTCAAATGATTTCATGGGAAAAAATAATTTTGGCTCATATAACTGCAAAGATAAAACATCAGACTAAATATAGTTTGCATAAAGATGGATTTAGAAACATAAAAGAAGCAATTAAAACTATCTCACATCAGATTCCTTCTCTTTGTTTTGTTGTCAAAAAACTTACTGCATGTAATAGAAAATTTGAATCTTGAGCTTGGGATCTCAAAAAAAAAAATCGATACAGTTGAGAAATCCACATTGCAAAGCACACATATATATAGATATATAGATATAGATGTGAAGATATGCAGAATACTTGAGTAGTAGTTGCACAATGAAGAACTGGTATGTAGACAGACATATGGGTAGTATGACAGTGGTTTAAGTTGAATTTTGTAGTTAGTAGATGCTGCTTTAAATTTTACACTTGTTTTCCTAGCTGGATGATCTGGGGCAAATCACTCAGCTGCTCAAAAATGGATTCTCCGCATGTCCAAAATAGAGATAACAGGTCTTTTTTGTTTGTTTGTTTTGTTTATTTATTTGACAGAGAGAGAGACAGTGAGAGAGGGAACACAAACAGGGGAGTAGGAGAGGGAGAAGCTGGCTTCCTGCAGAGCAGGGAGTCCAATGTGGGGCTTGATCCCAGGGTCCTAGGATCATGACCTGAGCCAAAGGCAGATGCTCAACAACTGAGCCACCCAGGCGTCCTGAGATAACAGGTCTTAACAGGGCACAAGTCTTGCCAAATAATAAAGGCTCAAATACTGTATAAGAATGTTGTCATTATTACTTATTATAGAGACATTGCCTTGCAAAGTCTAAAGGGTTGTAGAGCTGGAGATTAGTAGTCAGGAGATTTTATGCCTATAACGATATTCTATGATCTCCTAAAACACTTTATTTCCAAAACACTTTATTTCCATAGACTTTTTATTGACATTCACTGGCACATCTACTTAATTATCAGCATTTGAATCTCATACCTGTCAACTAGATCATTTCACTCAGCATATAAACATGAAGCTATTTCTCCAATCTAAAAAACATGTTTTTGAATATACCCCTCTTTTTGCAAATCAAAAGATTTGTTCATACTCAATATTTTCATTTACTCTACTTCCACTGTGTTTTAATCCCATTCTGATAATACTGTTATATCTTCCTGTACTCAGGTGTAAACTGTAATACTTTAAGCTCTTGGTAGTGGAACTGTGAGGGTATAAGCATATATAATATTATTAAATATCATCAAATAGCTATTCGAGTGGTTGTAACAATTTGCATTTATAATATTAGTGGATAAGGGATTCTGATATTCTTTTTTTTAAAGATTTTATATATTATTTTGTCAGAGAGAGAGAGAGAGCGAGCGCAGAAGCAGGCAGTGGCACGCAGAGGCAGAGAGGGAAGCAGGCTCCCCGCTGAGCAAGGAGACTGATGTAGGACTTGATTCCAGGACCCTGGGATCATGACCTGAGCTGAAGGCAGATGCTTAACCAACTGAACCACCCAGGAGTCCCAGGGATTCTGATATTCTATATTCATGCCAGCACTTGATACTGTTAAGTTTTTTATTTGTTTTGTTTGCTTGTTGTTTGTGCATGGTTGCTTTTGGTCATAATAATAGAATGATAATTCATAATTTCAAGCTTTTGCTGATTACTAGTATAATTGGAAGTAGTTTTATATAATTTCTATGTATTAATTTTTGGTATATATTCATTGATGTATTGAATACTTTCATATATTTTGGATATTAATTGCTTGCATGCATTCAAAATATTTTCTTTGTCAGTGACATGCTTTATCATATTTTGATACAAAGAAGGTTTTAACATAAAAAATCAAATTTATTAGTTTTTCATGAAGGCTTATGCTTTTCATCTTCTTAAGAAAACCTTTCCCCTGTTGAGATCATAAGTTATTCTTATATGAATACCTTTAAAACTTCTGAAGTTTTTCCTTTTACATTAAAATTTTTAATCTACCTAGGATTATTTTAAAGTGGAATTTGGTTTAAATTCCCTTTGGCTAGTTAACTAATTTTTGCATTTGGACTCTCCATTCTTTCTCCATTAATCAGGAGTGTAATTTCTGTCATATAATCATTATCAATATATTTGTGCATTCTTTATTTATTCTGTATTCGGACCAATGCTACACCCTTTGATATCTAATAACTTTAACTAGCAATAATGAAAAAAATTAAGATTAAAGAATAAATAGAGTCTCAGAAAACACTTGGTAACCATTAAATACAAAAATATGTGTAATGGGAGTCCCAGAAGACTGGAGAAAAACAGGAGAAGAAACAGAAAAACATTGATTAGAAAAAATGTTAGGGGCTCCTGGGTGGCTCAGTCGTTAAGCGTCTGCCTTTGGCTTGGGTCATGGTCCCAGAGTGCTGCGATTGAGCCCTGCATCAGGCTCCCTTATCAGCAGAAAGCCTGCTTCTCCCTCTCCCACTTTCCCTGCTTGTGTTCCCTCCCTCACTGTGTGTGTCTCTCTCTCAAATAAATAAATAAAATCTTAAAAAAAGAAAAGCTTAAAACTCCCTAATTTGATGAAAAACATCACTGTTCATATCCAAGAAGCTCAATCAACTCCAAATAGGATAAATACAAAACTCCTACATAGAAATTTAGAGTCACACTGTATAAGGGGGAAAAGAGAGAGAGAGAGAGAGGCAAACCAGAAAATAGACTCTTAACTATAGAGAGCAAACAGAGGGTTGCTGGAGAGGAGGTAAGCAGAGAGATGGGGTCCATGGAAAATCAGAAGTAAGAGGGCACTTGTGATGAGCACTGGGTGTTGTATGCAAGTGATGAATCACTAGATTCTACACCTGAGATTGATGTTACACTGTATGTTAACTGTAATTTTAATAAAAACTTGAAAAAATATTTATATTACAAGAAATACTAAAGGAAGTTCTTCGGATTGAAGTGAAATAACACCATGCCATTATTATTATTTTTTAAAGATTTTATTTATTTATTTGACAGACAGAGATCATAAGTAGGCTGAGAGGCAGGGAGGAAGCAGGCTCCCTGCTGAGCAGAGAGCCTGATGCAGGGATGGATCCCAGGACCCTGGGATCATGACCTGAGCCAAAGGCAGAGGCTCAACCCACTGAGCCACCCAGGTGCCCCACATCATGCCGTTATTAGGAAGATATGAAGAACACCAAAAATGCTAAATATGTGAATTACTTAAAATTAGGGAAAGTTGTCTAAGCCTGAAAATGGAAGAAGGAAATAATTTGAATGAACATTAAGGCAGCTCTTTGAGGTGATGGTAATATTCTGAAACCAGACTGTCATGATGGTTGCACACCTATATACATTTGCCGACAATGGATTGTAGACTTAAATAGATGAAAGGTCTTTTGGTAACTAAATTATACGTAAATAAAGCTTTTTTAAAAAATCAATCAACATAATCTATCATATTTACAGAATAAAGAAGCAACACCAGATGATCATATTAATATATGCTTGAAGACATTTGACATAATTTGATACACATTAATGATAAAAATCTCTCAACAATTTAAGGATAGAAGAAAACATTCTTAAACTGGGAAAAAGCATCAACAAAAACTTACACCTAACCTCATACCTAAAAAAAAGAAACTAAACAGTTTCCTTATCATTTGAACAAGTCACACACATCTAGTTTCACTCTTCTAATTAGAGATTTCACTGGAAGTCCTAGCCAATGCATAAGTAAAATAAATGATAAAATAAAATGTATACAGACTTAAAAGGAAAATTTAAAACTGTTTATAGTCACAAAAAATGTGCTTGTTTACATAGAAAATACCAAGAAATGTATCCCAGTTCCTAGACATTAAAAAAAAAAAAGTCAAGTTACCAGAATACAAGATCAGTGTACAAAATTGGTTATATTTCTTCTATTTATTAGCAAAAACCAATTGAAAGCTGAAATAAAAACTTTTCTTTAAATTGCTCCAAAATTAGATATTTTGGTCAAAAACTTAATATGTGTAGGATTAGTACATTGAAAATTATATAAAACCGATAAAAGAAATAAAATGCATAAATAAATGGAGAGATATAGCATGCTCTTGGATTTGAAATCTCAATATAATTACCATGCTAATTCTCTCAAATTGTTGCATAGATTAAAGAGATCCCAATCAAGCCCCAACAGGACCTTGTGTAGATATCTACAATCTGGATCTAAATTGTTTATGGAACATGAAATTACTGTTATAGCTCAAATGATGTTGAAAAGAACAAAACTAGAAGTCGCAGTATTGGATTTTAAGTATAACTATATTAAGCTACAGTAATCAAACTGTTAAGGGTGAGAGAGAGTCTGCTGTGTGAATGGAGGTCTTGGTCCTTGGATTCCCCAGAAGATATAGGTGAGGATCCACACTCAGAATAAAGACAGCCAGAAGGAAAGTAGCAAGCACAAAGCAGTTTATTAAGGCAAAAGTACACTCTGAAGGTGAGAGAACCCGCCCCTATATTGTTTTGGAACAGGTTTAATTGGGTCTCTCTGGGCTGGGAAGAGCTGTAACATACAGTGGGGTAGTCTCTACTGGAGAGTGTTTCCATTCCTTTGGGAAACTCCTCCCACAGGTTGAGAGAAGGCATTGTTTTTGTTTTGTTTTTTTTTTTCTTTTCCTTTAAGACTTGTTTATTTATTTGAGAGAGAGAGAAAGAGAGAGAACGCACAAAAGAGAGCAGGGGGAGGGGCAGAGGCAAAGGGAGAGAATCCTCAAGCTGACTCCCTGCTGAGCCTGGAGCTGAATTTGGGGTTCCATCCCAGGACCCTGAGTTCATGACCTGACCTGAAATCTAGAGTCAGATGCTTAACTGACTGAGGCACCCAGGTGCCCTGGGAGGAGAAGTTTTGACCCTACAAGGTATATACCAGAATGTTCAAGGCAGCCTTTCTCCATGGGGTGGGGCTGTTCCCACAATGCAAATGCATTATAATGAATCTAGGGGTTATCTTGGAGCAGAGATGGAGCATGTTCTGCACTCTTGGCTCTTAATCTGTCAGCCCCAAGGTTTTGGAAGCCACAAGGTCAGGAGGTTGAGTTTATGGGCTTATAATGTGTAGTTTATTTACCATTTGTGTTGTCTCCAGCTCATGTCCCTATCATTCCCTTTCAAGGACTTGGGACTCTACCTCAGACCTTCCTTCCACTGCTCTCACCTAGCTTCTACATAACAAAACTGGTATAATCTTTGAGAAAGGATAGACATGTGGATGTGTAAAAGAGAATAGAGTGCAGAAATGGACACATAGAATCCAGTGATTTTGACAAAGGTGCAAAAGGTAATTCAATGAAGAAAGGATAATCTTTGCAACAGATCGTGGCATAAAAACTGAATACCAATATATAAAAAATTGAACATGATTTCTGCCTTTGTAGAGGAGGAAATTTTTTTTTTTCCCATTTTAGGTTATCCAGCTGGAGCCCTGTCCATGAGACTGACTAAAGACAGATTAATAATAGAAAAAACAAACAGAAGTTTAATAATATGTGCATAGCACTTGAAAGTGGGAGTACCTAGAGATACAGAACTCAAAATTTAGTTAGAACTTGAATTTGTAGATCATCTTAGGCTTAAAAAAAAAAAGGAAGAAAGAAAGAGAGAGAGAGAGAGGGATGTGGGGCTTCTGGGTAGAGAAGACAAGTTATGGGAAACTGACCAGGAAAATAATGATAAACAAGTTTTATTCAGTAAGGTGTGTTTTGCAGTTTTAGGTCAGTGTTTTCTCCACTGATAAGAGTTAAGAGTCCTCCTCTTCCTGGCGGGAATCTTTACAAATAGAAATTTCCTTCATAAATTTAAATTTCTTTAAAAAGGAGAATTTTGTGCCCTGTTTTCAGAGCTCTTTTTGAGTCTGGTGGTTCTCAGTGGCCTTTAGCTCAAAATAATCTATACGCCAAAGAGGTATATTTTGGGATGGCATAGTCTGGTACCTCTTACCTTATACTTCATACAAAAATCAATCCAAAGTGAAAAAGAAATCTAAATGTAAATGTAAAATGATAATATATTTTAAAAGAAAACTTATGAGAAAATCTTTATGACCTCAGATTAACCCAGCTGCTCTGTTAAAACATCAAAAGCATGATTTTAAAAAATATTTGATAATTGGGCTTTATCAAAATCAACAATTTTTGCTCTGGGAAAGATATTGTTAATAGAATACAGAGATAAGCTAACAACTGAAGAAAATACTTTTTCCATATCTTTTGAAGTACAATATGTAAAATATTTGAATTAATTTGTATATTTGAATAATAATTCACCACTGAAGATATACTGATGGCAAATATGCACAATAAAAGATGCTCAACATCCTTAGTCATGGAAAGTGCAAGTTAAAAACTCAATGCAATAGCTACTGCACAACCAAAAATTTTTTAAAATAACAACAGTAAGCATTGAGGATCTAAGCAAATGTGACTCTCAGATATTGTTGGAAGGAAAGCAAAATCATATTTTTTTATAAACGTAAACATACTCTTACCATATATCCAGCAACTCCTTTCCCAGGTGTTTACTCAGAGAAATAAAAGCTTTTGCTGCAAAATAACCTGCATATGAATGTTGGTAATAGCATAATTCATAATTGTCAAAACCTACAAACATATGTCCTTATGGGTAAGCACTCATACAATGGTGTGCCTCTCAGCAATAAAAAGGAAATACTGTTACATGCAGCAATGCACATAAGTCTCAAAATGCATCACGCTTCCTGAAAGAAGCCAAAATCAAAAGGTTACACACTGTATCACACTCTGTGATTTCATTTATATGACATTCTGGAAAAGTCACAGGTATCAGGAAGGAAAATAACTAGTGGTAGAATGAGATGAGGGGAGGAATTAAGGAAAACAGAATTTTTTTATGGTAAGGGAACTCTTCTGTATCACAGTCATGGTTGTGATTACCCATCTCTATGAATTTCTCTAAATTCACTCAATGTGTATAAACATATTCATTTCAATTTTGAATTGAATTCATATCTATCTATCTATTTATATGTATGTATATATTCTATTAAGTAAATTCAGAGTATATGTATATATTCTATTTAGTAAATTTTATGTGGATGCATATACATACATGTATTATAAATATTACTGTATGTAATTAGGATGAATTTAAATAAAATTCTATTTAGACAAGATGTCTATTTTTCTTCTCAATGCTTCCATCATACTCTTCATCCACTTGCCTATCTTTCCTTCTCCTGAATTTCTTCAGAGTTCTTTCATTTGATAATTTCTCTTTTCAGCTACATCTTCTATACCATTTAATCTATCCACAGAGTTTTAATTACTACTACTCTATTTTTCTTAGAAGCTCTAGTCATTTTTCCTGTTTTGCATTTTTGAATAGTATCTTTTTCTTTTCCATTATCTTATACTACCTTTTATTTGTTAAAATATCTTATGTATCTATTTACTAATCTATATGAAATAATATGGCTTTTATTATTTTTTATAGGCCAATATTCTACATGACATATAGTGACATATAGGATGCATGTCTTTCTTTCTCTCAGTCTTGGTTTTTTTTTTTTTTTTTTTTTTTTTTTCTTTTTTTTTTTTTTTTTTTTTTTTTTTTTTTTTTTTTTTTTTTTTTTTTTTTTTTTTTTTTTGTTTTTTTTTTTTTTTTTTTTTTTTTTTTCATGGTCTTATTTGCCTGGACTTTCTCTTTGGAAATTTGTCAGTATTGTGCTCCTCCAGAGAATATTTGCTTTTGCTTTTGCTTTTACTAGGCACCTTGGTGAACTAACAATAAGGACCAATCTAATTAAATTCTCAGCTTGGAGTTACTTGAGTCAAGTAGTTGGTGTAAATAAAATCCCCAGTCATTCTAAGAGGAAGTCTGCAGTTAAAAAGTCTCAGGGGATACTCTTTCTTTTTATCCTTTCAAGATGAGAAAGAAAAGTTTTCTTGTCAACTACTTTTGATGGTGGGCATATTGTTTCTAGAAATTTTACCAAGTTTATAAACTTTCAAAGGAGATTTGTGCAGGTATTTCTGTTTCAGCTCTGTAAAAAGTTTTCAAGGACCTTGAAACATATATTCCATCTTCTGTGTAATTGTTGTATCCTCAGTCTCTTTGACTTTTTTTTTTTAAGATTTTATTTTTGTATTTGACAGACAGAGATTACAAGTAGGCAGAGAGGCAGGCAGAGAGAGAGGAGGAAGCAGGCTCTGCTGAGCAGAGAACCTAATGCAGGGCTCGATCCCAGGACCCTGGGATCATTACCTGAGCCGAAGGCAGAGGCTTAACCCACTGAGCCACCCAGGCGCCCCTTATCCTCAGTCTCTTGATTAAAGAAATTGATAAATGCTCACTGGACAGGTGTTTTCCATGGACAACTGTCTTTATCACTGTAGAATCCTATATTACCATAGAGTTTTCCTTATTTCCTTGAAAACCTAACTATGCTTTTTTTTGGGGGGGGGTGGCAGGGGTTGGAGGAGGCAGTGGCAGAGGGAGAGAGAGAATATTAAGGAGACTTTACATTCTGTGGGGCCCCAACAGAGGGCTCTTCTACTCAGATCTCCAGACCCTGAGATCATGACCCTGAGATCATGACCTGAGCCTAAATCAAGAGTAGGACACTTAACCTACTGAGCCACCCAGGTGCCTTATAATTATGCTTTTGAAATGTTGTCAGTTCTACTTAGTTTAGCATTTTTAGTTGTATTTAATAGGGCTTTTTTTCAGGTATTGTAGGAAATACAGTTGGTTATACTGCCTTAAACAAAAGTGGTTATTATTAATTATGTAATCGTCTTAATTTAACTCCAAATTAATAACTATCCTCATAGTTTATTTGAATTTGGTTGGACGTTTCAAAGCCAGAATATGCCACTCCAAATATGCCTCTTTGGCAGAAGGATTTTTTTTTTTGAGAAACCATAGAGAAAGGAGAAATTCTGAAAACAGAGTAGAAGTTACCTGTTTGTAAGGGAAATTTATATTACACACAAAGGAAATTTCTATTTGTAAAAGCATCTTCATCTCTGTACCAGGAAGAGAAGGATTACCCAAATCGTAAGAGAATCTTATGGCAAATGCACAGACTTTCACACTTAATAGAACTCAGTCTAGTTTCCCCTGTTTTTCCTGGTCACCTCCTTTTATGTGGCCTCCGCACACCCTTCCCTTATTCCTTTTGTCTTTAGCTGAAGATGGTATTTAGGCTTAGACAGTTTTTTAAGATTTATTTATTTATTTATTTATTTATTTATTTATTTATTTATTTTAACACGAGACAGAAAGTGAGAGAGCAAGTGTGAGTGGGAGCAGGGGGAGGGGCAAAGGGAGAAGAAGAGAATCTGTCTTTTTTTTTTAATTTTTAGTTTTTAAAATTTTAATTTTTTTTAAATTTTTTAAATTTATTTTCAGCGTAACAGTATTCATTGTTTTTGCACCACACCCAGTGCTTCATGCAATCTGTGCCCTCTCCAATACCCACCACCTGGTTCCCCCAACCTCCCACCCCCCCACCCCTTCAAAACCCTCAGATTGTTTTTCAGAGTCCATAGTCTCTCATGGTTCACCTCCCCTTCCAATTTCCCCCAACTCCCTTCTCTCCATCTCCCCTTGTCCTCCATGCTATTTGTTATGCTCCACAAATAAGTGAAACCATATGATAATTGACTCTCTCTGCCTGACTTATTTCACTCAGCATAATCTCTTCCAGTCCCATCCATGTTGCTACAAAAGTTGGGTATTCATCCTTTCTGATGGAGGCATAATACTCCATAGTGCATATGGACCACATCTTCCTTATCCATTCGTCCGTTGAAGGGCATCTTGGTTCTTTCCACAGTTTGGCGACCGTGGCCATTGCTGCTATAAACATTGGGGTACAGATGGCCCTTCTTTTCACTACATCTTATCTTTGGGGTAAATACCTAGTAGTGCAATTGCAGGGTCATAGGGAAGCTCTATTTTTAATTTCTTGAGGAATCTCCACACTGTTCTCCAAAGTGGCTACACCAACTTGCATTCCCACCAACAGTGTAAGAGGGTTCCCCTTTCTCCACATCCCCTCCAACACATGTTGCTTCCTGTCTTGCTAATTTTGGCCATTCTAACTGGTGTAAGCTGGTATCTCAATGTGGTTTTGTGATTTGAAATCTCCCTGATGGCTAGTGATGATGAACATTTTTTCATGTGTCTGATAGCCATTTGTATGTCTTCATTGGAGAAGTGTCTGTTCATATCTTCTGCCCATTTTTTGATATGATTATCTGTTTTGTGTGTGTTGAGTTTGAGGAGTTCTTTATAGATCTTGGATATCAACCTTTTATCTGTACTGTCATTTGCAAATATCTTCTCCCATTCCGTGGGTTGCCTCTTTATTTTCTTGACTGTTTCCTTTGCTGTGCAGAAGCTTTTGATTTTGATAAAGTCCCAAAAGTTAATTTTCGCTTTTGTTTCCTTTGCCTTTGGAGACATATCTTGAAAGAAGTTGCTGTGGCTGATATTGAAGAGGTTACTGCCTATATTCTCCTCTAGGATTCTGATGGATTCCTGTCTCACGTCGAGGTCTTTTATCCATTTTGAGTTTATCTTTGTGTACGGTGTAAGAGAATGGTCAAGTTTCATTCTTCTACATATAGCTGTCCAGTTTTCCCATCACCATTTATTGAAGAGACTGTCTTTTTTCCACTGTATATTTTTTCCTGTTTTGTCGAAGATTATTTGCCTATAGATTTGAGGGTCCATATCTGGGCTCTTTACTCTGTTCCACTGGTCTATGTGTCTGTTTTTATGCCAGCCCAGGACCTAATGGATTCCATGGGGAATTCTACCAAACTTTCAAAGAAGAAATAACACCTATTCTCCTGAAGCTGTTTCAAAAAATCGAAGCAGAAGGAAAACTTCCAGACTCTTTCTATGAAGCCAGCATTACCCTGATCCCCAAACCAGGAAAAGACCCTACCAAAAAGGAGAATTTCAGATCAATATCACTGATGAATATGGATGCTAAGAATTTCAACAAGATCCTAGCAAACAGGATCCAACAGCACATTAAAAAGATTATCCACCATGACCAGGTGGGATTCATTCCTGGGCTACAAGTATGGTTCAACATTCACAAATCAATCAATGTGATAGAACAAATTAGTAAGAGAAGAGAGAAGAACCACATGGTCCTCTCAATTGATGAAGAAAAAGCATTTGACAAAATCCAGCATCCATTCCCGATTAAAATGCTTCAAAGTATACGGATAGAGGGAACATTCCTGAACTTCATAAAATCTATCTATGAAAGACCCACAGCAAATATCATCCTCAATGGGAAAAAGCTTGCAGCCTTCCCGTTGAGATCAGGAACACGACAAGGATGCCCGCTCTCACCGCTCTTGTTCAACATAGTATTAGAAGTCCTAGCAACAGCAATCAGACAACAAAGAGAAATAAAAGGTATCCAAATTGGCAATGAAGAAGTCAAACTCTCTCTTCGCAGATGACATGATTCTTTATATGGAAAACCCAAAAGACTCCATCCCCAAACTACTAGAACTCATGCAACAATTCAGCAATGTGGCAGGATACAAAGTCAATGTACAGAAATCAGTGGCTTTCTTATACACTAACAATGAAAATACAGAAAGGGAAATTAGAGAATCGATTCCATTTACTAGAGCACCAAGAAGTATAAGATACCTGGGAATAAACCTAACCAAAGAGGTAAAGGATCTGTACTCGAGGAACTACAGAACACTCATGAAAGAAATTGATGAAGACACAAAAAGATGGAAGACCATTCCATGCTCTTGGATCGGAAGAATAAACATTGTTAAAATGTCTATACTGCCTAGAGCAATCTATACTTTTAATGCCATTCTGATCAAAATTCCACCAGTATTTTTAAAGAGCTGGAGCAAATAATCCAAAAATTTGTATGGAATCAGAAGAGACCTCGAATCGCTAAGGAAATAATGAAAAACAAAAATAAAACTGGGGGCATCACGTTTCCTGATTTCAAGCTTTACTACAAAGCTGTGATCACCAAGACAACATGGTACTGGCATAAAAACAGAAGAGAATTCAAGCAGACTCCCCATGGAGCTCAGAACCCCCTGCCAGGACTTGATCTCAGGACCTGGTGATCATGACCTGAGCTGAAACCAGAGCTGGATGCTTAACCGACAGAGGTACTCTGGCACTTAATAAACTTAGATTCTAAGCCACCTCTGAGAATTACTCATTTTTCCTTGGTTATCTCCGATGTATACATAAATTATACATACTTGTAAATTTCTATTTGTTTTCTCTTGTTAGTCTGTGTTTTGTTACAGGACCCTACCTGAGAATTCAGAAGGGTAAAAGGAAAATTATTTTTTCCTCTCCTATCATAGCAAATATTTTTCTACTTTGACTGGAGAGATCATATAAGAAGTGTACTTTACATGTGGCTGATATAACTAAATTTATTCCTATTTATTCCAAGAAGTGATAATTATGCTAATCATAACCCCAGCCAACGAGCCATATTGCATATGCAGATAGGGAATGCATGACCTAGAAGCATGTCCAGAAGCAGAGAAGATATGCTCCAAGTAGGTCACACACATATTTGGCAACCATGAGGAATAGGTTCATCAACCTAGAATTGTCTAGCTAATGTGAATCAATCCTTAATGGATAAACACAGGGGTTCGAATTTAATGTGAGCATAGTTCACTAAAATGTTCCCAGGTGAGGAAGGCACAGGGGAAATTCTAAGAATAAAGAACTGGAGATGAAAAAAATGAAGAAAATGGAACACCATAGGAAAAGAGAAGAAAGATAATATATTCAAACAAGCTTCTTTAAAAATTTGACTATGTCATTACTGCAACTCTCTCATCCCAACTCCTTTCCCCGTGAAGCCTAAGGATCCTCATCAAACCTCTATTACACATTATTTCTGTGCCTTCCTTCCTTGGAGTATGTTCACAAGGTGACACAAAGAGTTCTACACTTACCTACAGGAGCAGTCTTAATTCCCTCCCCATACCTGCAAAAAATAAAGTTTCAAGGTGTCCCTGGGTAGCTCAGTCAGTTGATCGTCTGATTCTTGATGTCGGCCCAGGTCATGATCTCAGGGTCTTGAGATGGAGCCCTGGCTCTGCCCTTGGGGGCATCTGCTTGAGATACCCTCTCTGTCAGCCCCTTCCCCCCAACACACATGCTCTCTCTCTCAAAAATAAATACATAAATAAATAAATAAAATCTTTTAAAAAAGATTTCAAAATGTGTCATCCTATATTGCTATTTGCTAGGAAAGCAAGTCTTTGCAGATGTGTACTTGTTTTGTTTTGATTTTCTTGTTATTTACATAAATTAGGAATAACTGAAAATATGATTACAAAAGAACATTTTAAGTGTTTTTAAATAGAATAAACATTTTAAGTAAGGTAGTGACTTGAATTTTCTTATTTGTCCATTTTTTACTTACTTCTACTTACTTCTTGGGATATTAAATAGTTATTTCAGCTTATATAATGATTTCTTAAATATATTTAAAAATCAAACCTGATTACTGAAGTTATTTAAAAAAGGTACCACAGCAATTATACTAAATGACAGCATGACAAAGGATATTCAGGGTTTATAAAATCATTAATTTGAAAGATATGAGTATTAAGATTTATTAGGATATTATTTGATAATGATTTAACATACTCTGATCTTTAAACCAAACTTTCAATTACATTTAAGGTTAAACGAAACCATCAAAAGACATGGACATATGTTAATATACCACAGTTGATTAAGAACAATTACTTAATTACTTATTAATTACTTATTCACTAAATTCTCTGGCTTTCAAGCTCACAGAAGGAAATGATTATTTTGAAATATTGAAATATAGACTTGTGATTATCCCACTTGGTCACAAGCCACATCTGGTTGATTTTTATCTGCTTTGATCATTTGCTACAATTGGTGATAATGATTTTAATTAAATTAAACAGACCATTTAAAAAATTTTATGTGTACAGTTATAATTCCTCTAACAAAAGTCATAAGCATATGCCTAAATAGTTAATACTTATGAAAAGGCTTTTGAAGTTATAATAATTATAAAACACTTAAAATCAACCATTGAAAAAATTAATATTTTCCTGAAGCATTTGCAATTTACCTAGTACCACAAAGCTAGGTCTTTACTAATTGGAATAATACTGGAATGAAAATACCTTTATTCAAATGAGAATAAATAAAATAAATTCAACATGATTATTTCAGGATATACAATAGCTAAGTAATAATTTACAATAGAGATGTAATGCTTCTAAAGCTGTTGGCTCATTATTCTGTCAAGGAATGAAAGGATAATGGCTGTTGAAAATTCCTTGTACATGTCATTATATTCTAACTTCAAATATGTCAAATCCTTTACAGACAATTGAATCCATTGGTTTATTCACTAAATTCTCTGGCTTTCAAGCTCACAGAAGGAACTCTTCCGCACATATCCATGCCAAATTTTCAAGTCCTTTAATTTGTGTTCTCTTATGTTGTTTTTTAACGTTGACCCTTCACTCTTCTAAATACACCCTCAAAATACATTGATAGAGTAGGTCAATAATTATTAAATACAAAGAATAAATAGTGAACACTTTGTGGATCTTTAGAATAGAAAAGCAAGTGTCTAAAATGAAAGGTACAAAAAATGGTATTGAAAAGGTAAGTATCATTGTTGTGAGGAAACTGAAATTTCTACAAGTTCAATTTTGTTGGTTTATAGACCACCATAGTTTTAAAGCAAAACATTTATTAAATGGACACACTTTGAGACTACCTCTGTAAACCAGATCTCAAACTAACTGTCTGAAGATAGGCTTTCCTACAGCCATGTTCCAATAAATATGAAAAGTAAAGAGTTCTCTGGAACACGCACTCTTGCTTAGTGGAACTCCACTGTTGTCTATAATCTGACTTCTTCCATCTCACACATTTTATGTTAGTGTCTACTTGCTTTAAGAATATGAGTTTGTAACCCCTGTGAACCATACCAACTGTTTGAAAAAAAACAAGATTATGCCTGTGTTATGAAAAAAAAATCACTTTGTTCGGTTATGATCTTGAAGCTTGCTAGTAGTTACAATGATAACTTTAGTTACAATGATAACTTTAGTTACCTTGTACTTACTATTGACAAGCAGCAGGTATTTTTACCTAATTCTCTCATTTATTTTTCATAATAGCATTGTAGATAAAGTGTTTAAATGGTCCTTGTCCTTGGTAGCAAAGGATCAAAGGCATTATATGACATTGCCGAGGTCACAAAGCTACAGTTCAGGATTCTGGCTTTCTCAGATCAAATAATAGAATGAAGAAGTTATGATAAAATAATAAACACTCAAAATGATAAACGAGATAAAATATAATCTCTCTACAGCTGTGTTAAAAATTATTCTTTTCTATGAGTATTTATATAACTCATCTTTTATGGAACAGTTTTAATCACTATCAAGATAGTATCTTGGTGGCCAGGCTCAATCATGAATGTAACTAAATAAGAACTGTTAGGCTTCTGATCAAGGTAGCAATTTGAATTTACTTATTTATTTGTTTATTTTAAAAGATATTATTTATTTATTTGACAGAGATCACAAGTAGGCAGAGAGGCAGGCAGAGAGAGGGAGAGAGAGAGAGAGGAGGAAGCAGGCTCCCTGCTGAGCAGAGAGCCCAATGCAGGGCTCGATCCCAGGACCCTGGGATCATGACCTGAGCTGAAGGCAGAGGCTTTAACCCACTGAGCCACCCAGGTGCCCCTAGCAATTTGAATTTATACTCTAAACAGGTAACCATGGAATATAATTTTTTTTAAAACATTCAAAATTATATAAATGAAATTAAAAGTTGATACATTAGTCTATGGACAAGATACAAATCAGGAAGATATTTTCATGAGTGGAGTTTAAAACATAGGTTCTGGGGTACCTGGATGGTTCAGTCAGTTAAGCATCTGACTCTTGATATTGGCTCAGGTCATGATCTCAGAGTTGTGAGATCAAGCCCAAGTCAGGCTCTACACTCACTGGGGAGTCTGCTACTCTGTCTCTCTTTCCCTCTGTCCCTCCTCCTGTTTGTTCTCTCTCTCTCTTTCATTCTCTCTAAAAATAAATAAATAAATCTTAACAACAAAACAAAACAAAAAACCCCACATGTTCTGGGTCCAGGATGAATCAGTGCTGACCAAGAGTTTGTATTTACATGAATGAAAATCCAAAATTCTGTGATAGCTCTCTGTGATATCTCTCTCTCACACACACACACATATACGCGAACACAAACATCCATCCACCCCCCCATATATATATGTTTTTATTAGGAGCAAAGTAATAGTTGAAGCCAGGTTGACTGATAAGAGGGTAATCTGTTAAAAATCTATTTGTATAAGCTAAAATTGTATAAGGATTTGGGCTGTTCCTGGAGACATGGATATCTATGTCTCCAGATATCCCAGTAAAAAAAATTTCAGTGATAAGACAAACTTAGGACCTACTAATTTTAAAGGTGATGATGACTAAACCCAGACTACCTGAGTTTCATGTCAGAAACAATCCAAGTTTCTATGTAGGAAGCACTAGAAAAGGGATACATTGAAGTTATATATGCATAATTTCATTTTATCATGTATAAATATTACTTTCTTCTTTATTTTGCCACAATTTTCATCTATCATTAATATTTCATCTGATTTATTTTCCATTAAATTATAAATTAACTGAGGTAAAATAACATGTCCCTATATTTCAACATAGTTATGTTACTCTTATTTAAAACAACCAATGAACTGATTTTCAAATACTGACTAATGATGATTATAATGATGATAATGGTGATAGTCGTTTAGGAAGCAATGCAAAATATAATAAAAGGAAAAGCATTTTAAACAGGGTGTGAGCATAAATAGATTCGGTATTTATATTTCTTTGATAGAAGCATATACACATAGTTTTCCATAAAGTTAAAATATGCTGATCCTTATATGCATAAACAACTTTTTTTTCATTTTTTCATAGCATATGTAAATATATTTTTATATAAATAAAAAAGACATATTCATGACTCCCTCCATATTCTCTTTCATAGGTATGTGAAAGCACTATTTTCCTAGTTGGGATTTAGTCCAATCACAATCACATGCCTGAACTGAAGACAGAAGTAGCACAGAGAGCCCCTGAACAAAAGAAATATCAGAGCCACATACACCGACTTCTCAATGTGTTATGAGTTATGTTTCCAACATTTATAGCTTGCTATTAATGCTACATTTAAGGGGGTGTTAAAAATCAGTTTATAGTCTTGAAGCGCAACAAAATGATAGAGAGGAAATACGGAAAAGAAACTGGTTTGTGGTGACCGAAGTCTTTCTGACATTAAACGTATGACATAAATCATGTCCTTATAAGATAATCAATGAGAAAAACTGGCTGGTTATTCTACTGCAGTTTAGTAATTAAGAGAGGCACTTAAAGCCAAGCATTTGATCCCTAGTTTATTTATAAAATGCTTGATTTTGGAATATTCTACAGTAAAAGCTATACTATTATAGTGCCTTTCTCACTTAATCACAAGGGAGTGGTAAACATGGTGGAAAGTGCTAATTTTTTCAATGTCATTCTGAGACCAACTCTTTACCCTATCAAATTCCCATTTTTTTATGACAACTGATTTCATCCAGGTGTAAAATTAACAAAATCTTCATTCAACAAATTCATTTTAATGCCTAAATGATTGAACCTTACTATGTCCTCAATACTCTTATATATTTTCATTTACAAGAGGAAATAAAGTAATGTGTAAGTTTTATATTTAGTAGAATTTTAATTATAGAACAAAAGCAAAATTTACCCTGTCGGCAATTTTACCCATTTTTTACCCATTTCACCCTGTCGGCGATTTTCAGAGTATGGTGTGAGTAAGATATCCTTACATTATCTCCTTTTTTGTTATTGTTTCAAGCTTTTAACTAAATTCTAGTTAGTTAACATATAACATATAATTAGTTTTAGGAGTAGAATTTTGTGATTCATCACTTACATACAACACCCAGTGCTCATCACAAGTGCCCTCTTTAATGCCCAGCACCCACTCGCTCCATCCACCCAACCACTTCCCCAGCAACCCTCAGTTTGTCTTCTATGGCTAAGAGTCTGTTGTATGATTCTCTTAAATATATTATTATATGAAGGCAACTACTCTATCTGCACATAAAGCAACAGTTGAAATCATCATATTTCATTTCTCTGTTTCACTAACTAAAATTATAGTGTACTATGCTATTTCTTTTTTCTTTTTTCCTTTCTACTCCACCCCCCCTTTTTTAAATTTACCACACTTCAAATCCTGTTTATGAGATCGAAACTCTGTCGTTACACAGCTTTAGTACTCAGTTAGGGTCTAGTATGAATTCTAGCCATTACGCAATTTGAAGTCCTTGAAAGAATGCCAGTTGCAAGCACTTCACGATAAAGCAAAGTCATTATAAGAAAAGCAAACCCAGGGTTTTACTTCATCCACAAGGTTTTTGAAATTTTTATTGATTTGTTTCTGAACAAGGCTAATACGACTGCATTATTTCTGATGTTAACATCCCAGATAAGCAAGAGGCCTATCCATTTTTTAACTTTATAATAAATTCACCTTGGACTTGAATACATTAAACAACCACTACTAAAGTTACATCACTGTACATGTAATAAAATGTTACTGAGAGAGGAAGAATATATACAGTTGATGTGTGAAGCACTATGGAAGAGAAAAAAAAAAAAAGAAAGAAAAACCCTCTCAGGTATTTTTAAACACTATAGAATCTACCAGTCTTCATTTAAATGCCAAGAAAAGAAACACACACAAATATTCACGCATAGGTAAGCATTTTTGTATAGGTGTCTCCCACAAAGTTTAAGTTCTTTCACTCTAATTAAAGTCCATAAAATGTTGTTCCACCTTAGCATTGTAGAAAGGTTGTAACTGAAGGACGAAGTGATTTCTTGAGATCCCCTTCCCATGTGAATAAAGACTTCAGATTAGTGTGCAATGCTATCTTTGTCAACCATGCTTCTTGGTGACTTCTACTCTGAGTGTTTTCTTGGTTTAAGTAGAAAAAAATGAAAATTTTGGAAAAAAAAGAAACTTAGAAAAATGATTTCTAGTAGCTGAGATTTAACAAAGGTAAAACATTCTAACCCTTCATTTTAGAGAAAATGAAATAAAGGAGATAGAATAGTGATTTTTTTCCAAATTTGGACATAGACATTTCCTATCAGAGCTTGAAAGAGAATGAGTTCTCTCTCTGATGATGAACTCTCCAAGTCTACACTGTGTTTAAAACTAAAAAATGAGAGAGGTATGTAGAATCAGTGATTTGGCAACTGACAATAAATGGCTTTCCAGGCACTATGGTGACAACCATTATTAAATAGAATAAAGTTATACCCTCACTTTAAGTTCTAAACCTTCTTGAAATAATAAAATGACAAAGGGAGTTTCAAACTTTCTTTAAGTGATAGCACCAAGGAGAAAAAGATACTGACTAGATCCAAAGTTTAAACATTGATAGTATGAAACAGAATCTCTCTTTGTACTTTCTGTTTTAAAATGTTATATTTCGGGGCGCCTGGGTGGCTCAGTGGGTTAAAGCCTCTGCCTTCGGCTCAGGTCATGATCTCAGGGTCCTGGGATCGAGCCCCGCATCGGGCTCTCTGCTCTGCGAGGAGCCTGCTTCCCTCTCTCTCTGCCTGCCTCTCTGCCTACTTGTGATCTCTCTCTGTCAAATAAATAAATATAATCTTTAAAAAATAAATAAATAAATAAATAAAATGTTATATTTCCTAGACACCATTTTACCCTTTCTTTAATTTTCTTTATATATTCTACTCTTCATGGCTACTGGAAAACAAGAAATGTCACTTTGTTCAAGGAATTCACAGTTCAGTTGGGAGTAAAAGAGTAAACAGATAAATAAAAATTCAAAGCAATTTAAAAAATCCAAAACAATAAAGAGCTCTTAGTGGAGTAAGAAAACTTTTTTTTTTTTTAGACTACAGACAAAAGCAACTTAGCTCTTAAGGGAATTGAGAAGTCTTCACATAGGAAGTGATTTGTGAGTTGGGACTTAACCATTAAATAGAATTTTGCCAGACATGGAGAGCACAGTGGGCAGTGAAGTTTTGCTATTGTTGGAACTCAGTGCTAGAACTGAATGAACCCAATTTGCATGCTAGGTAGCTATTTGTTCATTGGGGCTTTTGTTTTCATTAAATCATAAAGCACATTAAATCATAAGTCGAAGTGTGACTTCCTAAGTTCTCAGTGCATATTCCCTGTCCTTCAAGAACAGGTAAATAACAAGGAAAGATCCTTGAAGTAGAACAGAGGAAGCTATATTCTTTTTTATGCATGATGAGGCATGTTTCTTTCTTTGATGGGTAGAACTTAGCTCAGCAATAGAATTCCCAGGAGGAAATGACTTTCATTTTCCACGCTGACAAGGAACCTGTCTTTGTTGCCCTCTGCTTCACTTAGCACACTGAGGATGTTTAATTAATGGAGCCTCTATTACTATAGTGAGTAATGTAGAATTCTAACACCCAGGCTTATGTTTCACTGGTCCTACAATGGAAATTTAGAGCTTTTTCTCAAGTGCAGAGTCAAATGACATGCTGGTAATTCTCTTTCTTCAAATGCAGGGTCAATAACACTTAACAAAAGCCTTTCTTTCAAATCATCTTGTTCAGTGGCTCCTAACCTGGTGAATGTTTCTCATAGCTATAAGTTAAAATCTGATTCATTTATACTAGACTGACTACAATCGATGGGTAGCTGTGGATTTTAAGAATATTAAATATAAGACTCTCTTAATATGTTTGTCACAAGAACATTCATGATTTGGCATTGAATCTTAGTCAACAGTGGTACATTTTCTACATTTAATAGACTTCCAAAGTTTTATCTTTGAAATAAAACAAAAGTGATTAACGCCTTTACAAGAATGTCAAGTATTAAATGAGGTTGGTTCTACCCTAATGTTGAGACATATTAGCATTCAGAATTTTAAATGAGAATCAATGAAATAAATTTATTCTATACTATTTTTCTTATACTGTTGGTGTAAGTTTATAAGAGGTGAATCCTGAGTAGCAAGTCATGGTAATCCTGGACTACAAAAAAACCCATATATTCCCCATAAAGATCTGGAAGACTCACATATCTGACCTAGAATTATATTACATTAAATTTTTGTGACCAGTAAAAATGCATTATGAGGTAGTTATAATTAATAACAGTACATAGTAAAACATGTATAAATACACACACGTATATACCTATTAACAAGCACTATATTCCTTTTAGAAATGACATTCATTAACTATAAAGTGTTTAAAATATAGACATGTTTCATTGTTGAATTGCAACAGTTTCCAAGTTGAAGTTTCCAAGATAGAATACTGGAGGGAAGAGAGATACACAAAAGGAGGTATCAGAAATCTGCAGATGGTGTTTCTGGAGCAATCACCAGAGTGCTAGAAATATGTACAAGGGAGGAAACTGTCTATGAATGGGGAAGAAATGTGTTTGAAGGCATTATAGAACACTTCCGAGCAGTCACATAACCAGGCTGGAATAAAGAAAAAAATATAATTCATGGACATTATTTGCATTATCTGATTTTAATTGTGCTTTCTTTATGATTTGATTTTGTTTCCTTGATTTTTTGCGGGGTAGGGGTAATTGGCTATTTTAGGATTTCGATTATACATCTTTAATTACTCAGTCTCTTTTCAAATAATCCTGTCTTTACATGTAATATAAGATCCTTAAAACAGTATATTCCCAACTGCCTCCTTTTCATCATTTGTATAACTGTTGTCATACCTGTCACTTTTACATATGGGATAAACACAGTTTGATACCATATGACTTCTTCTTAAAGAACTTCCTGTAACATTTATTATTGCAGTATTTGTTTGTCTGAAAAAATTAAGGGTTTTTTAATTTTATTTTTTTAAGATTTTATTTTTATTTATTTGACAGAAGGAGAGAAAGCAAGCCAAGCAGCAGGAGCAGGAGAGGGATAAGCAGACTTGCTGCTGAACAGGGAGCCCTATGTGGGGCTTGATCCCAGGGACTTGGGATCATGACCTGAGCCAAATACAGTTGCTTAACTGACTGAGCCACCCACCCAGGTGTCCCTGAAAAAATTTAAGTGTTTATTTCATCCTTGTTTTTGAAAAGTATTATTTCTGGTCATAAAATCCTGAGTTCAAGATAAGTTGTGAACTTGCTTTTTACCAGGTTTTTTCCATTGCAAAGTTGGGGGTGATGCATGGTGAATCAGCAGATTGTTTTTAGTCTCACAAATAGCCTTATGTCTCTCAGTCTATCAGGAACATAAGTCTTTCTGAAACATGAACCTCCACTTTTCCACTTTCATGAATACTCAAGGCGTGAATGCACCAAAGAGAACCAGTCTTAAAGGGGTCATGGTGACAGCCAGTTCACGCATGTCTCAGTGATCAGATTTCCCACCACTACACCATGTGTTCTCAGTCTCTCAATACATTAACACTGAAAGTTGTCCAATTTAGAAGAGGAAATTAAATTCTGCGGCTTAGAAAAAAATGGAATTTTATTTAAAAGAAAAACTTGTTTAAGAGAAAGAAAATGAGATAGAGAGGGGAGAGGGAGATTGAGAGAGACAGAAAGATTGATTTAATAAATATACAATTCAGAAATATGAAAAATCTTTCTTACTGCACAAGTAAGTTCTCTGCCTAGGAAAGAATGATGATGCCCAGATACTAACTATGGGGTATAAAATCAACTCCTAGGGGAATTCGGACTCACTCTTAGAATGCTGTACTAGAGTTTCTTAAATTCCTCCCCTCAATGATCAGGATTTTGGGGGTAATGTTGCAGAATACAGTCTCTGGAGGAAGAAAATATTTGTAACTGTGGGGAAAATGGGTACACAAAGATGAAAAAGTTAACAGAGCGTCCCATATTTACAGTATTTTGCCATTTACTTCACTAATGGTGATCAGATAGTATAAAATATGGAAGTGATTTTCAACATCTTCTTGAATCATAGATTGTGAGAAAGGGTTATAAAATTTTAATTTACCTATTGATATCACAATACAGTACCCAGTATTGAAATATTGTAGAGAAAATAACTTTCAACATTAATGTGCACTGTTCTGTTAAAGAGTAGACTTCTTAAGGGGATAAATGTGTTTGTTTGTTTGTTTGTTTTTAATTTCCAGTAGAAATTGGCAACTCTTTGCTTCTACTGTAATAAATATTTGTCGAATGAAGGAAAGAATGAGTACATGAGTGAATGACTGGCATGGAGTGAGATAAGCTCTATTGTATGCAGCTCTGTTCCTCCAGTCATCCTACTCCATGACCAGGAATAGCTTTGTACCCGAGAAAGCTGTTCTCATGGAAGAAGAGAGGAGAAAGAAGACTAACTGAACTGTGCAAATACATTTGGATCTTCTACGCACACATGAAATACCTCATATAGGTTTCCATTCTCTTGGTCAAAGCCAGTCACCTGACTAAGCCAGAAAATGGGCAAGAGACTATACTATACTTACAAGGAGACCAATATATGATGCTCCTACAGAAACACTGGATTATTGAGGATAGTAATACAAAGATCTTGATGCATTATGTTATCTGTACCTAGAGATTCTCTACGGTCTATTTATATGAGTGCCATAATCTTCTGTAATGATGGACGTAAACACCAGATATTATTTTCCAAAAATTTTTAAAACCATCCTAACTTTTTGTGAACAAATATTTGCCAGATTTACGTATTGTTTGAGTTCTGAGGATGCATTTTAAAAACATATTTGTCTACTAAATAAGAATGCTCCTTTCAGGTATTTCTAATCTTCATGGAATATAAATATTTATCATAATTTATCCAGTTGACATATTCAATTGAAGCTCAAAAGGACAAAGTTTTAGAAATATAAATATAAACCTGCAAAACTTCTTTAAAATAAGAGAAAAAGGGAACATTACCAAAATATATGAAAATGTTTTAACAAATAACAAGTTTTACCATTAAAATAAATGGGAAAAATGGGAAAAAAACACATTTCTGGAAAGTATACCTTAGAGACAGAAGTCATTTTTATTTGTTTACTCATTCATTCATTCATTCATTCAGTAGGTTCCACACCCAGTGTGGGGTGTGAAATCATGAACCTGAGATCAAGACCTGAGCTAAGATCCAGTCAGATCCTTAGCTGACTTAGCCACCCAGGCACACCAGAAGTCAAACATTTTAAAATATGACCGTCCTCCTCTGAAGACATAAGCAGACCAATGTCTGTGTCCAATGAAGACACAGAAATGGCTAACAGACACATGAAAAAATGTTCATCATCATTAGCCATCAGGCAGATTCAAATCAAAACCACATTGAGATACCACCTTACACCAGTTAGAATGCCAAAATCAACAAGACAGTAAACAACATGTGTTAGAGAGGATGTGGGGAAAGGGGAACCCTCTTACGCTATTGGTGGGAATGCAAGTTGGTGCAGCCACTTTGAGAAAACAGTGTGCAGATTCCTTAAGAAATTAAAAATGGAGCTACCCTAGGACCCTGCAATTGCACTACTGGGTAATTACCCCAACGATACAGATGTAGTGAAAAGAAGGGCCATCTGTACCCCAATGTTCATAGCAGCAATGCCCACAATAGCCAAACTGTGGAAAGAAACCAAGAAGCCCTTCAACAGACTAATGGATAAGGAAGATATAAGGTCCATATATACTATGGAGTATTATGCCTCCATCAGAAAGGATGAATACCCAACTTTTGTGTCAACATGGACGGGACTGGAAGAGATTATGCTGAGTGAAATAAGTCAAGCAGAGAGAGTCAATTATCATATGGTTTCACTTACTTGTGGAGCATAAGGGATAACGGGGAGATGGAGAGGAGATGAAGTTGGGGGAAATTGGAGGGGGAGATGAACCATGAGAGACCGTGGACTCTGAAAAATAATCTGAGGGTTTTGGAGGGGTGGGGGGATAGAAGGTTGAGTGAGCCTGGTGGTGGGTATTATGGAGGGCACGTATTGCATGCAGCACCGGGTGTGATGCATAAACAATGAATTCTGGAACACTGAAAAGAAATTTTAAAAATAAATAAAAATAAAAAAAATAAGTATGACTGTCCTCCGACTGTTCCTAGGATACTCAAGTGTATAAGTTTCTTCTATGTAACTTGTAAAATTTAAAGTATGAAATAAAAGATATTTTATTTTAGGTTGATTAAGAGAAAAGTAAGAATTCTTTCTACACACCACTGAAAAGTGAAAGAAATACAAGAGTTACCTTATATGACAGTATAAAATTAATTTTTAAATGAGCATGGAAGTTTATTGAAAATGATTATGGAAATGGACACAATTCTGTCACTAAATGGAGAGTCACAGGAAAATTTTTTTAAAAGATTTATTTATTTGTTTGAGAGAGAGAGAGAGAGAGACAGAGAGAGAGTTGGGGGAGGGACAGAAGGAGAGGAAGAGGGAGAAAGAGAATCTTAGGCAAACTCTCTGCTGATCAGGGAGCCCAATGCAGAGCTTGATCTCCAGACCCTTAGATCATGACCTGAGGGGAAATCGAGAGTTGACTGCTTATCTGACTGAGCCACCCAGGCACTTGAGTCACAGAAAATCTTAAGGAGAAACTTTTCCAGTTACATTAATGGAAACATCCAATGTTCTTTAATCAATGATAGTTTAAATTCTTTATAATAGTGTGAGAACCATGCAAAGTCACTTTTAAGATAAAGATAATTTCTACTTAAAGAATCCCAATATTTCTATTTAATAAAAAATTATTCATGTCAAGTTATATCAGACTATATGTAGAATTTATTAGAATAATTGGACAGACCAGATTAAATACTAACAACTTTTTTCCCTCACATAAAAGTATTTTTAATTTTGAATATAACCTGTTTAACTGGAAGCATAATTATTTAAAATGATCCGCTGCTTCTTAGGGAAGTGAAGTGGACCCTGTTAATGATAACTATCAGAGCCATGCTTTATAAATTGTGGTACCTATGATTTTTTTTCCCTAAGAACTGGAGGAGACTAATATGTTTTATGCAAAGAGTCTGGGAAAGCTCGGCAGAAGCAGGAGGGACCTAGAACCTAGAACCTAGCAGGGAAAACAAGACTGGGAAGCAAAGGCAGATCAAAGGCAAAAGTGACACCCAACCCCGACCATCAGTCCTGGTCAACACTTAGATTTGGGAGAAGAGCTGCGTTAAATGGGTATTTATGAAGTTGTTTGTTCTAATATGATAAACTCTCTTCTCTTTCATTACCAATGTAAGTAAATGCATCATGTCTACTAGTACTTAGGGTAATAATACTGTTTTGATGTGCTGAAAGAATGCTGACTTAATTACTACATAATAGTTCATTTGGGATGAGAGCAGAGTGGACACATGAAAAAGTCAGATATCTGCTGGATGTGAATTCTAGTATCTATCTATCTAGAAATTTTTATATGTTTTTCTTCATATAAAAATAAGCACAGGGATGCCTGGGTGGCTCAGTTGGTTAAGCTGCTGCCTTCAGCTCAGGTCATGATCCTGGGGTCCTGGGATCGAGTCCTGCATTGGGCTCCTTGCTTGGCAGGGAGCCTGCTTCCTCCTCTCTCTCTGCCTGCCTCTCTGCCTGCTTGTGTGTACTCTCTCTCTCTGACAAATAAATTAAAAAAAATCTTTAAAAAAATAAATAAATAAGCACACACAATACCTATGATGAAAATAACTAATGTTCATATAGCACTTGAGAATTGCAAAATATTTTTATGTATTTAGTTCTCACAGTAACCGTATGGAGTAAACATTTATATTACCTCATTTCACAAGAGGGTAACTATGTGTTATATCCAGGATGGGAACCCGGGTCTCCAAAAAAAAAACAACAACAAATTCTTACAAATCAGTTAAAATAAAGAGCAGTGTTTGAAAAGTATATAAGTGTTGATCACTGTATAAATATTTCCAGTGGAGAACATTATACTCCGGCATCTGTCATTCTGACCTTTAAAGAGGTACTAGAAATGTCATGTCTAACCTAAATAGCATACCCAATTCATGCTGAAGTGTTCAACAAAATCTAAGCTGGGGACAAACAAGGACAATCTGTCAAGCCAGCTGTTCCTAACATTTTGACAACACACTCTCCTTCAGAAAAAGAAGCTTGTCTCTGATACTGTTCTCTACTCAGTGGTGATAAATGCCAGTATGTCAATTCTTCATATATTTGAGTATTTCCATGTATCTAATCCAACACAACATGTTGGGGTCTCTATTCAACAGGGCAAACACAGCCCTGCCAAACCACTTTGGCTTATAATATAATTAGAACTTGAATTTGTAGATGATTTGATATTTATTTATTTATTTATTTTTGCTTATGGGTCAGGGAGAAAGAAAGAAGTAGAGCAAAATGCCACTAGAACCATTTCATACTTTTCTTTTCCCCAACTCCAAGTCATTTATTATTTCTTATAATATTGTTCTTTACATTTAAGCTGAATGGTCAAAATGCCAGCATTATAAAAGGAAAATACTGATTATATTTTGTGTTAAGTTCATCTCTAAAAAGATACCTCAAGCCATGTTCTGACTTTTTTATTAGAAATAAAACTAAAGGAATGAAAACATGAAGAGTATGATTGTTGGATAACTAATAACTGAATAAAATATAGGATGTGATTAATCTAGAAATTCTTCTAAAATTAGCTTTGGAAAATACATTTTATCAGATTCTAATAAAAATTAGCCTTAGGAGAAACAAAAGAAAAAGGAGAGATCAAGAATGAAGCAGCAATAAAAGGGAATGAGGAAAGAGAAATTAGGATCTGAATCGAGCCGTGAAGAGGTTTGCAGATAAAGTGAGCAAAACAAATACTATCAATCTTTTTACATTTGGTAAAGTCCAAGTTAAAATATAGAGAATATGCAACACATTTGTTGAAAAGGAAATGAATGCATCAGTGAATGACCTTTGGCATTGTAATGGTATGGTGGAAACTAGTAGTTGCCTTATCCAGTCCTCCTTTTCCCTTCTTCCTCATTACTGGGCTTAAGGATGTGCCCTGTTAAAATAGATTTGTCGGTACTCTTAAAATTAGAAGTGACCAGCTAACTAAATTCTCACCATGAGACATAAGTAGAAATAGTGGATGATACTTCTAGGAAGATCCAACTGTATTAAGCCTTTACTAACTTACGCTGAGTTAAGACAATGATTCCCCAATCTCAGTGATTTACAGGACTCACTGTAAATAAAGATTCATATCTAGCTCATATTATGTTATGTGTTTCAGGTATTTTCATATATCTCTTATTCAGGGATATCATTTAAAAAAGCTTTTATAATCTGGGACAAGCTGTTTTCTTGAAAAAAAGAGAAGTTTCAGAAGCAACTGATGATTATTAAAATTTATGTGGCATAAATGACACCTGTTCTCATTCTACTGGTCGAAGCAAGTGTCATACCCAAACCGAACTCTATGGATAGAGACATACACTCTACCAGAGTGATAAGAGAAATAATGGAACAGTAAGGTAGGAAAAGAATAAAGAAATTGATCACATATACCTTACTTATGAAAAAATACACATTTTAAAAGAAAATCTACAGTGGTTTATGATTTATTTTATAGGAAAGATGAATAATGATTAATGTGAAAACATGAGTCGCTGTGTATAATTACAGTTTTGAGAACTGGTTTTCCTCCAGCTTTGAAAGCTGTGACATCTTTATTTAATTTATACATATTTATGCTTACATTTTTAAAGAATTAGAAAACACACAAGATTTTATTTATATGATTCTCTTGTATCTAGGAAAAAAGTATCTATGGAAACCACATATTATGAAAAACCTTTGGGCAATAGTAACCAGAAACTTTCTGGAATTTCCCTCACACTATAGAAAATGATAGAAAGCTAAATAACTTTGTCAAAAATAATAATTTTAGGTAATGCACATCACTCAAAGGAAAATAATAAACTGAAAAACACTTATTCCTGAAAAATAACAAACATTGGTGTAAGAAAAGCAAGTCTTTGTGGCCATCTTAGATGTTAAATCTCAACCCAGGTGAGAACTACAGGTGTACCATTTTGAAGCCGATCGGGCAATCCACCGATATTGCTATATCGGCAATGGCAGACTCAATTGAGCACTGAAGGGGTGTAGATGGAGTAAAACTCCTCAGCTTTCCTAGCCAAAACATTATCAGTTCAGGTTCTAATGAATAGAATAACCCATATGGTTGTTAGCCTGAAATTATGAACTTGGTTCAGAATGTCTGCAAGTCTAACCAGAAATTAATGAGTAGTGGAAATTACAGAGATATAAAAGGCTTGTGATAAGTCCTCTAGATATTCCTCACAGACGTCTAAAGTACTCATGTGTGGGCATGACTGAGGAGATACCAGCGGAAGGTGAAAGCCCAGGAAGACCCGAGGACAGGAAGAAACACTGAATATGCTCTTCAGCACACACAACGGGAAGAGCAGCTGAAAAATCCTACTAAAAACATAAGTTCACATTTACACATAGGTTTCATACATAAAATGTGGTGCTTTCAAAGAATGTTTAAAAACTGATGACTTGGGGCGCCTGGGTGGCTCAGTGGGTTAAGCCGCTGCCTTCAGCTCAGGTCATGATCTCAGGTCTTGGGTTCAAGCCCCACATCGGGCTTTCTGCTCAGCAGGGAGCCTGCTTCCTCCTCTCTCTCTGCCTGCCTCTCTGCCTACTTGTGATTTCTCTCTGTCAAATAAATAAATAAAATCTTTTAAAAAAAAAAATAAATAAATAAAAACTGATGACTTGATGACAAAACGCTATTTCAAGCCTCAAGGAAATTTCTGAATTGTTTGGATAGAACGGCATTTTAATGACATCCTAATCACAAACAAGAGAGATAATGAAACAATGCAGAGCTAAATGCTCTACATAATGATATAAAAATTATCTTTCTGTAGTCCTGAGTATATCACCAAGCTAGAGGCAGTTCTGAGAGAAGGGAAAACATATTTAATTTTCTTATTTATTTAAACTTTAAAAGTGGTCGGATACCTAATTTTGGAGTGATGGTAATAGTCATTGGTAGTTGTTTGGAGGGTGTGGAATGTGGAAAATTGAATCCTTTTAACATTTGAGCAGGTGTGGAGAGAAATTAGCAGAAAACCAGCCAAGCAAGAGCAAGACCTAGACTGCTATTTCAGAAAGAGCAGTATCAGCGATCTCATTTTGGGACTTTCTCATTGTACTTCCCGTGTGCTATGTCTAAGTTTTCAGACATGCTATTTCCAACACTAATTAAAGCTTTAAAAAAATTACCTGTGACAATAAAACTTGACCTAAGGGTCACCTCAACAGTGATTTGCTAGAGGATTGGAAGGACATTTAGGATGGATTTCTAAACCACCTAAGAGCTCCCTTAGAATTCTTAAAAACAAAACAAAATGAAAAGCAAAAAAAGAAAGAAAAAAAGTTAAAAGAAAATACTTTGGATGGAAAGCCCAATAAAAGAACGGAACAGTTTTCGGGTAGAACCTTGTTGGATAGGACCTTAAGCTTTCATTTGGTATCAGAGGAATGGATTATATTCTGATGGAGGATTTGAGAATATTTGTGTTTCATTTTGGGATCCTCTCTACCATTATTTTGAACAATGATGTGCCATCTGCCTATATGTTGGACTAATCTCTGTCTTTAATATTGACCAGAGAATGCATTTCAGTCTTACCCATGATGGCCAGTGTTGGATAAATGGGTCAAGGCATAAAAGCCAGGTGTTTTTAGGCATTGGGTTACCAACATAAAATAAGACATTAGTTAAATTTATCTCCTCATGACAATGCTAGGTGGGTACATTATTTGAGAGTGATTTTTCAGAAGTAATATCCAAAGATCATGGTATATACCCTGATTTTTAGGGTTCTTCTTTGACACTACCTTCCAAAGGTGTTTTTTGAGATTTCATTACTCTGATAAGCAATCACACCTGTCTTATGAAAAGTACCTGTGCCAGATTATAATAGTGCTCTCAAACAAGTGCTTTCTTGTCCACCGTTCACTTTTTCTCTCCTCCTTGCTTCAATCTGGAGAAATCAGATATCAGAGTGAAAAGAGAAATAATGAAACAGTAAGGTAGGAAATGAATAAAGAAATTGATCATATATACCTTATTTATAATCATTTTTAAACCTCACTTGGGCCCAAGGGAGAGATACTTTTAAGTGAATGAAAGGTAAACACTTTGATTTAGATCAGAATGATTTTTTTAATAATTGAGGATGAAACTTTTAATACCCGAAACTGCATTGGAAGTCTATGGTTTCTGACTAAATTATTGTTCAGTGACAGAAAGGAAAATTCAAAATATCATTGAAACACAATATTGTGAAAAAAATAATGCTTTTTATAATCACGTCCCAGGGAATGTTTCTCATTTAGGATAATGATTTTGATAGCACTCTGAATGAACTGTGTATTGGATATATCTATCTGCATGTGCATAGTTTTTAACATAATAAGAATATGCTAGAATATAGTCTCCACAGAGCAAGAAATTTGTTTTGTACACTGTTGTACTTAAAACACACAAGATATCACCTTGTATATTAATTTTGTTGAAAAACTAATGTTAAATCTGTGCTTCTGTAATCTGATTTTTTCTTAGCATTATAATTATGAACAAATATATTACACCAATTATCAGTTTGTTGCCTTTAAGCTCCAAATTTACTCTTCAATATATGCATGATTCTCTCATGATTAGATCTAAATTGTTACATATGTATATGCATAAAAGAAGAACTCTATGGTAATTTTACAACTGTTTAGTATTCCATTAATGTATGAATTTAACACTATATGGAAGCAATTTGCTAGTGATAAAAATTCTACTTGTTTTACAACTATGGTATTATAAATGATATATACTGAATATGATTTTATTTGTGTATTTGATCATTGGTCACTTGATAATCTTAAGTTATAAGAATTAAAAGTGCTGGATCAAAAGGTATACTAATTTTTACAACCTATTCTATGTGATTAACATGTATGAGGAAAAATATCTTATAGATAAGCATTTATGAAAGGAGAAAAATCCAAAGAAATAAAAATAGTAGTCAGAATTTAATAAGATGTTATGGATTTTTTTTTCTTACATTATAAACCTAAGATGATTATAAGTACCTTTACCCTCTGTTTTCTTCTTCCGTTTTAATACTAAAAGTTGGGCAAAAAGAGACACATTTCAGAGTTTAATTTTGAAATAAGAGTTTTTTCAGTTCGCTTCTAAAGTTAGTAAGTTTTAAAAAAGCAAAAGATACAACAAAATTTTATGTCTGTGTTGAGTTACTTTCTAAGTTCTGTGCACTAATATATGCTAATTCATTTTAGTGGAATGGCTATGTTTTGAGAATTTGACTAATAAGTTACAATTTTAAAGATATTCCTTCCTAGCTTCAGTGAATTATTTTTTTCATAATTTGTTTCTCCTAATTGCTACCTTAGCATATTATTAGGTCATATACAGTATGCTAAATATCATCCAGTACTCACAAAATCAGTATGGAATATAACCACATGCTGGCAAAATGCATGAAAAATCGCATTCTGAACTTTTTTTTTTTAATTAAGAGAAATTCCAAAATTGAACTTTGGCCTAAGAATTTTTGTATTATACATTTATTCATATAAGCATATCTACATTGAGTTTCTATAAATTAACCCTTAACTAGACTCTTGTTCATCTCTAATATAACCTTTTCACTTTTCTCTAGAAATTCTTATCCATGATTAAATTCTATAAATGTTAAAGAGAAGCTGACTATATCTTAGTCTTCATAAAGTACTTTTATGTTTATAAAGCACTATTTTGCCTTAAGAATAGAATAAAATTAATCCTGTATATCATAAAAGGCTACATTAGTTAAATCAATTTATGTAGACAAATAAAAAATAGAAAGTATTCTACTATAGAGAAACTATAAAAGTGAAAAACTGCAAATAGTGAAAGGAATTTTAAGTAATTTTCCATCAATAACAATTTATAAATCTTAGCAAGCAGTTTATTATATTTACCAGATAGTAGAAGTTATATTTTCTATGTCTCATGATTTTGACTTGTTTCAGGAGATAGTTTTTCTAGTTAATTTGTGATTGTGTCAATGATACATTTTTTTTGTATATTATTTAGGTTATTAAAAAAAAAATTGTCCTGTTGCAGTAGGCAGATTCTATATTAGCTCCCAATTACCCCCACCTCCTGGTGTTCGCACCATAGTGCAATTCATAACCTTGAGTGTGGGTTTAATCTAGTTCTTGATTCTAGCAAATATAATAGAGAAAAAATGATGAGATGTCATTTCCAAGACTGGAGTTATAAAAAACTGTGACTTCCATCTTATTCACACTCTCTCTCTTTTGCTCTTTTTGTATGTTCACTCTGATGAAGCAAGCTATCTATTTTTGAAGTATAGAAGTCATTGGTTGAAGCAAATCCTCCCCCAATCCAGCCTAAAAAGAACTGCAGCTCTAGTGCAAACCCTGATTGCATTTCTGTGAGATACCCTGAGTCAGAGGACCCAGTAAAGGATTTAGGTTCCTGACATACATAACTGTGTGATAAATATGGCTGTATTAAGCTGCTAAATTCTGGGGTAACTTTTATTAGGCAACAGTATATACTCATCGTGCACTTTTTCTGCTATCTTGAACAATTTTAAATTAACTTTTTTTTAACAGACAGTGAAATGAATTATCCCTAAAATTGATCAGTATTGCAATTTATCACCAAAAATGGCAAGCGTTTGAAATGGAAAAGTGAAAGTCAAAAACAGAAGTATTTTTCCTATCTACTGTGTTTATTAACATTATCATTGGATTCCATTTCTACGTAGTTCTAGTAACAGGCTGTCTAGAAAAAAATATCTTTGGAGTGACTGTTTAAAAGATCAGATCCAATCTCAACCAATATGCGATTTTGAAGAAGTAATGAGATATTTTTAACTTCCTTGTACTATTAAGATGGAATGAGAGCTATGTTGGCTCATAATGCTGACCACATCATATAAATTGGTAAGCAGTGAGTTATACCAGCAAATGCTCCTAATGAATTAAGGGGATCAACTAAAAGATATTTTCTTCTGTCTAGCAAAGGTAATAATCTGTTGCTGGTAAATAAAATAGTTATCCTGTACAAAGTGTCAGTGGTCTTGGTGGTGGCTTTCAGAATTTTTCATCTGAAATCTAGGGAGAAATTAAAAAATTGAATGGGGGGAAGCAGTTGCAGACGGGATTGTATAGTAGAAATGAATAATGAATAGTGAACATAGTCGTGTGTGTGTGTGTATTTTAAATAAACTTTGAAGTGTATCATATACATGTAAAAGTGCACAAATCATAAGTGTACAACTAAAAAAATTTTTCACAAAATTAACACACTATCTACACAGTATTCAAATAAAGAAACAAAAACAGTACCTGCCCTCTAGAAGCTACTTTTTTTTTCCCAGTTGAAAATGTCTTTTCTATTTCTTTTATTTTTTTTTATTTTTATTTTCAGCATAACAGTATTCCTTGTTTTTGCACCACACCCAGTGCTCCATGCAATCTGTGCCCTCTCCAATACCCACCACCCGGCTCCCCCAACCTCCCACCCCCCACCGCTTCAAACCCCTCAGATTGTTTTTCAGAGTCCATAGTCTCTCATGGTTCACCTCCCCTTCCAATTTCCCCCAACTCCCTTCTCCTCTCTAACTCCCCTTATCCTCCATGTTATTTGTTATGCTCCACAGATAAGTGAAACCATATGATAATTGACTCTCTCTGCTTGATTTATTTCACTCAGCATAATCTCTTCCAGTCCCATCCATGTTGCTACAAAAGTTGGGTATTCATCCTTTCTGATGGAGGCATAATACTCCATAGTGCATATGGACCACATCTTCCTTATCCATTCATCCGTTGAAGGGCATCTTGGTTCTTTCCACAGTTTGGCGACCGTGGCCACTGCTCCTATAAACATTGGGGTACAGATGGCCCTTCTTTTCACTACATCTTATCTTTGGGGTAAATACCCAGTAGTGCAATTGCAGGGTCATAGGGAAGCTCTATTTTTAATTTCTTGAGGAATCTCCACACTGTTCTCCAAAGTGGCTGCACCAACTTGCATTCCCACCAACAGTGTAAGAGGGTTCCCCTTTCTCCACATCCCCTCCAACACATGTTGTTTCCTGCCTTGCTAATTTTGGCCATTCTTACTGGTGTAAGGTGATATCTCAATGTGGTTTTAATTTGAATCTCCCTGATGGCTAGTGATGATGAACATTTTTTCATGTGTCTGATAGCCATTTGTATGTCTTCATTGGAGAAGTGTCTGTTCATATCTTCTGCCCATTTTTTGATATGATTATCTGTTTTGTGTGTGTTGAGTTTGAGGAGTTCTTTATAGATCCTGGATATCAACCTTTTGTCTGTAGTGTCATTTGCAAATATCTTCTCCTATTCCATGGGTTGCCTCTTTGTTTTGTTGACTGTTTCCTTTGCTGTGCAGAAGATTTTGATCTTGATGAAGTCCCCAAAGTTCATTTTCACTTTTGTTTCCTTTGCCTTTGGAGACATATCTTGAAAGAAGTTGCTGTGGCTGATATCGAAGAGATTACTGCCTATGTTCTCCTCTAGGATTCTGATGGATTCCTGTCTCACGTTGAGGTCTTTTATCCATTTTGAGTTTATCTTTGTGTACGGTGTAAGAGAATGGTCGAGTTTCATTCTTTTATATATAGCTGCCCAGTTTTCCCAGCACCATTTATTGGAGAGACTGTCTTTTTTCCACTGTATATTTTTTCCTGTTTTGTTGAAGATTATTTGCCCATAGAGTTGAGGGTCCATATCTGGGCTCTCTACTCTGTTCCACTGGTCTATGTGTCTGTTTTTATGCCAGTACCATGCGGTCTTGGTGATCACAGCTTTGTAGTAAAGCTTGAAATCAGGTAACGTGATGCCCCCAGTTTTATTTTTGTTTTTCAGCATTTCCTTAGCGATTTGGGGTCTCTTCTGGTTCCATACAAATTTCTGGATTATTTACTCTACCTCTTTGAAAAATACCGGTGGAATTTTGATCGGAATGGCATTAAAAGTATAGATTGCTCTAGGCAGTATAGACATTTTAACAATGTTTATTCTTCCGATCCAAGAGCATGGAATGGTCTTCCATCTTTTTGTGTCTTCTTCAATTTCTTTCATGAGTGTTCTGTAGTTCCTCGAGTACAGATCCTTTACCTCTTTGGTTAGGTTTATTCCCAGGTATCTTATACTTCTTGGTGCTCTAGTAAATGGAATCGATTCTCTAATTTCCCTTTCTGTATTTTCATTGTTAGTGTATAAGAAAGCCACTGATTTCTGTACATTGACTTTGTATCCTGCCACATTACTGAATTGCTGTATGAGTTCTAGTAATTTGGGGGTGGAGTCTTTTGGGTTTTCCATATAAAGAATCATGTCATCTTCAAAGAGAGAGAGTTTGACTTCTTCATTGCCAATTTGGATACCTTTTATTTCTCTTTGTTGTCTGATTGCTGTTGCTAGGACTTCTAATACTATGTTGAACAAGAGCGGTGAGAGCGGGCATCCTTGTCGTGTTCCTGATCTCAACGGGAAGGCTGCAAGCTTTTTCCCATTGAGGATGATATTTGCTGTGGGTCTTTCATAGATAGATTTTATGAAGTTCAGGAATGTTCCCTCTATCCGTATACTTTGAAGCGTTTTAATCAGGAATGGATGCTGGATTTTGTCAAATGCTTTTTCTTCATCAATTGAGAGGACCATGTGGTTCTTCTCTCTTCTCTTACTAATTTGTTCTATCACATTGATTGATTTGCGAATGTTGAACCATCCTTGTAACCCAGGGATGAATCCCACCTGGTCATGGTGGATAATCTTTTTAATGTGCTGTTGGATCCTGTTTGCTAGGATCTTGTTGAGAATCTTAGCATCCATATTCATCAGTGATATTGGTCTGAAGTTCCCTTTTTGGTAGGGTCTTTGCCTGGTTTGGGGATCAGGGTAATGCTGGCTTCATAGAAAGAGTCTGGAAGTTTTCCTTCTGCTTCAATTTTTTGAAACAGCTTCAGGATAATAGGTGCTATTTCTTCTTTGAAAGTTTGGTAGAATTCCCCAGGGAATCCATCAGGTCCTGGGCTCTTGTTTTTTGGGAGGTTTTTGATCACTGCTTCAATCTCGTTACTAGATATCGGTCTATTCAGGTTGTCAATTTCTTCCTGGTTCAATTTTGGGAGTTTATAGTTTTCCAGGAATGCATCCATTTCATCTAGGTTGCTCAGCTTATTGGCATATAACTGTTGATAATAACTTCTGATGATTGTTTCTACTTCCTTGGTGTTAGTTGTGATCTCTCCCTTTTCATTCATAATTTTATGAATTTGGGCTTTCTGTCTTTTCTTCTGGATTAGTGTGGCCAATGGTTTATCGATCTTATTGATTCTTTCAAAAAATCAGCTTCTGGTTTCATTGATACGTTCTACTGTACCTCTGGTTTCTACCTTACTGATCTCTGCTCTAATCTTGATAATTTCCCTTCTTATGTGCAGAGTTGGTTTGATTTGTTGTTGATTCTCCAGTTCTTTAAGGTGTAGAGACAGCTGGTGTGTTCTGGATTTTTCAATTTCTTTGAGGGAGGCTTGGATGGCTATGTATTTCCCCCTTAGGACTGCCTTTGCTGTATCCCATAGGTTTTGGACCAAAGTGTCTTCATTCTCATTGGTTTCCATGAATTGTTTCTGTTCTTCTTTGATCTCCTGGTTGATCCAAGCATTCTTAAGCAAGGTAGTCTTTAGCTTCCAGGTGTTTGAGTTCCTTCTGAACTTTCCCTTGTTATTGAGCTCCAGTTTCAAAGCATTGTGATTTGAGAATATGCAGGGAATAATCTCAGCCTTTTGGTATCGATTGAGTCCTGATTTGTGACCCAGTATGTGCTCTATTCTTGAGAAGCTTCCATGTGCACTTGAGAAGAATGAGTATTCTGTTGTTTTAGGGTGGAATGTTCTGTATATATCTATGAGGTCCATCTGGTCCAATGTGTCATTCAATGCTCTTGTTTCTTTATTGATTTTCTGCTTCAATGATCTGTCTATTTCTGAGAGAGGCATGTTAAGATCTCCTACTATTAATGTATTCATATCAATATGACTCTTTATCTCTATTAATAGTTTTCTTATGTAATTGGCTGCTCCCATATTGGGGGCATAGATATTTACAATTGTTAGATCATCTTGGTGGATAGTCCCTTTAAGAATTATGTAGTGTCCTTCTGTATCTCTGACTACAGTCTTTAGTTTAAAATCTAATTTATCTGATATGAGAATCACTACCCCGGCCTTCTTTTGAGGCCCATTGGCATGAAAGATGCTTCTCCAACCCTTCACTTTCAGTCTGGGTGTATCTTTAGTTCAAAATGGGTCTCTTGTAGACAACATATGGATGGGTCCTGTCATTTTATCCAATATGCAACCCTGTGCCGTTTTATGGATGCATTTAGGCCATTCACATTGAGAGTGATTATTGATAGATACGTTTTTATTGAGATCGTGTTACCTTTGAAGTCTGTCTTTCTGTAGATTGTCTCTATATTTCTGTTCAATGCTATTCTTAGGATTTTTCCTCTTTTATAGAACCCTCCTTAATATTTCCTGCAGTGTTGGCTTGGTGGTTGCATAGTCTTTTAAGCCTTGCCGGTCTTGGGAACTATCTCTCCATCCATTTTGAATGTCAGTCTTGCTGTATAAAGTATTCTTGGCTGCATGTTCTTCTCATTTAGTGCCCTGAATATATCTTGCCAGCCCTTTCTGGCTTACCAGGTCTCTGTGGACAGGTCTGACGTTATTCTGATGGGCTTTCTTCTGTAAGTAAGGAGCCTCTTTGTCCTAGCGTCTTTCAAGAGATTATATCTACAATTATGATTCCTCAATTTGACTATCAGGTGCCTTGATGTTTTTTTGGAATTTATAATCTTGGGTGGAGACCGTTCAGCCGCTAGTACATGAACGCTGGTTCCATTCATGAGATAGGGAAATTTTTCATGAAGAACTTGTTCCACTATATCCTCTAGACTTCTTTCTTTCTCCTCCCCTTCAGGGATTCCAATAATTCTGACGTTGGAACGTTTCATGGCGTCATTTATTTCCCTGATTCTGTTTTCGTGGCTTCTAAGCTGTTTGTTCCAGGCTTCCTCCTGATCCTTTCTCTCTATTGTTTGTCCTCCAGATCACTAATTCTATCTTCTGTCTCAGTTACCCTAGCTTTGAGAGAATTTAGATTAGATTGGAACTCATTGAGAGCATTGTGAACCTCATCCCTGGTAGCTTTCAGCTCTGCCCTAACATTGTGAACATCAACTCTGCTCACTTTCTGTTTGGCCCTAATCAATTCTGTTTGGTCATCCATGGCTTTCTCCAACCTAGCTATTGCCTGGATAATTGTTAGCCTGAATTTCCCTTCCGACATATTGTCTATGTTGATAGCTCTTAGCTCTGTTGCAGAAGGCCCATCCTCTGTATTTTTCTTCTGTTGGGCATTCCTCCTCCTAGTCATTTTGGTGAGAGATGGTTGAACGGATGTAGCTGGATATATTGACTGTGGTGCAGTCAATGTGCACCCTGGAATGCTTCTGA
>NW_019154158.1:2435881-2636771 GCF_002288905.1 Enhydra lutris kenyoni
AGGTTAGAAGGTTATTATGGAATTTGATGTACTGGACAGCTCACTGTGATGGTAAATAGGTTAAAAAATTATCTATATTTAAAAAATGAGCCAGAATAGTGGGAACAAATTAAAAATAAAAGTTGTGCTATGAAGTAGTGGTGGTTGTTCTCTTGTAGTCTTTTTTTTTTTTTTTTTTTCCTTTCCTGGTTGGTTTTCTGGGGGAGGGGCCTGCCACGTGGGTTTTCAGTCAGTGATGTTCCCTGAGTTAAGTCCTCCCCCCCCTCAAGGGGGTGGGCTCTGAGGAAACCGTTTTTTTCAGGCTTTTGTTCTCCAGAGGTTTTTATGTTTGTTCACTTTTTTTTTTTTTCCTCTCACCTTGACAGCTTTTGAAGGTTTTTGTAGGTTTAGAGGAAAGCAAACTGCACCCTGACCTCCCTCTCAGAGAGAAGCCTCAGTCTGGCTGCAGAGCCCATATAAATTCCCCCTTGGCCGCTGGCAGAGCAGGTTCCAGGTCACGGTCCCTGGGGACGCAGGATCTTCTGCTTGTACCCAAAACCACGGCAGCGGCGGCTGTCTGGGCAGCTCCGGACCACCAGAGAGGTTCCAAGCAGTGATCACACACTGAGATTTTCCCACTGGCCCGGGCTGGGAGTGCCTGGTCTTTCTGGGTCTAAGAGCACTGGGCTTGAGTGCACCTCTCTTAGGGGAGGCTGTGGGTCACGCACGCGCGTCTCAGGCTCTGAGAGCGGGGCGCAGGTCCGAAAGCACCCGGCTGGACCTTCGTGCACCTCTCTCAGGGGAGATTTTGGGGTGCGTGTCTCAGGCTCTGAAACAATGGGGCGGGTCTAAGAGCGCCTTGTCGGCCTTTGTACACCTCTCTCAGGGGAGGGTGAGGGGCATGCATGTCTTAGGCTCTGTAGCAGGGCTCGGCGTTCTGCTGTCTGGCATGGCTCCCAGCCCCTCACAGGAGCCAGACCCCACGCAATCTCGGGCGTGCTGGCGGCTCAGGGACCAAGACCTGGTTTCTCTGCCACACTCTCTCTGGCTCAGCACCAGGGGAGGCTGTCCTGGGTCCAGGGACTTAAGCCCCTGTCCCTAGCTGCCCCACTTCCCACAATTTCCCCCCCACCCCCACGATCCTTTGCTCTTTTGGAGTGCTTTTAACCAGTCTCCAAGTTAATGCTGGTCCCCAGATGCAGGGCACTCTTGTATTAGGGGTATTCCTTTCCAATCAGTTGCCTCTGGTGGCTCCCTCCCCCTTTTGTTTATCTTCCGATATCAGTCTGAGGTTCCCACTCCGCTTTACCTGCCCACTGGCGTCTTCTGCCCCTGTAGAGATCCAGACGTGTATAATTCTGATCTCAGCCTGATTTCATGGGTGATCAGAGTTCTTTGGTAGGTAATCAGCTTACTTTCGGGTACAGGTTGAAAAGTTGCCTCCTCCTACTTCCCCGCCATCTTGTCTCTAGAAGCTACTTTTGAAGTCTATTCTAGTCACCACATTCATGGAAGGTTAGCCACACTAATACAGCACATTATTTTTTGCCCACTTTTAAATTTTATGTAGTGGAAATATACAGCATGTACTCTTGAGACTGGCTCTATCACAATGCTATCTATGTTTGTGAATTTTGCTTTTGTTGATGTGTATGGCTGTAGTTAATTCATTCTCATTAAGGCACAGAATTGCGTTGAATAAATATACCATAATTTATATATCCATTTTGCTGTTAATGGACATTGGTTCCTAGTTTGGGGCAATTACAAACAGTGCTGGAATCAACATTTTTTATGAAGTGTGTGGGTGTACATTTGTATATAATTTTGTTGGTTATAGACTTGGAAGTAGAATTGCTGAGTCATTAGCATTAGAATGTTCTGTATTGGTAGATAATACCAAAGTGTTTTTCAAAGTGGCCATGTCAATTTACACTCACAGTTTATGAAAGTTTCATTTGTCCCTCATACTAAATAACATATAATGCTATCCACCTTTTAAATTTTAGTTATGAGAATAGGGGAGGTAGATAATGGTAATTAATTATAATATTGATGTGCACTTCTCAGGTGAAAAATTATGTTGAATATTTTTCATGGTTATTGGCCAAGTTGATATCCACATTTATAAAGTATCCTTTTTAACCCATTTGCCCATTTTAAATTGTTCCTTTTTAAATAAATTTGTTAATATTATATGTTTTGAATATGAATAATTTTCTGATAGAAGCATTGACCTTTCTTTAAATGTTTGAAATAATTAAACAGTGACAACCTTAGGGCTGAAATTTTCTGTTTAAAAATATTTAATTTGAAAATAATCCCCTTGAAAGATACAGATATTTTCAGATTTTTCATATCTTTTTGTATTTTTTTGGAAAGTTGCAATTTCAAGACATACAACAATTTTATCTAAACTGCAAATGTTTGCTTAGGGAAAAATAGTTTTAAAGGTATAAAGAAAATATAAATACTACTAGAAGACTTCAGTTTGCATTTAAAAGTATCAGCAAAATTAAATTGGAGAATGATAAATAAAATAAATTATGGCCAAACTGATTCTAAGGAGTAATATAAGAGAAGCGGTTCTAAAGAAGTGTTTGTAGCTAAAGCAAGCATCCTATAGTTGTTCAGATTTATAGAGCTCTGGCTAGCTACCCATAACTGGTCAAGAAGCATCATTTTTTTTTAAAGATTTTATTTATTTATTTGACAGACAGAGATCACAAGTAGGCAGAGAGACAGGCGGGGGGGGGGGAGGGGAGCAGGCTCCCCGCCAAGCAGAGAGCCTGATGTAGGGCTCGATCCCAGGACCCTGGGACAATGACCCGAGCTGAAGGCAGAGGCTTTAACCCGCTGAGCCACCCAGGCGCCCCAAGAAGCATCATTTAAAACTCTGACTAAACATCCACCGACAGCCCTCAAATTACCCTGCCTGGCACATGCTACAGAGGTACTTGAATAAAAATCATAAACGACTGCAAAATCAGTACATGCATTTCAGGGTCTCTTCTTTCCTGAACTTCGGTGGGTCACTTTTGAGCCATTCTTTCTTATCTCTGCCAATGGAGCCAATGCACACAGAGCATGTCATCTCTAACAGGAATTTAAAGAAACCTTTTTGTTTATAAGTTTCTGATAAATTTTCAAAATATGAACATTGGAGCACAAAAAAAGAATAAGCCACACCGTGATACAATAAGAAATATGTATTTGGTTTTTGTCCTCAGTTCCTGACACAGAGCTTCTAAAACCCTTGAAATCTCCAAAGTGATAAGGATGTCTTTTGTATGCTAATAAGATGAGTGGTCATGAGGGGCTCCTACAAGCTTCCGAATGGAACCTGCTCACCAGAAAGTCCAAGGCATGATTACTGGAGCTTTCAGTCTCGTGCCCTAACTTCTAGGGAGAGAGGTTAGAGACAGGGGTTGAGTTCAAACCCCAATGGCTAATGATTTAATCAATCATGCCTATTTAATGTAACCTCTACAAAGCTCTTAAACAGCTGAGTTTGGAGAGCTTCTAGATGGGTGAACACACCAAAGTGTGGTGTACCTCAAGAGGACATGGAAACTTCTGGCCACAACCCTCCATACTTTGTCCTATGCATCTCTCTCATTTGGCTGAGTTGAATCTTTATAATAAACTGGGAATAATAAGCAAAACACTTTTCTGAGTTTTGTGAGACATAACAAATTATTAAATCTGGGGAGCAAGTAGAAAGAACCCCAGCTTTATAGGTGTTTGGTCAGAAGTATGGGTGGCCTACGCTTGCAATTGGCATCTGACGTGGAAGAAGTCTTTTGGAACTAAGCCCTTAAAGTGTGAGGTCTGCACTAAACCTGTGTTGTTGGTGTCAGAATTGGGCTGAATTCTAGGACACCCAGTTGGTGTCTAGTAAGTTGGAGAATTGGTTGATGGAAGGAAAAGATCCACACATTTGGTATCAGAAGTGTGTGACTAAAAATAGTTCACACACAACATATGATAATAGTTCATACAGTTAGCAGAAGCTTCTCAGAGAAGACAACTTTCTAGGATGATTTTAATGGCTGAATTAAGATGGAAGAAGACAAAGAAGGATTGGATAGGATTTTCCAGGCATAGAAAGCAACAGGGAAAAATGTGGGACCTCCAGAGAGAATTGAACACTTAGAGAACACCCACCTTTCAGTACTCATGAATTAGATTATTTATAAGGAGAAATTAGTAAAGGAGGATGGAGATAAAAACCTTAATGTTAATGATAGAGTGATCTGTACAGAGAACAGATCCTTTGCATTCTTTGCAAATTTCTTTGCATTTAGAAACGTGTACACCACTAGTGTTCATGGTGCTACATGTGTCCATGTTTTATTGATGTGTTGACATCAACATGTTGAGCAGTACAAAGACATATTATAGACAGCATAATAGCTGTCTTGATTTAACAGACTACAATTCCAAAGCTACAAGGCAATTCATTCTGTTATTTCAGACATATACATAATTTTGAAAACTACATGTAACTGACAAATACACACAAACTCTAACAGTTATTTATTTATACACAAATTTATTTATTTATATTTGGATACAATCAAAGAAGCTTTTCTAAATATGAATGCTGCCTTATAATGTATAACACATTTCCTCTTGAAGTGACTTATGATGAGGCAGTTTTCAAGTAAAATCTTACTTATTATTGCTGGGGTTAGCTGAGTTGAATGAGAGCTTACATTTGAATAACTTTGGAAGAGCTCTGAGCTGAAAATTCTGGAATTCTATTTTCTCCTAACTCTAGAGAATCCTTCAGTATATCAAAAACAGAGATTTCCAGAAAAAAATTAAAAGTGGGTATCATTTTTTTGTTTTGTAACTAAGCATTTTAATTTAGTTTAAAATTACTAAGAATTTTAAATTCCCTGAAGTTCAAGTTCAAGTTCATCACATTTGTCTTCTAATATGTTGTAGAAATTTAAAATGTAAGGGCATTAATGGGTCTTCTTTCTTAGAAATACCGACCTTATTGCTCATTCTCAGTAACCACACACAGTCTCAGCACTGTCCATGCTTATCCAGATACCTTATGATCAATAGTTTCTCCACATGGATACAGGTTAATTACATGATAAAAATTAGAAAAAAGTAGGTCCCTTGCCTGAGAATGCTTATTGAACACTGTGCTTAACTATCCCCTAAGTTTCACAATATTGGATATTATATAGGATTAACTTTTCCTTATTGGTATAAGTTTAATGAACCATGAGAAAGATTCAAAAATTACTTTGTGGTATAGATTTTTCCCAGAGTTTCATAATCTTTCCTGAAGAAAAGGCATAATTTTTCATACATCATTCATACATAACCTATACTTCTTTCAAATATGGGAGTACTTAGTTCCAACTAAGGAGCAGAAATGGAAGATGGAGTATTTTCCATCCTTAACATAATTCTGAGATTAAAGAGAAGAACATTTTTTCAGAAAGTATGCCTCTAATATGGCTAGAAAGTAGAACCATATTGATTACTATATTTTATATGTACATAGATATTCATAAATGTAAGTTCTATAGTGATTTTCATTAGTGACAGCTGCACAACACATAGAGTTCTGATTTCAACCAGAATCTATATGTGAGCTGATTATGATGTTTAAAATTTCAAATGATCTTTAAGTTCTCATAATTTTGCTTGTAATTTTTTTAAAAAATTCTTTATTTGGAGAGAGAGAGTATGAGTAGAGGGAGAGGGAGAGAAAGAACCTCAAGCAGACTTCCCACTGAGTGTGAAGCCCTAAGCAGGGCTCAATCTCAGGACCCTGAGATCATGACCGGAGCTGAAACCAAGAGCTGGATGCTTACCTGACTGAACCACCTAGGTACCCCAAGAATTGTGCTTGTAATTTTAACTTAAAAAAAAAACAAACCTCAGAAAATGGAAATATCTTCTGATTTACTAACATTACTAATCAATTCTTTAAGAAATGTCATAATCCCTGGCAAAAGAATTACAAAATATACATCCTGATTCTTGATAGTTTTCATTGTTTTTCTCAAATTTTAATTGTGTGAAATTTGTTGCTTTTGATGATAGGCTACATGAAATTAATAGCTGTGCTTTCTGTTTATTCATTTGTTTCCTTTTGTTTTAAAACTGGCAGTGATTTAATTCCAAAATCGTGTATTTATTATTTGTTTAGCAATGGGAAAGTATGAAAGAAATATAAAACACACCACCAGATTGAAAGAATTAAATGTCCCAACAACTTAAATTACATTTCACATACAAGTAGCTATGTGTAAAATTAAGTTAAAATAGCCCATTTTTGTGGGTATAAATATTAGCCTTCAATTAATTCAGAGCAGAGGCAGCAGTGGATCTGTGATGTCTATTTACCTAGCTACCTAGCTCGCTATCCACCTAGAGAATGACTGGGATATATTAACAGCATGTTTAGAAATGTTTTCTTATGCATACAATATGATACAGATAATACTAACAATATTCTGTCAGTTTCTATTTCAGATATTACCACTAGTTAGGCAATTTCATGCTTCATACAAGCACAAGTAAAAGAGAGCCTGAAATACTTGAAGAATCTTTCTCTGTGCCACAGACATAAAACAGATTCAACAAAGTATATCTTGCTTTTATATTTAATCCCCAGATCACCTTAAAGTGATTATTACATGGCAGGTGGTCAATACACATTTGCTAAACTTGGATTTAATCAATTTGTCACAATTTGATTGAAATTTGGTTTATAACTACAACAAAATTTCCTTCTTCTTAAGACTGATGATTCAATCTCTTGGATATGAGGGAAGAATAAAATCAAGTATGTATCCATTCCAATTAAGGATAGCAAAAGTTCATAAAATGATTTGTGATTGAAACCAAAACAAGCTTTGAATAAGAGTTCATTTGGTTGGTTTTCTTGAGAAACCTAATATGATAGTTATATTAAGAAGTTTATTCACAATCTGAATATAAGGCATTCATGTCCCTTCCAATACGAAACCTTTAGAGGAAAGGTTTATAAAGGACAAATGCGGGAAACTGTATCAAGGCAAAAGTTGAACTACTGCAAAAAATGTTTTATTTTATCAAAAGAAATGAAATCTTGCCATTTGCGACGACATGGATGGAACTAGAGGGTATCATGCTTAGCGAAATAAGTCAATCGGAGAAAGACAACTATCATATGATCTCCCTGATATGAGGGAGAGGAGATGCAACATGGGGGGTTAAGGGGGTAGGAGAAGAGTAAATGAAACAAGATGGGATTGGGAGGGAGACAAACCATAAGTGACTCTTAATCTCACAAAACAAACTGAGGGTTGATGGGGGGGAGGGGGGGTGGGGGGGGGTTATGGACATTGGGGAGGGTATGTGCTATGGTGAGTGCTGTGAAGTATGTAAACCTGGCGATTCACAGACCTGTACCCCTGGGGATAAAAATACGTTATATGTTTATTTAAAAAATAAATAAATAAACTAAAAAAAAATAAATGTTTTATTCCTTTCTCTTTATGACTCAGTATGGGTTACACACTTGCTTTCATATTTGATCTCTTATAATCCATTGCTGGTAAAAGCCAAAGCATTTATTTCCATGGTAAACAGATTTAGTAGCCATGAGCTCATGAACTGATAAATTTTTTTCTCTAAACATTTAACTGTGTTGTGTAAATGCACAAGGGTTTCTCAGAAGTTAAACATGATTCATTACATCTAAATCTAGACATTAAATACAATTAGATTTACTATATGCAATTATTTATCTTATACTTATCTTCTTGATGTTTTAAAATCATTTTCATAATATTTTTATAATCTATTTTAGTCATGGTTTTTAGTACTTTACTCATACTAAATTTAAATGTGTTTTTATAACTTCTCTATGTTTTTAGTTAATGTGATTTTTTACTTTTTCTTTGACATTTCATAATCAACTTGTGCTTTGTAATGACCAAATTGCAGACAAATTTAATTCAGAGGTATGCATTTTGTAAAATGTTGAAACATTAAAATTTAGGATGTCATTTATAATCCATCAGATGCATTTGTAATAAGGTTTGCCATTTATCTAATTAACATGATAAATGGTGATTGTTATAAACACATTTGATTTAAGGATATGAAGGTGGTGGCCTCATTCAGTCTGAATTATGAATTATTTTCTTTAGCTGTCCCATTACAATGGTCATTTACATATGCATTGGGAAGTTACTACAATGTCAATGAAAAAATGGGCCACTAGTTTCTATACTCGTTTTAATGAATAATTTTTAGACTAACACCAACATATTCTTAATTGTGTTATATTTCAAAGAACATATAATATATATACATATATATAATAAATAATATATATTTGAAGAAAATATAGAACATATAATAAATGATCTATAGGATATCATTTTACATATATATATACGCACATATATATCTATATATACATACATGCATATGAATAATATGTGGGAAAATATGTTACATGTACATATAAACATACAGTATATTTTGAAAACATACCAAAACAATAAGATACCTAGGAATAAACCTAACCAAAGAGGTGAAAGACATGTACTCTGAAAACTATAAAACCATAATGAAAGAAATTAGAGGAACAAAATAATGGAAAAACATCCCATGTTCATGGATTGGAAGAACAAATATTGTTAAGATGTCTATACTACCCAAAGCAAACCACACATTTAATGCAATCCCTATAAAAATACCACCAGCATTTTTCACAGAGCTAGAACAAAATTTGTATGGAATCACAAAAGACCCCAAATAGTCAAATCAATCTTGAAAAAGCAAAGCAATGCTGAGGGCATCACAATTCTAGACTTCAGGTTATATATATTACAAAGCTTAGTGATCAAGATAGTATGGTATGGGTACAAAAACAGACACATAGATCAAGGGAACAGAATAGAAAACCCAGAATTGGACCCACAACTACATGGTCAACAAATCTTTGACAAAGCTAGAAAGAATATCCAATGGAAAAAAGAGAGTCTCTTCAACATATTGTGTTGGGAAAACTGGACAGCACATGCAAAAGAATGAAAGTAGGCCACTTTCTTATACCATACACAAAAATTAATTCAAAATAGATGAGAGACCGAAATATGAGACTTGAAAACATTAAAATCCTGGAGGAGAACACAAGCACTAACTTCTTTGTTATCACAAAAAATTCTTACTAGATGTGACTCCAGAGGCAAGGGAAACAAAAGCAAAAATAAACTATTGAGACTACATCAAAATAAAAAACTGCTGCACAGTGAAGGAAATAATTAACGCAACTAAAAGTCAACCTATGGAATAGGAGAAGATATTTGCAAATGACATATCTGATAAAGAGTATCCAAAATCTATAAAGAACTTATAAACCTCAACACCTCCAAAATGAATAATCTAATTAAAAATGGGCAGAAGACATGAATAGACATTTGTCCATCCAGATGGCCAAGAGACACATGTAAAGATGCTCAACATCACTCATCATCAGAGAAATACAAATCAAAACTATAATGAGATATCACCTCACACCTGTCAGAATGGCTAAAATCAACACTACAGGAAACAATAGATGCTGGTGAGGATGTCGAGAAAGTGGAACCCTCTTGCACTGTTGCACTGTTGGTAGGAATGCAAACTAGTGCATCCACTCTGGAAAACAGTATGGAGGTTCCTTGAAAAGTTAAAAATAGAACCACCCTATGATCCAGCAATTGCACTACTAGATATTTATCCGAAGAAAACAAAAACACTAGCACTGATGAGCACTGGTTGTTGTATGGAAGTGTTGAATCACTAATATTGTATATCTGAAACTAATTTTACAGTGTATGTTACTAATTGGAATTTAAATAAAAACTTTTAAAAATACATAAATAATGAAATGTGTATGTATATTGTAATATAAAGCACACTATCAATTCTTTACTGAAATTCACCACTAAAATATGATCTTTCACAATACCATCTCACATTGTCCAATAGGTTTTTATAATTTCCCTATTGGTTTTTAAAATCATCCTTTCTATATTCAGTCTGAAATTTACCTGCACACTTAAGACAATTCTGATTAAGTCTACTTGAATCTAGTCATTAAAACTTTGAGGATTCAAGTTTGTCTCTGAGTTGCTGGCGATTGTTTGGGAAGATGATTTAAGTCTTCAGAAATGTCAAGTTCAGCCATCAGAAACAATGAATACCCACCATTTGCATCCACATGGATGGAAGTGGAGGGGATTATGTTACGTGAAGCAAGCCAAGCAGAGAAAGATAATTATCATATGGTTTCACTCATATCTGGAACATAGCAATAGCACAGAGGACCACAGGGGAAGGGAGGGAAATCCAAAGGGGAGAAATCAGAGAGGGAGATGAACAATGAGAGACAACTCCGAGAGACAATCTGGGGGTTTCAGAGGGGAGGGGGATGAGGGGGAGTAACAGGGTGATGGGTATTGAGGAGGGCACATGTGGTGAGCACTGGGTGTCACACTTAACTAATGAATCATTGAACACTACATCAAAAACTAATTATGTACTATACAGTGACTAACTGAACATAAAAAAGAAAATAAAAGAAATGTGGGGGGCCTGGGTGGCTCAGTCATTAGCATCTGCCTTCGGCTCAGGTCATGATCCCTGAGTCCTGGTCCTGAGCCCTACATCTGGCTCCCTGCTCAGTGGGAAGCCTGCTTCTCCCTCTCCCACTCCCCCTGCTTGTGTTCCCTCTCTTGCTGGGTCTCTCTCTGTAAAATAAACAAAATCTTAAAAAAAAAAAGAAAAGAAAAGAAATGTCAAGTTCCTTGTGCTTCTAGCTCATGTGATTGAAAATACTGAGTAGCTTTTTGGAAACATGAATAATAGAGCTCAGGAGAAATAGAAGTATTTCTTGTGTATGTAGTTGTCCGTGGTAGTGGTGCTTATGACTGAAATATTGGAATTTAATATAGAACCATGCTAAGTAAATTAACAGGGTGAAAAGTTAAAAAAAAAAAGCAAACTGAATTCAAGGAATCACTGACATTGGAAAGATTGGTGATAGAAGAAGAATTTGATAAGCAATCCTCAATAGTAATAGAACCAAGAGAAAACTTCACCTCATTGTAAAAGTCAAGACACATAATGTTGCAAAATAAAGGAAATGGAATTGCCTCATTTCTCCTTGTGGTAAAAAATATATGATCTAAGAAGGGGTTATTAGATATAGCAATTGGGAGATAGTATTTTTAGTCACTATAGAACAAATTGGAAACCAGATTTTGGTTGATACTAGAATGAAAAGGATTTGAAGAACTTAAGATAGTCAATTTAATCTAGTATCTTTACTAGACCTGCACTGTGTCAATTCTATAATAACAGTCAAACCATGAAAAACTTAATGACATTATACTATAAATTATATGAAGCTCTTTCAATGTACTATCTTATTCCACTTTCACAAATACTCCATGACTTAAGTATTATAACCTTTACTTTATCTACATGAAAACTAGGAAGTTTAGGAACATACCTAAGAATTCACAGTGAGGAATGATGGAGATAGGATATGAATTCATGTACACAGTCTGACACTAATGTTTTTTCCCTGCTAATGCTTAAAATTACCCTTCCTTAGTATGCTGAATCTCCTCCACTGGGCTCTAACTCATCAGAATTTTGAGTTGTGGAAAGTACTGACTCCACCATGTTATTATTTTTTTCATGAAAATAGCTCTTTACTCCAGATTTTCCCTAACAAGTCAATATCAATGGCTTCCCTAGTTAATGGTGCCTGTGGTACTTTCGTCTACTAAGTAGGAAGGGTTCCAGGAGTAATTAAATTAATTAATTACCTAATTAATTAATTAAAGATTTTATTTATTTATTTGATAGAGAGAGTGACAGCGAGAGAGGGAACACAAGCAGACTGGCCACTTTTAAGCTTTACATAACACTGAAAATCAGAAAGTTTTTGTTTTTAAAATTGCCTTTAAAATGGATCTCACCTTTCACTCATTTTTAATTCAAGGACATAATTCAACAGTAAAAAAAATTTTTTAAGATATTATTTATTTATTTGACAGAGAGAGACCCAGTGAGAGAGGAAACACAAGCAGGGGGTGTGGGAGAGGGAGAAGCAGTCTTCCTGCTGAGCAAGGAGCCTGATGTGGGGTTCTATTCCAGGACCCTGGGATCATGTCTGAGCTGAAGGCAGACGCTTAACAACTGAGCCACCCCGGTGCCCTAGGAGTAGTTTTAAAAATACTTAGTGTCTTCCACAATTCCAAAATACAAAAGTACTTACTATTTTGTGTTCTCACCTACCTGCAGATTATCTATAGTTACATGCCTGAAACCTTCTCAATCTGTGCCTTTCATTTCCCTTTCATAATGCTCTTTGTTGTTCATGTTCTTAACTCTGCTAGTGGATCATTTTGAATGTATCTCATTATATCAAGGTTCCACACTCCTTAAATATCACACATTGTCTTGAGATGTTTTGATGATCATCTACTGTTACAGTTTTCAACACAGAAAGATCTGTTGAGGCAGTAATTCTGATGCAATAATTTGTCTTTCCTCCCTCTACATTCTAATGTGAACAAATAAAAGTCATGTGGATGCCTGCCAACGACCTTCCTTACACTCACCTTCAATTATTCTGGTGCTTCCTTTGTTCATCCTTCTCCACACAGTGATACTAGGGTTGTTTACCAATTTACAGGAGCAAAATAAAAAAATACATCTTTGCTAATGTTGTTCAGCCTGCTAAAGAAGCCACATACCAACTGCTTCCCTTAAGACTAAAAAAAAAAAGAAAGAAAGAAAAAAGAAAAATAGAATTAAAGCATATGGAGGCATATTTCTTACATAATTATCTATCATATTTTAAATTACTCTTTTGCATTTCATTGGGCTGTCAAGGTGCAGAAGTAAGAGTAACATGGGGTGATGATGTGCGGTTGAACCTCTCACTGTGAGGATAGTTTTCCTGGAGTGATCTCTACATATCACTAGTTGATGATTGACTTTGGATCTCACTCAGATCTCCAAAAGCAGAAGATGGCTCTGATAAGCATTATGAGCTAAAGTTCAAATCCCAACAAATTATAAACCAATCTGCCTCCTCAGTTCTAATCCGCTCTCCAGTTTCTCATCCATAAAATAAGAACGAACAGACCCCTTCCCCCAAGGCTCCATGACCAACATAAATTACAGTATTGACACAAATCAGATATCAAGTATTCCTAAGACAGTGGGATATGTAGTGAAAATCTATCCATTTTTACATAAAGCAACTATAGGAATTGGAAAGAAAAGTGAATTGTAACGAATATCTAGGAGAATACAGAAAGGAGATACTCCTACATTGATGACTATCTAGACTCTGGTAACAGCAGCCTGTCAGCTGTTTTGAATCACAAGTCCAACATCCTGGAGTTACAAATACCCAGGTGATTCTAGAGTGCCAGCGGAATATGTACATCCCAGATTCTGGATTTAAAGAAGCCCAGTCCTTCAAAACTCTTGCCTCATGCAGGGTCCCAAGAAAGAGAATGTCACTGAAAGGGAAATAGCCAAGAATCAATTATAGAAGCTACAGGAAATGAATAACAATATTTGTAGACACATGATATGAAGCCCCAACAATGTTATTCATGAAATCTGTGCACGCGTGTGTGTGTGTATGTGTGTGTGTACACGCTTTACATGCTTTAAAGAGAAGCGCTGATTTCAATTGACTATATAGAAATATGTATCATGGCCAGAATATGTGCAAAACAGAAAAAACAAAACCAAAAACATCCTAAGTCTCAGGCCTTCTTTCAAGCTCTCTCAAAGAGATATACCTAACAGGGAAGATTCTATTTGTGGTTAATCATGTCAGAGTGACAGTTTTGATGGTTCTTATTGTAAAAAGCTCTATGATCTTGTTTCATGACCTTGAATTAGAAGAATTTATAAGGGTTTTTGTGTGTGTGTGTGCGTGTCTCACATCCTCTTTATATGTGGTACTGTAATTATTTATATATATGTGTATAAATATTAATATATTGTTTATACAAATATGTAGAAAGATTATTTTCCAGGAAAAATATATTAATTTGATATTTTAAAAGCAAGTAATATGGGCCTATTATTTACATGGTGATTTTCTCAATTGAGAACATAAAAGGTTATACAAAAAACTACACAAATATTTACCCACCTACCACACTACATTCTAATGGGAAGGTAGTCATGAATACAGAAATGAATGAATGAATGTACACCTAGATGTACCAGTCTAGACGCAGACAACAGAGTGATGATGATAACCCACTCAAACTTATAATGGAGAAGAGTGTAACAAAAACAAGCTATTCACAAAGCATTTAGGGAAAGATAGTACAGTTTGTCAAAGCCCAGTGACAACAGAAAGCTGTGACCCTTCTAAGCCTGAAATCAATGGGGGGAAGGAGCAGCTTCTGATCCCAGAGACATAGCAGTCTGCCCTAGAAAGGTAAAGCCTGTGTACAGGAGCCCAGTGAAAGGAGCCCAGTTAACAACATCCTGACCTTATTTTCTTCCCATCTTAACTTCTGCTAGTGCCTTCCACAGGGGAAGCAAACTGAAAAACAGGGAACAAAGAAGGCACCCAAGACAAGGATCAAAGCTGAGACATATAGGGAGTGGTTTGGGGAAGAAAAGAAAGATATCTAGTACAGTGGTAAAAAATGCATTTTCAGTGAAAGTTTACCTTTCCACATATCACACAAGTGAGATTATATTTAAAAGTTTGACCATTGGAAAATAAATTAGATAAGGGAAGAAAGGACTTTATGTGACTCTTAGGCAAGGAAAGGGTGAGAGAGTGGATAGAGATAATTTTTAATGTCTTTTTGATATTTTCTATGTTTACCAAATTCTCCTTATAAAACAAACACTGTTTGAAATAAAAGTTGAGATTTAATAAAATGGTAAAATTGTGTCTAACTGATGTTTTATAAATTCAACTTAGTTTCAACATAGTAGAATATATATGTCATCACTAAATTTATTGTTTGGCAATTCATTTTTTTTTTTTTTTTTAGTAAAGGCTTTTTTTAAAAAAGATTTTATTTATTTATTTATTTTAAAAGATTTTATTTATTTATTTGACAGACAGAGATCACAAGTAGGCAGAGAGGCAGGTGGGGATGGGAAGCAGGCTCCCTGCTGAGCAGAGAGCCCATTGTGGGGCTCAATCCCAGGACCCTGGGATTATGACCTGAGCCGAAGGCAGAGGCTTAACCCCCTGAGCCACCCAGGCAACCCTTAGTAAAGACTTTTAAAAACAAACTGAGGGTTTTGGAAGGGTGGGGGGGTGGAGAGATGGGTGAGCCTGGTGGCGGGTATTAAGGAGGACACATATTGCATGGAGCACTGGGTGTGATGCATAAATAATGAATCCTGGAACACTGAAAAAAATTAAATTAAATTAAGATGTAAAAAAAATAAAAAGTAAAATAAAAAAAAGTAAAAACCAGTCATTTGGGGCACCTGGGTGGCTCAGTGGGTTAAAGCCTCTGCCTTCGTCTGGGGTCATAACCCCAGGGTCCTGGGATGGAGCCCCGCATAGTGCTCTCTGCTCAGCAGGGAGCCTGCTTCCCCCTCTCTCTCTGCCTGCCTCTCTGCCTACTTGTGTTCTCTGTCAAATAAATAAAAAAATCTTAAAAAAAAATAGTCATTCATAAATAATTTACAGCATAGCATATATCACATTCATAGATTGAAAAGATATAAAAGACAAGAAGAGGAAGTCACATTAAGTTTTTCCTATATGCTAAAAAATTGTTAAATATTATTATATAAATTATCTTAATATATAAATCAATCTTAGAAGGTAGTTATTTACCTTCTCTATTCATATAAGTGAAAAAAAATTTACAAATTTGAAAGAATCTGTTGATGTATTAGGAGAAGTAGAATTTCTTACTAAATTCTATTTAATGTGTATTTTTGAGAACTTAGTATTTTTCAAGTATGAATCTAAACAGGGAATAATGGTTCCGGAAGGAAGTAAAACTATATACAATGATTTTCATCCACTGTGTGCATGTTTACTTTTAATAAGCCAAATATTTGAAATGAAAAAAAAATGCACAACGAGGCAGTGAAATATCAGAACATTATCACTGACATATGGATAATTTTTTTGGGGGGGAAACATTTTTATGAAATAGTGTCATGTTTGCCGTAGCTTGTAGTATACAGATACTAATGACTACAGGGGGAGAAAAGGTTATTTTGAAAAATTTATATGACTTTTTCAGAATTTTTCTGCATAGATATCCTACAGATCAGTGTATTAAAATACAGAAAAAAAGCATTTTATTTTAAAAAGTCTCTTATTTCAACATTTTAATGTTCATAGTAATGTCTTTTTAGTTTTATTTTATGTTATGTGGGTGTTTCATAGACAACAAAGAATTGAGTGCATTGTGGAGAAAATAATTTGCAGTGACTCTTAAGATCAGAGAATCATGAGATTATTTAAGGATGAATTTTAGGAAGACCACGAGTAGTTTCAAACTGTACAAAACCCACGTATGTAAATGTGTGTGGGCGTAAGATTACGTGCATTCTTCCTAAGGAGGTGATTCATAGCTTTTATGACATGTTTTAGTGTAAGCCCTGACAGTTTGGTTTTTCTTTTACGCAGTGCAAGTACCTGACTTAAGTTTTGATTGCTGGGACATTCAATCTAAAGATGGTTATCTTGAATAAACACACTGCCAGGCACACACCTAGATGAAGAGCCAAGGCATCCAACCACCACTCCCAGGCTCCTTAGGTAAGTGACCATATAGGCCACTTATTTTCTTCTCTTCCTGCACTTTAAATGCCTGGGAGTTTTGTTTTAAACTGACCAATAAAGAATGAGCTGACCAAACCCTAGACTTCTTCCTTGACCTCAATAAAAAGCAGAATCCCAGGCCAATGCTTTCAACCTCTCTCTACTGATGACCGCGTTGTACAGCCCCAGTTACGTCATGTAATTTTTACAACTTGTAATCAATAAATCTTGTCTCCTTCAAATTTTTGCTTATTGCTTCAAGGCTCTTGAAATCATCATATGAACCACAAGGGCAGTCAAACCACAACACTGGTTATCAATAGAGGCTAAAACACATATTCAAAAGTTTACAATATACAAAAGTTTATAGAAAGCAGTAGTTCTGAATTTTGGGAATGTTAGTAATGAAGAACTGATTCTAACATACTTAGAGATAAATTACAACAATACAAAATGCTAAATGATGCTCGAGAGTCACTAAACACCATTAGATTACCAAAAGTTTAAAGGCACAACAATCTAGGCAATCTGAGACCAAATCAACAGTATGAGGATCCCTGGGGTGTACTAATTAAGCAAAAAGAGTAACTGGTAAACAAATGATGCTCTGAAATAGAATTAGTGTTCTGTTATTCATAATTGATACATTATGTGAATTGCAAAGAGGTGGTGACAGGTTGCAGTTTGAGTTTTAAATCAGTTCATAGTGTACATTTTCTTGTAAAAATTTAAAAACTTAAAAAAAATTAAAAATGATAATTTAAAACTTTGATTAGTCAAATGTAGCAAAAAAACAAAAACAAAAGCAAAAAACAATTTTAGATCTTTTTAGATGTTTTGGGTTTCTTCCTTTCTCTAATATCATAAAATGTGTTGATTTCTACTTTTTTCAATTTTTTGTCTATAGTTCTTTATTTCAACTCATATTTAACTTAGTATATAGGATAATGAAACCCACTGTCAACAAATTATTCTCTACTTCATGACAACACATACAGAGCCACCTCAAGTGAATATTTTTCATGTTATTTTTGGTGTAATTTTATTCCACTTTGCTAACACCTTTTTTTTTGAGGGGGGAGGATGTCAGTCTAATATCCCAGGATAATTTGGTGGGGAATGAACACACACCAGAGCATCCTGCCCTTACCAAAGGATTAACACACATTGCTCTTACCCAAGAATCACATATAGAAAATTGGGCCCAATTTCTTTGACCACATCTTAATTTTATGAATTATGAACCATGATATCTTTTAATGTATAAGTTTCCTAGGGCCACCATGGTAAGTTACTACAAAATCGGTAATTTAAATCAACAAGAATTTATTCTCTGGCAGTGCCGGAGGCTAGAAGTGTGAAGGCAAGGTGTCAGCAAAGTTGGTTCCTTCTGGAGCATCTGTGGGAAATCTGTTCTATGACTCTTCTAGCCTCTGGTGGCTAAGGTCATTCCTGGCATTCTGTGGCTTATAGTTATGTCACTAATCTCAATCTCCATCAATACGTGGCCTTCTTTCCTGTGTGTATCTGTGTATCCTCTCCTCTTCTTACAAGGACACAAGTCACTGGATTCCCAGCCCAATATAATCCAGTATGACCCCATTCTACTTATTTCTACAAAGACTCTATTTTCAAAGAGGTCAAATTCTAGGTTATGAGTGAATGTGAATTTGTGGGGGACACTATTCAACCCACTGTAACTAGGAATCATTTTACGTGGTCAATAACTAAATAGCTTTATTTCTATCATTTGTGCAATCTACAGAATAAAGGACAAGAACCCACTTACTGTTCCCTTCCATTATCTCACTTTGGAACAGAATGTCAGAATTTAACTTGGTGTCATTTCTTTCAATATTCCCTTCCAAATGTAAGAACTTTGTTTTTTAAACAAGCCAATTACTGTTACAAAATTCATGCTTCAGATAAACCCTAAAGTGACATAACTGCCATATCAATGTTTCTCTTTACAAGATTAATTTAAAAAACCCACAGAAACCCTGAAGTTATTTTGGGACAGTAAAGCAATAGATTTGGATATAGATTTGCAAGGAATATATGGACCTAGATCAGCTTTGTCATCCATTAAAACAATAGCTGTTCTGCCTAGGTCTGCGTTTATTATGTGTAAATTCTTTCTAAGTGATATCTTGAGTCATTTTACACATTTATTAAGTGAGAGTATCAGCACCTTGCCTGTCCTCATGTTCTCACTCTGATCCCATGTATCAATCTAGATATTGGTTTGACTATCAACACATGTTAAAAAATATCCTAATCTGTGGTTAATTTGGGAATTTGCTATCTGTGGTGGCTGAAATTTCACTTCAGAAGACACATCAGTGCATTTTTATTCGGGATACAATTCAACAGGCATCCTGCAAAGTCTCCTCGCTTCTCCAAAGAATTCCCACTTCTCTCAGGAACAGATAATTATTCACAAATTCTGAGCATACACCTAAGAAAATATGACTATGGTTACAATAGAGAAAGAAGACAGTGGATGTTTTGGCAGCTAGAGAGAGCTTCTCATGCTCCTCTCTGCCAGTGTGAGAAGCAGCATAATGAAGTCAGGCCTCCAGCTGTTCCAGTTCCTCAGGACATCAATTAAGCCATGTATTTCTGAAATCTGTTTCCGTTCCTCAGTTACAAGCATTTTTTTGGATACACATTTATCACCCTCTAAATCACATTCCAGTTATGCTGCGGAGGATGGAGAGAGCATGAAATCTAAACCAAAGCCTCCCTCTTTGGTTGAAAACTAAGTGGTTCTCATACCACTCACGTTGATACTTCTATAAATATTGTACAAATTAAAATTGTCCTGGACCTTCAATTTTGGCAATGACACTTGCCATGTTTCCACTTAAGTGGTATCATTTTCAAGAATTCCTAATTCCTAATAAGAAAGACTTCAATAATACTTTTATGGTATAAAATAGAAAGACAAGATCAAATATTAAAATGGTAATTAATTCTACACCTCAAATTTCATGAAATTGTAATTGCATATTAATAACTATAAATAGCTTTGGGTCTAATGAAAGAATTTAGGTTTTATGATGAAGAAAGATTGTTTCCAGAAATAATGTTCTTTTGAACTGTGGTCAAACTAGCATAAATTACCTTAATAGTCAAGGTGTTTAATCTGTCATTCTAGGCAACTCCAATAGTTACTGCAGAACCTGTATCTTCAAGTAAAGATTGCATACAATGTCTCATGAGAACATAGGAGTTTATAATTCCACAAAATATTCTTCTGACCATAGACAACTCTTGCAAAAAAATGTAACTGGAAAAAGTTATTGGCCTTATTTTTATCTACCACAGCAACCTAATTTTCACTCCCACAGTGACCTATTAAATCCAGGGGGAAATGTGTAAGTTCCTTGAAAGACAGAGACAGAAGAAAAGACAGCGAGAGAGAGCCTTTTTGTTCAAACAAACCAGGAAGCATAACTTGGAAACTTGAAACAATTTGAAGATTGAGGCTAGGCAAAAGAGTGATGTTACAATGATAATGGTTTGTTTCTAATTTCTTGAAACCAAATCCTTTTGTACCTCTTAAGTGAGCGCCATTCCCTCCAGATATGTACTATAGTCTTCCCTTGGCTCTGGGATTAACTTGGCACCTAGAAAGACAATCAAGAATTATTTGGGGAGGAGGGGTGGTGCCTGGGTGGCTCAGTGGGTTAAGCCTCTGCCTTTGGCTCAGGTCATGATCTCGGTCCTGGGATCGAGTCCCGCATCGGGCTCTCTGCTTGGCAGGGAGTCTGCTTCCTCCTTTCTCTCTCTCTCTGCCTGCTTGGTCTCTCTCTGTTAAATAAATAAATAAATAAATAAATAAAATCTTAAAAAAAAAAAAAGAATTATTTTGGGGGCGCCTGGGTGGCTCAGTTGGTTAAGCATCTGATGCCCCACATCAGGCTCCGTGCTCAGAAGGATCTGCTTGGGATCTCTCTCTCCCTCTGCCACTCCCTGTGCTCATGCTCTCTCCCTCAAATAAATTATTTTTTTTTAAAAGAATCATTCCTAGTCCTAGAGTTAAACATCTTCACTTTAAGGCTTATGGTCACATAATTGTTGCAGACATTATCAGATCTAATAATGGAGTTCTTTAATATTCCATTCTACAGTCTTATGTTCCACCTTGTGCAAATAGTATAGAAATCCAATTCTGGTCTTGCTACCTATAAGCTGTGTGACTTCAGGAAAACCCAAGTCCTTTGAATCTTAAGTTTGCTATCAGCTTAATGAAGTTAGTACTACTTCGTGTGTTCACATACAGAATCAAATGAAAGCAGGTAAAAATCTGTTAAAAAAGGTCATAGTAAAAAGATAGGAATTTCTATAACTCCAGAGAGCTTATAGGCATTCAGCATTCATTCATTCAAAGCATGCTGAATACTTAGTATGAGTCAGGCTCTGATTTGTTTGGTATGGTTAAACAGCAAACAAAACAGACTAACAGCCTTGTCATCATGAAGCTTACCTTTTAATTTAGAAGGTAGTGTGACAATAAATAAAGGTGATTTCAGGGAGTAGTATTCTATGAAAAGAAGAAAATGAGAGAATGAGAGGGAACCAGATTAGATAAAGTGCTCATTACTGAAATGAAGATGAGATAGAGGAAATGAAGATAGATAGATAGACATAGATATCTGTACATTATTTCTATGTATATATATTACATGTATACTGTATGTACTATATAATACAAGGGGAAGAATATGCAAAATATTTAGAAGGCCTAAACTTGAGCCCTGCTGTAGTCTAGCACTTAAGTTAGCAGAGAAAGAAAAAAAAAATAGCTAATATGACTGAAGAAAGCTAGTGAGACAGAATGAAATCCTGATTGGGAGAATGAAATCCTGATTGGGAGGATAACAGAAAAATTAAACAGAAATTCTTTAAATTCTTAAGAAGGAGTCCTTTCATAGAAGAGTCTAAGTGATGCTGAAAGGTAGAGTAATTAGGAGAGTGATACATATTTGGGGTAACTTTTTTCTATTTCCACTTTTACTGGGATCATTTTAAATTCATATATCAATTTATGGACAACTGATACTTTTATATTCAAAACTCCACACTGAATACCCTTATTTCAAATAGAATCTTCTTTCATTATTTTAGATAGCATTTCATGACCCCCCAATAGTCTTTTAAAGTGTTATTTATATATACATTTCATATTTGAACTTTATTTGCTTCTATTAAAAATGGACTATTACGCCCATATTCCTACAAACGAAAGTCCTTAGTCAATGTGTCAGGTCCCCCTGTTCCAGAATTATGCCTGCAAACTCTAAGAGTTTGAATTTGCAGTAGGTAAGCTGATTTAGGGACTAATCTGGAGAACCTCATTAAATATATCACAAATAGGAGATATTTTCCTTGAAACCAAACTCAACCCTCATTTCTTCCACAAAACATCCTTGAAAATCACTGTGAGTATATTGGAAGAGAAGAGAGGGGATAAACCGTGGTCTCTAAAAACAAATACAACTCAGAAATAAACTTAACAATGGCATCTAGAGATATTTCATGGTGTTTAATGTGAAATAAAGCCCTTTGAATCGGGAAGGCCAAGGATATTAAGACAGCAGGAAAACAACAGAACAAAAGCACAAAGAACATGCAGTAACAAGCTCCCAGGGTAGTCCTTAACTCAAGTTTTAATAACGTATAGAAAAGCCTCAGCTGAGAAGAAAAAAATAATTTCTAATTGCTACCTGGGAAAACATCATATAGTTAGATTAAAAAGAAAACACTAAAATCAAACTGTTTTATTATTTTTTGTAATAAATTAAATAAATTATACTTATTTTCACATTACATAAACCAATTTTGTTGGAGTGGCAATATGCCCAGATTTGGAGAAAAGCAAACAAAAAGAGAATACAAATGACTTTTCTGACTTTTTTATAGATAAGCAAGGCATAACACTCAGCAATGGCCACTGCATTTTATGTTAAATTGGTTAGGTTGAGTTTTTAAAAATCCTTTAAAAAGTATCCAGGCTCATCTGGGTCAGTCTCTCTCCCTCCCTTTCTCTTTTTTTCTTTTGCAATTCCTCTTCTTTCCATCCCAAATGTAGATACAACGGCTGCAGCTGGAGAACAAAGAAAGGACTACAGAGGCCTCAGCCCTAAATGCCCTTGAAACTGTAGCTGAGAAGGCCTTAACATTCCCCTCAATTGTCTAAACTTTAGACAGATTTCTTCTTGTCTAAAATGTGTAATTGCAAATTATTTTTCTGCCCCTTTAAAATGTATACAAGTCTCTTCTTGACAATTTTATGAGTCTGGGGTGATGTTTTTCTCAAGGAACTGGGAAGCATCTCTTTGAAATATAAATGTGGGAGGAAGATAGCACCCCTATCTCCCTGTCTCTCTGGAAGGATAGTGTTAAGAGTTATTTGGGCAGCTGGGTGGTCAGGGCCAGGGTCCCCAACAAGAAAATACGGAGGCAGGACAGCTAAAATAAAACAACACTGACATACTGTTTTGCAGCTTAGACAGGACTGCACTGAAATTACACTTTGCAGCCTTTGCAAAAATGACTTCTACGGGACGTCCTAAAATAAGACAACCACAAAAGCATTTGTCAATATCATGGGTATGGGGAAGTTAAGACCTAAGCCTCCAGATGTCAGCAAAAAAAGACCATCAACACATGGACATTAACCTATAGGTAGACATATACGTGAACAAAGCCCTGAGTGGCACGACTTAGCACACCCTGATTGCTTAAGATGGTTCTGCAAAAGAGCTCACAAAACTCCCTAGATTTAGAAACTTTGAGGGCAATCCTCTTGGGCCTACTCCCTCTCTGAGAGCTTTATACTACTGCTCAATAAACCTTGTTTTACTTCTCACCATTCTTCATCTGGTCTACCTCTTTGTTCTTCTAAGTGTATTACCAAGAACTGTGGGCAATAAGGGGATAGGAATCCTGTAACAGTAGAAGCCTAACTGCAGTAGGTTTCTTGTTCTAGAAAGTAAAACTGCCTCCTCTCATGAAGATAGGAGAAAGTTTACTATTCTTTTGCATATGAAGTCAGATAACAAACACAGGTAGCCCATAATCCTTCCACCTAGCTCTTAAAAACTTTCCTGCTTTTGTTTGTGTGAAATTGAGTTCAGTATCTCTCCCCTATTATAATACTATGGGAACAAAACAGACTTTTATTTGTTCATCTTGTCCAGCAGATTTTTTTTTTCTTTAACAGTTGCTACCCTGGTGCTTGAATACCTACCCTTGGGTTTATTTGTTCTTTGAAAGAAAATTAATCTCAATTTTATTCCAATTACTGTTATTTGTGAAAACCTAATCCCTAACTGATATATAATTCTCTAAGAAAGACAGAAATTTTAAAGCTGAATCTTAACTTATAACCACTTGAAGTTTGATCTTTTAGGCACATAAAACTAGAGAGAAAAAAGGGAGAGAAAAGAAAAAAAAATACAATGCAAGTATTGAACTAAGACGGACAATCAATCCAAGTAACATTATTCTTTAAAAATAGTGGAGGTTGGGGGGCGTGTCTGGGTGGCTCAGTCAGTTAAGCAACCTACTCTTTTTTTTTTTTCAGTGTTCCAAAATTCATTGTTTATGCACCACACCCAGTGCTCCATACAATACGTGCCCTCCATAATACCCACCACCAGGCTCACCCCACCCCTATCCTCCTGAAAACCCTCAGTTTGTTTCTCAGAGTCCACAGTCTTTCAGGTGTGTCTCCCCCTCCGATTTCCCCCAACTCACTTCTCTTCTCCATCTCTGAATGTCTTCCGTGTTATTCCTTATGCTCCACAAGTAAGTGAAATCATACGATAAATGACTCTCTCTGCTTGACTTCCCTCAGAATAATCTCTTCCAGTCCCGTCCATGTTGATACAAAAGTTGGGTATTCATCCTTTCTGATGGAGGCATTATACTTCATTGTATACATGGACCGTATCTTCCTTATCCATTCATCCATTGAAGGGCATCTTGGTTCTTTCCACATTTTGGCGACCGTGGCCATTGTTGCTATAAACATTGGGGTACAGATGGCCCTTCTTTTCACTACATCTGTATCGTTGGGGTAAATACCCAGTAGTGCAATTGCAGGGTCCTAGGGTAGCTCCATTTTTAATTTCTTAAGGAATCTCCACACTATTTCCCAAAGTGGCTGCACCAACTTGCATTCCCACCAACAGCATAAGAGGGTTCCCCTTTCTCCACATCCTCTCCAACACATGTTGTTTACTGTTTTATTGATTTTGGCCATTCTAACTCACGTAAGGAGGTATCTCAATGTGGTTTTGATTTGGATCTCCCTGATGGCTAATGATGATGAACATTTTTTCATGTGTCTGATAGCCATTTGTATGTCTTCTTTGGAGAAGTGTCTGTTCATGTCTGCCCATTTTTCTGATGTCATTATCTGTTTTGTGTGTGTTGAGTTTGAGGAGTTCTTTATAGATCTTGGATATGAGCCCTTTGTCTGTAGTGTCATTTGCAAATATCTTCTCCTATTCCATGGGTTGCCTCTTTGTTTTGTTGACTGTTTCCTTTGGTGTGCAGAAGCTTTTCATCTTGATGAAGTCCCAAAAGTTCATTTTTGCTTTTGTTTCCTTTGCCTTTGGAGACACATCTTGAAAGAAGTTGCTGTGGCTGATGTTGAAGAGGTTACTGCCTATGCTCTCCCCTAGGATTTTGATAGATTCCTGCCTCACATTGAGGTCTTTTATCCATTTCAAGTTTATCTTTGTGTATGGTGTAAGAGAATGGTCGAGTTTCATTCTTCTATGCATAGCTGTCCAGTTTTCCCAGCACCATTTATTGAAGAGACTGTCTTTTTTCCACTGTATATTTTTTCCTGGTTTGTCGAAGATTAGTTGACCAAAGAGTTGCGGGTCCATATCTGGGCTCTCTACTCTGTTCCACTGGTCTATGTGTCTGTTTCTGTGCCAGTACCATGCTGTCTTGGTGATCACAGCTTTATAGTAAAGCTTGGCTCAGGTCAGGATCTCAGAGCCCTGAGATCTAGCCCAGCTTCTGGCACCACACGCAGAGAGTCTGCTTGTCCCTCTCCACAAGCCACACCCCTCCCCAGACACTTACACTCTCTCTCTCTGCCTCATAAGTAAATAAATAAATAAAATCTTAATAAAAATAGTGGAGGTTGGGAAGATTCGACTTTCTACAGTGAAACTTAACTCCTACTAACTCAAAAATAATTTAGAAATTTACATCTTGAGAAAACTAAGTTTTTTTTGAGGGTTGTCTTGTGTTCTAATAGAGAAAAGGATAATTATTTGCCATGTGTCATTTTTTTAAAAAGCTGCAAAAGCAAGTAAGATATCATTTGGTTAGTTTTAGTTTGTTTACTGTTTACATATGCCTATCCAATAAAAGTGCAGAGAATCTTGTGTAAGGAAAACACTAGCACCCAACTATTAGTCATTCAGAAGGGAAATACAGAAAAGCAATGCCATACCTAATTAAATTAGCTAAGTGTTGCTGTCTGGATTTATCTAGCTGTTGTAATTTAATCAGAGCTAAATGAGATCATCGTTTAATTAAAATAGAAACTAATTAATTGTTCCAATTGTTGTTTCTATGAAAGATGCAATTTCTTAACAAAACCACTGTGATGAAGTGAAGAGATTTCACTTAGAACATTGCCTAAGGACCATTGCTGTGAACTGAAGTAATTCACAATATAATCATCTTCTTACTTTGGATTAACATACAACATTGAAGAGAAAATATTTACTTTAAGTATCGGGCCTTCTAACTATAATTTTATCAAAATAAGAAAGTTATTTATTTCCTAAAATATCTTTCTGAAGGAATAGAATGGGAACTAAAACAATTACAGAATTTTGATTTAAAAAATGTATTCACCTCCTCTTTATTCTTTGACCCAAAATGGTCTGATTTCCACTGTACTGACATTCCTCGTATTTTGTTTTTCCTTTTACAAAACATTTCTGTTAGTTGACTTGGTTGATCTTTCTACCTGACTTACCTGATTTCTGTTGCACTATGCTGTCCTGATTTTATTCCACTAACTCTGCTTTGTTTAGGCATCATTCATCCCAATCCACTGAAAATATGGTACTTCCTACCATTTCTACCTTTAAATAATGGGTTGCGTACTGAGAGTGTGAACCAGAGAAGGATCAAGATTTAGGTGTATGCCTGACATGTGTAGTAGTTTGAGCAAAGCTAGCATGATACTTATTAGCATGTTTGGGAAACCCCAAGCATTTCCAGCTAGAAGAAAGCCCAGATTTAGAAACAAAGTTAACAAAAATAGTTTTACTCTTCTTCATGCCTTTGTTTCCTCTTCAATAAGTTGAAAGAATGGATACTTTTTATGACCAAAAATAAAACATACAATTCTTCCTCTATTTTTCTTGATCACAAATCACTATTGTTTCACTATCCTTTTGCATTCTGAGATCAAGTTTGCCCTTCCATGTCACCTGGATGACAGGGCAACCAAGAGAAATGTGACTTAAGACAGAATTGCCTCACTCTCCACTGTGCATGAATGCTCCAGTCCTGTGTACCTTGGTGCAAATGCGATATTCTTTCTTAAGTTTAGCTCTCTAAAGTATCAGTGTCCATAGTGTGGATGAAAAAAATAAGGAGCTTGACTCATGAACCTTAAAGGCACGGTTGGACTATCTTTGTATAATCATTTGTCCCTTGCTAAAACCTGGGGACTGTTGAAAATTGCTTTTGGCTAAATGTCAGCCTGTCCAAGTGAGATAAGTTTTTTTTTTCTTTTTTAAAGAAAAATATTCAAACATAATATAAAACATCAACATTCTCAAGGTAGAGACTGCTTTAGGACGTAGAAGTCTTTTTCTCCATCTATGATTTCTATTCAAGTCACTAAGTGTATTCACAGCCCAGGGGGAAGGAAGAAATACGCTGATGTCTGAATCCCAAGAAGGCTTTTGCCCTTAATTCATATGCAGTCTTTGGGCTCACTTCAGTCTTTCAGAGACTCAACAGCTCCTTTCTTTTGTCCAGGTTTTGGCCGCCTAAGAGATAGAGTTGCAGCTAAAACATACACCTAAAAATGCCCAGGAGGAGAACGAATCTAATCACATTTCTGACACCAAATGTCTTGGTGATCTTAGACAAGTAAACTACCTTTAAGAGCATTTCCTCATCTCTGAATGAAAAGGATAATTAAATCATCTCAAAGACACCTTCCATTATTTATTATTTGCCTTTTATTCCAGAAGGCACAGAAAGTTTTTGTATGTTGTAATATTGCCCATACTGGGGTAGTAGCTGGTAATAAAGAGACAAATACAGTTTATCCCCTGCTTCCCCAGAATCCACAATGTAACGGGAGAACCAGTAAGGTAGGTCTTCCTAGAGGTTACTTTTTTGTTTGTTTGTTTTAATAGGAGGAGGGGCAGTGGGAGAGGAGGGGCAGAGGGAGAGGGAGAATCACAAGCAGGCTCCACACTCAGGAGAAGTCTGACTCAGGGCTCAAGCTCAGGATGCTGAGATCCTGGCTTCAACCAAAATCAAGAATCATGCACTTAACCGACTGAGCCACCCAAGCGCCCCCTAGAGGTTACTTTTAAAAACAGACTTCATATTATATGGTTGGTGTATGAAGAAAAAGTGGGAATACAAAGACAATTATAAAATTCCTTATCTTTAAGCAGTGTATTGCCCAATGGAGGACAGAAGCAGACTCCCCGCTGAGCAGGGAATGTTATGCGGGACTTAATTCTGGGACTCCAGGATCCATGACATGAGCAAAAGGCAGTCACTTAACCCACTGAGCCACCCAGGAGCCCCAAAGTATATATTTGTAATACCAATTATTTCTTAAAGAAAAATTCTCTGGAAAATAAAAAACAACTACACATAACATCCAAGATATTTGCTAGGCCATTGAACCACAGCTCAATGAGCTAAAGCAACAGAATCCAGAAGAGAGACTTGTTTCTCCTTAGTAACCATATAAATACACAGCCAAACATATACATATGTATTTTTATTTAGATGTTTTTATATAGATATATAGATATTTAGATATTTTTATTAGATATATTATTCCAGACACTAGACATAGTGCACAAAAATAGCATAGAACTTTATTAAACTCATGATTCTGGAGGGGGAATACCAATAGAAATCAAGCAAGCAACTAATAAATATAACATCATAAATTATGGTTATTGTTATATAGAAATTAAATAAAATGTCTTGAGAGGAAATATTGAATGGGCCAAGCAACCAATTTGGCTTGGTGATCAGCAAATTCTCCCTGATGAGCTTACCCTTAAGCTGAGATTTGAAGGAGGACTTCTCCATAGATAATAAAAACTGGTGTCTGTGTCATAATATACAGGAATGTGTTAGATAGGAGTGGAAAGGGGAAGGTAAAACATCCAGGACACGGTTTCTTAACTTACTATTCTGGAAGAGATAAGTTTTTGTTGGGATGAAACAAAACAAATAGCTGAGCGTAGTTAAGTGTTTGGTTTATATTCACATGACTTATCTGTTGATCTATGGAATATAATTTGCTAACTGGTAAGCAGTTCACCCATGGACAAGTCCATTTGTCTAGACTCCATGAGATATAGAAAATAAAATGTGTGAAGGTCGTTAAAGAAGAATTTGGCATGCTCCCTGAGCAGACAATGACCACCAAATCCAGTGTGCAGCAAGTTTGATGGGGCAGCAGAGGAGAGCGTGAAGAGCCCAGATTTCTCATAACTCAGTTGGGTATATTATGAAGTTTGTATTTGTTTTTGCATATAACCAGAAATCACAGTTTTCAGAAGGGAATTATATGTTCCAATTCATAGTTTTTGTAAAAAAACAAACAAACAAAAAAGAGATTATTCTGTTAGCAACCTTCTTTGCCACAACTAGCATAGGTTCTTAATTATTTCTGTTGAGCTTTATTTGATTCATTGACCAACTTCATTGATACTGATAACTAAACATTACCAATCTTCAAAAGCTTGTGCCAAAAATAGATATCTAATAAAAATATGATATAAACAAATATCATACAATAATATGAGAAGTGAATATAAGAAGTGAATTTATGAACATGTATTTGAATATAATTTAAAAAATACCTTCTACTATTTATAGCCCATGTTTAAAATTCAAGTTTAAATGAAGAAATTCAGGAAAAAAAATACCTGCAAGGGTATAATTTGCCACATTTGTTCCCAGAGGTAATTTCCTTGACCACTAATTTTTGTGGAAGTGTTTCTATAAGCAACCTCAGACAGGGATATGATTAGAGAAGGAAGCAGAGCATTGTTTGCTGTTCTTCTGCTTTAACATATTTTTCTGAGAATTTTTCAGGCAATGTCTTGTCAAGGGAGAATGAATCTCAAGGAGTAAGTCGGTTGAACAATTTAAACAGATATCAAAGAAAATTCAATAAGCAATTACATTAAATAAGTAAATGCTCATTTAATCATTAAAACTATTAAGATAGAACTTCACACAGTGCTTAGGTATCCAAGTTATTTGCAAGATTTTGGAAGGAAATCATATTGATACCAAGCATGTGGTTTTCTTTTTCCTTTTTTTTTTTTTTTTTAAGATTTTATTTATTTGAGAGAGAGGGACAGAAATAGTGACAGAGATAGCGAAATTGAGCACAGTGGGGAGGATAGGGAGTAGCAGGCTCCCCACAGAGCAGAGAGTCTGATGAGGGGCTCCATCCCAGGACCCTAAGATCATGGCCTGAGCTAAAGGCAGACACTTAACCTGAGCCACCCAGACACCCCCATGGGTTTCTTTTATAATTACTATTGTTAAAATTTTTATTTTAGAGAGAGAGAGAGAGTGGGGAGGGGGGAAGCAGAGGGAGAGAGAGTTTTAAGCAGTGTGCTGAGTGCAGAGCCTGAGGCAGAGCCTGATCTCATGACCTGAGATCATGACCTGAGTCAAAACCAGGAGTTGGACCCTCAACAGACTGTGCCACTGAAGTACCCCAAGCATGTGGGTTTCTGAAAATGTTAGCCATACCTTCCAATCCCACTAAAAAGTCTATTAAATGTAAACAAAGATGTAATTATTTTATAAGTAGACAAATTGTATTTAAACAAACACCTAATTTTACTGACATTTTATTTTTCTTTCAAAAGGTAGAAGGAGCAAGGCAGGCAACTGTCACTCAAACATAGATATAATTAATGGGAAAAAAACAAGTGAGCGTTGGAAGACCTGGAAAAAGTATGTGTTGCTTAAATGCATGTTAAATGATTGAATTGGTTGAAGATAGGGTAGTTACCTGAATCATACACCATGGCAGGTAGCAACTTACAACAGGATGGGAATAAAGTACAAAAAATGGCAGACAAAACCCTTTAAACGTAGAGTGGATTTATTGTGATATTCAGACCAGTGAGTATATCATTTCATCTTGAATAATTATAAAAGAAAGAGACTACTCTTTATAATTCTCGTAATGTTTGCATTTCCTTAAACTTTCTGAGACTCATATTTTTTATTTATAAAAAAGAAAATATCTAACTCACAGGACTGTTGTAAATATACACATATACATATATATAAGACACACACAATTTGTGTGTGTACACACATTTACCCACACATACATACTGATCCTAGAAACTTGTAAGTTCTTACCAAATGAAAACTGACACTGTCAGTGTGCCTGGGTGGCTCAGTGATTAAGCATCTGCCTTTGGATCAGGTCATGATCCCAGGGTCCTGGGATCGATTCCCGCATCGGGCTCCCTGCTCAGAGGGAAGCCTGCTTCTCCCTCTCCCACTCCCACTGCTTGTGTTCCTTCTCTCAATGTGTCTCTCTCTGTCAAATAAATAAATAAAATCTGAAAAACAAACAAACAAACCTGACACTGTCTTAAATTACAAACTCCAAATTAATAAATTTACTTACTATTTTAATCAGCACTACTTTTGGCTTGAATCTGAAATTAGGTTTTGACCATAAATTAAGTACTCAAGTACTCAATTCTAACTTCTCAATTCATAACACAATTTGAAGCAGAGATTCTTTCAGCCTCCATAGTGGATGGCCAATTCCAAATGACTATTAGTTTACCCCAGTTAGTGGCTTATCTTCCTGTTCCCCACTATTAACACATCCCTGTCCTGGACACTGACCCAGTTGATGAGGGGCAAGTTAATCCGCCTTGGATTTATGAAACTTCTGTATTCAGGGGCTGGATTTTGTCCGTATTCTCCAGCTACCAATGAGGCCCTTTTTTCAAGCACAATGTTGACACTGACTGGAAGAATAGCTGATATGGACCAGAAATTCCTGCTAAAATTGCACCCTAAAATTTTGTCTTTTCCTTTCATCTCTCCCCCTAATAGGAGAGTGAATCTAGTTTTTTCTTACCAGGAGATATCACTGTATATCTCTGTAGTGCAGATATCACTGTAGTAGAGAATCCTTATATCATCTTAAAAATAATCCTGTGTAAATATTCAGATATATTTATATAGAACACTTAGGTAATATTTACAAGGACAATCAAATGGACAGATTTAATGGAATAATAATTGTTTATTTAATCAACATTATTACTAAACTGCAAATAAGTGACTCTGAGTGAATGACTGATTAGGAGCAGGTTAATGTCAGATTAATAAAATAAAAATTATAAAATCACTTGTGTAAACAGGTCCGATCTCAACACTGAGCATTAAGTATTCATTTATACTCCATTTTCTACTGCTACAGAATATATCTTATCAAACTTCTACTATGTTGAAAGAGCCAATTATATATTTACAAGTGACCTGAAATTTTACATTAATAAAAACATAAGTAGTTTTATAAAGTCTTTATTGTTTTGGGGAAAAATAATCTTATTATGACAGAAAAGCTTCAAGATTCCTTAGGATTAGGATTCTAATTTATTTATCTCTGTATCAATAACGTTTTGCCCAGAGCCTAGCAAATGGCTGACATCTTATATATTCATGTTTTTCACAGCTTTTCCTGTGCTTCAATACAAACATATTTTTTATTATGGATAATTATTTTATTTTGTTTTAAGATTTATTTATTTATTTGAAAGAGAGAGAGAGAGCATAAGTAGGAGGGATAGGGTGAGAGAAATAGAGTCTCAAGCAGACTCCTTGCAGAGCACAGATCCCAAAGTAGCTAGATCTCACATGGACCCTAAGATCATGACCTGAGCCAAAACCAAGAGTCAAACTCTTATTGACTGCACCACCCAGGTGCTTGGATATTTTAAAGTGTGAGAAATATGGCATAGAGATATTTATGGAGATTAAAAAGTGAATTACTAAACTCGTCTATCTTTCCATCACTTAAACCTAGCATACATTTGAAGATGTGTGAAATTTTATTGAGGTTGATTGAAAAAGTTTTATATCTAATGTTTCTCAATTATATATTTTCTATATTCCAGATTTTTGTCCAGTTACAACAACTAAAACTTGATTTAACATTTACAAAGTACAATTTGGAAAGGAAAAAAATATATTTCATCCTTTTATAGTCTAAGAATGACATGCTATTTTCATTCTTTTAACATGGAGGCGTTTTAAGTTGATAAGATTACAGAATGTGATAAAATTATATAGCATACGCATTGTCTAGGAAAATCATATAATATGAAAATAAATAATAGTATAGTAAGTTCCTTGGATTAAATTGAATGAGAAAAGGGAAGATAGAGGGTACTTCTCTACTAAATTTTTCAGATGCACTGGGTATTAATCTCTGGCCTGAGAGAACTAGCCTCATAAGGCTTCCAACCTCGGTAATCTCTGCTGTTCTTCTCCGTCTTCAGTTCTATATCATAAGTGAGATATGAAGGAATATGGCAGATTTTTATGATAATCTATGCAAGTCAGAAGAAAATTTTGGAATATTTGATACTTTTGGAACAGTTTAATATTATTTGAAAAAGATGAAATTGGATATATACCAATGGGAAATTAGCAACAAAATTTAAATAAGTGTATACAGGAGATAAAAATGAAATCATAAAAATATTCAATCAAAAATAAGCCTTTCAAAGGGAAAAAAAGATAAAATAACAGAGTAAAAAGATTGTAGATTTTTTTAATTTTTTCAAGATCATAGATTTTAATCTAGTTTTATGAATTATGAGATTAAATGTAAACAGTCTGAATTTACCAATTAAAAGATAGTAATTAACCAATGGGATTAAAAAAGAGAGTCCTACTTTTATGCTGACAACAATAAACAAACTCCCTTTAGATATGAAGAATAGATAGGTTAAAAATAAAATAATGGGGAAAAAATAGTATGGAGATACCAATCTAGAGAAAGCTGACATGGCTATATTACTATTAGAAAAAATATATACTTCAAAACAAGGAAGATTACACAGGATAAACATTATAAACAGGATAAAAAAATGGTAAAGTGTTCAATTTACAAGGGAGATATAACAATCCCCGAATTAATTATGGACTGAACAAATGAGTTTCAGAATACATGTGGGAAACAAGTGAAATGATAAAAAGAGAACAGGCAAATCCATAAGTGTAGTGGGAACGCTCAGTAAATGATAACAGTATCAGTAAGACTTAGTAGACTCCATCCCACAAAAGCAGAATATATACTTTTCAACAGCATGTAGAACATTTGCAAAGTTAATAAAACAATCAAGGACAATAGAATAAATTTGAAAGAATTCAAATCATGCAAAGTATATTCTTAGAATGTAATTAACAGAAAAGTGTCTGGAATATTAAATATTTAAAAATTAAACAGACATATATGAATAACCTATGGGTTATTAGAAAACAGAAAATATCCAATGGAAAAAAAAGATAGTCTCTTCAAAAAATGGTGCTGGGAAAATTGGACAGCTATATACAGAAGAATGAAACTCAACCATTCTCTTAGACCATACACAAAGATAAACTTGAAATGGATGAAAGAACTCAATATGAGACAGGAATCCATCAAAAACCTAGAGGAGGGGTGCCAGGGTGGTTCAGTCACTAAGCGTCTACCTTGAGCTCAGGGATCCTGGGATCCAGCCCCTCATCGGGTTCCCTGCTCAGAGGGAAGACTGCTTCTTCTTTTCCCACTCCCCTTGCTTGTGTTCCCCCTCTGGCTATGTCTCTCTCTGTCAAATAAAAAAATAAAATCTTAAACAAACAAACAAATAAACAAACACCTAGTGGAGAATACAGGCAGTAACCTCTTTGATATCAGCCACAGCAACTTCTTTTAAGACATATCTCTAAAGGGAAGGGAAACAAAAGAGAAAATGAACTTTTGTGACTTCATCAAGATAAAAAGCTTCTGCACAGCAAAGGAAACAGTCAACAAAACAAAGAGGCAACCCACGGAATGGGAGAAGATATTTGCAAATGACACTAATATCCAAGATCTATAAAGAACTTCTCAAACCCAACACCCAAAAAACAAATAATCAAGTCAAAAAATGGGCAGAAGACATGAACAGACACTTTTACAAAGAAGACATATAAATGGCTAACAGACACATGAAAAAATGTTCATCATCATTAGCCATCAGAGAAATTCAAATCAAAACCACTCTGAGATACCCTTTACACCAGTTAGAATGGCAACAATTGACAAGGCAAGAAACAACAAGTGTTGGAAAGGTTGTAGAGAAAGGGGAACCCTCTTACACTGTTGGTGGGACTTAAAGTTGGTCCAGCCACTTTGGAAAATAGTGTGGACTTTCCTCAAAAAATTAAAAAATTTTTAATGACATAGCAATTGCAGTACTGGATATTTATCCCAATGAAACAGATGTAGTGAAAAGAAGGACCATATGCACCCCAATGTTCATAGCAGCAATGTCCACAATAGCCAAACTGTGGGAAAAGCCAAGATGCCCTTCAACAAGAAGATGTGGTCCATATACACAATGGAATATTACTCAGTCTTCAGAAAGGATGAATACCCAACTTTTGCAGTACATGGATGGGACTGGAGGAGATTATGCTAAGTGAAATAAGTCAAGCAGAGAAAGTCAATTATTATATGGTTTTACTTTTTTGTAGAACGTAAGGAATAGCATGGTGGGCATTAGGGAAAGAAAGGAAGAAAATGAAGGGGGGGAAATTAGAGGGGGAAAAGAACCACGAGAGACAACGGACTCTGGAAAATAAACTGAGGGTTTTAGGAGGGAGGGGAGTGGGGAGATGGGTGACCTGGTGATGGGTATTAAGGAGGGCATGGATTGCATGGAGCACTCGGTGTTATATGTAAACAATGAATCATGGAACACTACATCAAGAACTAATGATGTACTATATGGTGACTAACATAATGAAAAACAAAAAAACCAAAGCTGGAACCTTCAAGACATTATGGTACTGGCACAAAAACAGACACAGAGATCAATAGAACAGAAAAGAGAATTCAGAAATGGACCCTCAACTCTATGGTTAACACATCTTCAACAAAGCAGGAAAAAATATCCAATGGAAAAATGACCAACCCTTCAATAACTGGTGCTGGGAAAATTGGACAGTCACATGCAGAAGAGTGAAACTGGACCATATCCTTAAACCATACCCAAAAATAGACTCAAAATAGATGAAAGTCCTAAATGTGAGACAGGAATCCATCAAAATCCTAGAGAACACAGGCAGCTACCTCTTTGACCTTGGCTGCAGCAACTTCTGGCCAAACACATCTCCGAAGGCAAGGGAAACAAAGGCAAAAATGAACTATTGGGACTTCATCAAGATAAAAAATTTGCACAGCAAAGGAAGCAGTCAACAAAACCAAAAGACAACCTACAGAATGGGAAAAGATATTTGCAAATGTTTTCTCAGATAAAGAGTATCCAAAATCTACAAAGAACTTATCAAACTCAACACCCAAAGAACACATAATCCAGTTAAGAAATGGGAAAAAGGCCTTTCTTCTTAATTAATGTAGGCCTTTACAGCTATATATTTCCCTCTAAAAACTGCTTTAGTTCTTCCATCCACATCACTGCAAATGGCAGGATTCGTTTGCAACGACCTGAATAGAACTAGAGGGTATTATGCTAAGTGAAATAAGTCAATCAGAGAAAGACAATTATCATATGATATCTCTGATATTAAGAATTTGAGAGGCAGGTTGGGGGGTTGTGGGGGTAGGGAGGGAAAAAATGAAACAAGATGGGACTGGGGAGGGAAACAAACCATAAGAGACTCTGAATCCCAGGAAACAGAGAGTTGCTGGCGAGTGGGAGGGGAGGGATATGGACACTGGGAGGGTACGTGCTGTGGTGAGTGCTGTGAATTGTGTAAGACTGATGATTCACAGACTTGTATCCCTGAAGCAAATAATACATTATATGTTAATAAAAAACAAAACAAAACTACTTTAGCTTACTTCCATAGGTTTTGGTATATTGTGTCTTTTTGTTCACTTCAAATCATTTTCTAATGTCCTTTGTGATTTCTTCTTGACCCATTGGCATTTACAAGTGTATTATTTAATTTCCACATATTTGAAATTTCCCAATTCTTCCTGATATTAATTTCCAATTTTATTTCATTGTGGCCAGAGAACACAATTTGTATAATTTTATTCCTTTTAAATTTGTTGAAGTTTTTTATGTTCTAACACATCATCTATCCATCCTAGAGTATATTTACTGTACACTTAAGAAAATATAGTCTGCTATTTTGGGTATAGTGTTTTACAGATGTTTGTCAGGTCTAGGCAACTTATAATAATGCATTTTTAGTATAAGACTGAACTACAAAGTTGTAGAATTTTCCAGAAATATTATTCTGACAAATGTCTCTTTCAATTTTAATGTTTTCGTATACTCAAGGAATGTGTTTTATTCTCGTTTGCCTTCCTAACTATCACAGTAAACATATTTATTAGGTTTAAGGGGAATTACTTTATTTTTATGTCTCCCAATTGCTGATTAAGTACTTCTACTATAAAATCAAGGATGAAGGTATATACATTAAAATGCAACTAAATTATTTAATGATATTGTAACTAGTTGATGTAAGGTTGAATACTCATGGTAAATGATTCTTGTAGCTGATTTCCAAAATCCTTTAATCTTCATGCTTATAGGAACAAATATTCTTTAATTCAATAAATTATGAAATATAATTGAAAATATATTTATATTTATTTGCTATTTAACATAATGCAAGTAAAATAGTTCATGTACTTTTGAACTTTTGATATACTCTAGATGAAATAATGAGCATACAAAAGCCATTTTCTTATAATAAGTTGAAAGTATGACATTTAAAAGTATATGTATGTATGTATGTATGTGTGTGTGTGTGTGTGTGTGTGTGTATAGTCTCTGTCCATTATAGTATGTAGTTCCAGTCCCTACATTTTAAAATAAAAATACTTTAGGAATTGTAAAATTAAACAAGCTACTAGAGAAAACAGAAAGTAAAAGAACAAAGATTTAAAAAAATGTAAAATAGATTGGCAAGTCCCTGTAAAATTGCTGCATGCACAAAACTTTCCAAATTAGGAGTCATGGTCTTAGGATAATATATCTGCAATAGCTGACTTAAAGGACATTCGTTCAGGACTTTACGGATATTTATATATTCTGCAAAAATTATAATTTTTACAATCAAAAGTCAGGCATCAAAACATGCCACAGATGTATTTCCTTTTGAAAAGTGAAGCCCAATGATTTAAGACAGAATTTACTTCTTTATTCTTTTAAGCAAGAGAAATTTTCTCAGTAAGAAGGCATTGCATGAGCCTATTAAAAATAACTTTTATCTGCATAAAATATCTTTCCTAATATACTAAAATCTTAGTAATAATTACACTATGGACAGTAAATCAGAATATGTAAACAAACTTTTACAATATTTTTGAATGACCTAGACTAAATTTTAGATTCTAAATAGATAAGATATTCTTTCCCTTTTATCTTCAAATTAAGGTTCAATTTGTAATGTGAAAGTCACTTTTCATAATAAATATCTGTTGTGCACAGAATAATGGCCTCCCAACAATGTCTATTATGTGATTCCAGCAACCTGCGAATATGTTAATTTATATGGCAAGAGATAATTACAGATGTGCTTAAGGTTAAAGACCTTGAGATGGGGGAGATTATGAAGGATTATTTGAGTGGATCCAATTTATCATATGACCCTTAAAAGAAGAAAAAAAAAGGCAGAAGAGTGGATCAGAGAGACGAGACATAAGAAACAGGGCATTGAGGCAAGAAACTTGATCCTCTCTAATGCCTGAAACAGCCCTCAAAAGAGAGCAGCAAGAAAACAAAGACCTTGCCCTACAGTTGCCAACAATCGGAACAAGCAAGGAAACTGAATTCTGCCAACAACCTGACTGAACAAAGAAACAGATTCTCCCCCAGAGTCTCCAGAATAAAACACAACCTACCAACACCTTGATTTTTAATCTGTTGAGAACTGTATTAGACTTTTGATCCTCTGTAAGAACTGTAGATAATAAATTGGTGATTTAAAGTGAACAAATGGGGCACCCATTGGTCGGTTAAGCATCTGCCTTCGGCTCAGGTCAAGATCCCAGAGTTCTGGAATCAAGTCCCACGTCAGGTTCCCAGCTGGGCAGGGTGTCTGCTTCTCTCTCTCCTCCCCACTGTGCTCTCTCTCATTATCTGTCTTGCTATCTCTCTCTCAAATAAATAAATAAAAAACTTAGGGGAAAAATAAAGATGAAAAGTTGTTCAGGCTCTTCTACAGTGAGTTAATGAGTGTCAGATACAGACATCCTGCTGGTGCTGCTTTCACTCTCTCCTCTCATTGGGAGAATCATTTCATGTACAACCTTGCTAGAAGGTTGGAGATTTCAGGTAAGTAAAAATGTCTTGAGAATTGAGAATATTTGAAAGTGAGGACTTAAAAGATAGTATTTGAAATAAAAACAAAATAATTAGGAAGAGCTGTGTGACTTTTCAAGTCTCTTCTAATTTCCTGCCTTTCATAAAGGACCTGGGAATGAATCTAGAGATAGATAATCTAGAGATTATCCAGCAAAGAGGCACCGAGCCACTGGGACGGGAGGAGACTAGTCCAAGAGCCTGAAAGTTATTAAATGGAAGAGTTCCTGTTACTCTTCGCTAAACCTCCTCTCTTTCTCTATAAAACACTGGCTTTCTATGCAACATTGTATATCTTCCATAAGAACAGAGGAGAGGAATCAAGGAATATATATATAACAATTTTTTTTATAACAATTTTAAAATAATCACTCATTGTAGCTAAAAGGATATAGAAATAGAAAGGTTACAGAGAACACTTCTTTAAAATCATTCATTCTAATAGTACTTTGACAAATGACCTAATATTTCTTTCTCAAAGCTCTCATCTAATTTAGTTGGTATAATCTTTTCTAAATGCATTACCCCAAGTGGTATAACTGACAATGGTTCATAAAGTTTGTGAATTTAATAGTTATAAATTGCTGAATATTTATTTCTTAAGATAAATTTTAAAAAAAGAAGAATCTAGCATAAAAATTATGTGTTTTAAGGACTATTTAATGGTAGCACACGGCTCACTCCCCTAATAAGGAAACCATACTCTCCAGTGGCCTATTACTTGGAGCTTCAGCTGGGCACCGACCTCAGGGTGAAAAACTGGCTTGACTTAGTGTGTGGTAATGTTTGTGTCTTCTAATATCCCTAAAACTGATAATTGGAATAAACCGGAGTTTCTCGTTTTGATGCTAGGAGATTTACTGGAATAAAAGCATATGATGCATGAAAGAAGAAATGGGTTGGGGAAGAGATGTATGTTCATTTCAAAAATTCATATGTGCTGTTGCTGGGAAATATTAAGCTTGAGCATAAACACCAGCAAGTAAACCGTCCTAAAGGTAAAAGCAAGACAGAGGCTACAATGTTTGCATTCCTAGTGATTTTGGTATGTCCCAGGTCCTGCATTCCAGTTGAGTTACTGCACACTTAATGCAGGGTGCTGACTCTTTTACAGCTGACAACAGTGAAGGTAGGAACCATGTAGTTTAAAAAGGGATTTTTATCCTATATAGGAAGTCTCACAGTTCTCCACTAACTGTAGGGGGAAAAAACTACCAGCATTAGTATCTCCCAGGGTACAAAGGAAATTTCAAACTATTTTAACTATCAAAACAAATTTTTCAGCATTCTCACTTTCCAGGTCTTAGAGTATATGTAACAAAGTTTTCCTTCTCACTTCACCCATACTGTCATGTGAATCAGTTGTGAAGGTGGGAGAGACTCACTGCTCCTTGTAGTCATCTGGGACCTAGTTCCACTCCAGCCAAGCCAAGGGTTTGGTCATTTTGTGGGGCTTGAACACGTTCCATTGGAAACTAGCATCCCACCAGCCAGTGATGAAACAGAGATTCTTTTGGAAAGTATGAGGGACATTTGAGTGGCCAGCATCTCTGCTCTCATTTCACAGGCCAAAACTTGGTTCCTTGCCCCATATAGAAGCAAAGACCCTGGCGATGTAGTCTGAAAGTTTCTAAATAGAGCTCATGATAATGATAAAGAACTTTCTGCTCCAGTAAATGTATTAAATCATTCAAATAAGCAAAATTAGCTCACAAATTGATTCTACTTCCAGCAGGTGTTACCCTGTGTTCTCATGATCCTGCATGTGTTTCATTACTACAAATATTCTAAGTGACAGTGGAATTCCTTGCCATCCTCTAATATTAAACCACAGAATTTGCACTCCTTTTAAAGCCTGTAAAATCAGCTATCATGTTGTTGCCCAATACCTAAAACAGTTGGTGACACCTATAATCCACCTCTAATTCAAATACTATAGGTAGTTACTCCAGATATCCCTGAGGATTCAGTTGAACAATTATCCTTGATAAGCAGATTTTTTTTTTTAATTTTATTCATTTGACAGAGAGAAAGCCAGAGGGAACACAAGCAGGGGGAGTGGGAGAGGGAGAAGCAGGCTTCCCGCAGAGCAGGGAGCCTGATGCGGGGCTCGATCCCACGACCCTGGGATCATGACCTGAGCCGAAGGCAGACGTTTAACGGCTGAGCCACCCAGGTGCCCCCATGAGCAGATTTTTAATCAAGGAAATAGGCATAGTTAATTATGCACATAGGCTGTGCTTTAAGTGATTCTTATTAACTGTGGCTTCACCTTCTAGCCCACAATCCAGGTGTGACATGGCAGTTTTTCCTTTAACTGATACTTGCTGAGATTACAGTTAGAGGCAGACTTAATCCAATTAACAAAGCCATCCTCATGTGAACAGTGAAAAACTGCTGACAATTGCAGCGTCCCATTAGTGATTTCCTATTGCTGTGTTCTCTAATTATATCCCTCCAGTACCACTGAGGTGCCACACAAGGCGAGTAAACAGACAAAGAAATACATTTGAATACAAAAAAGCTGCATTCTGATGGAAAAACTGTAATCCCACAAAGATCTGTGGTACAATATTAAAGTAGGGATTCCCTTGAAAAAATTGAGTTTTTAAAATTTCCCCTCTAACTTACTTGCTTTTTTTTTTTTTTTTAATGCTTACTATGGGCCAGAGAAAAACATTATAAGAGAAAAGAATCAATGGAGAATAAAAATCTGAAATAGCATGGAGTTTTCTAAATTCCACTTGAATGAATTTCATTGTGAGTGCTGGGCACATGTAGTGTAATTTATTCTTAATGGGATTACTAGAGATAAGGTGTGCCAGTGATAGTTCATAATAGTGAGCATTATACCCTGTTGCTAAAACAAAAAGGGAATTCAAAATGTAATAGTTGGGTTCCTCACATTATGGTCTTTATAATATGTTTAACATCTGGTATCAAAGCAAAACAGGCTGGGACATGAGAGTCCCTGCTTTGTATTTAATATAAAATGCTACTTGTTTAACCTGATTATGTCACAGGTCCACATGTAATCAATGCATGATATATATTTTTTAAATCTAAAAATTTCAATATCTGAAAAATATGTTCGATAGAAACTTCAAAAAAACTGAGATTGGAGATTATGGCATTACTTTTATGCTTCTATAAGCCTCCTCTATCCCTGACAATCTTCCACTGTAGACAAATGAAAATTATGAGGTATACTTTTCTTTATTTTAATTATGTTTTCTCACCGAAGAGTAAAAGCATCCTAGATACACTCATTTGCATATAAACTGTGGAGATACAGATAATTGTGAGTTCTGTCCAATGACTATATTACGTTTTTCTCAGAAATGTCAATATCAAGTTTTAAATAATCAAAATAATAGAAACAGTGGGTGATATTTTGTGAGATGCTAAAGGCAGGGAAGATATAATACATAGATATGGTTTTAGATAGATAATAGATAATGATATGCATATGATCATATATAATAACATATGATTGTGGATATACTATACCACATATATTTAAATGTATAAGTAATAATTACATTCAGATATAATCACATATATTTTAATATATGATATCTAGTAATTCATATTTATTGTTCCACATCTCAAAGCTTGACAATGAGACTAGCAATCCTCTTGAATTCTTAGGAGACCTTATTATAATATTCAATGAGTGACTGTAACACACTAAGGATTGGTGAGTTGGAATCGATATAAATTAGGAGATGAGAAATACAATTAAAGTAAGTGATAAAACTTTCCAAAAATTATTCTGGGTGGTACAATGCTAAGTGAACAGAGAAAGCCACTGTAAAGGCAGCAAGTTAATTTTATAAACATAATATGGGAAAGTTTTGCCCTTTCTGGGGCTAGTGTGTGTGGTTTAGTTGTTCCATGGATATCTAACTGAATGATCCAGAGAATCACATAAAACTCTTACCTAATCAAAATGCAAAAGGCATTGATGTGTGATGCAATTAAGCAATAAATTCTAAATGTTCTCATTAAACAGGAATTGAAAATAAATACGATTTTAGGGTCAAGTTCTTTAAAATCTGAGTCAGTACTAAAGTTTAAACCAGCAAAGTTGCAATAATTATCTCAGCAGTTAAAATTCTATGAAGTTCAAAATATTAATCTGCATATCCAATATATCTTTTTGATTGAGGAGAATGCTGCAAAAGTGTTCGTTATCCTTTCAGAAACAAAAACAAAACCCCAAACACCACTCATCTATTTCCATATTAAATTCAGTTTTAACTAAATGTTACTGGTTTATGTGAGAATCACTTCATATGGTAGAACTTTCATTTTTACTATAAATAGTATTCTCATAGGATGATTAAAAAGTTAGGTAAATGGTAACACTTTAAATATCACATAGCTGAGAAAATTAGCATTCTTTAATGAAAAAAATTCAATGAAAAAATAACCCCTTAAATGTAGTATACTTTATTTTATACCAGTATATTTTTATTCATGGCAAAATGCTGTTGTTTTTCATGAAATAAAACAATTCAAAGAGATTCCATCCATACAAATACTTACATACTTAATAAAAATAAAAATAAAAATAAAAATAAAATAAAAATTTCTTCCTATGAACCAATGGAGGATCAATTTTCCCTCTATCAACTGGTGGATTACTTGATATTACAAGACCTATTTTAAGTATTGCAATGCACATTGAAAGGTTTCTAGGGTGTGACTGATAGGAAGTACAGGCCCCAAACTGGATGAAAACACACACACACACACACCACATATTCTTTTCCTACATATATAAAGAATTATAGTCATAAAATCATAAAATTTTGGTAAGATATTTAGAAATCTTCTAAAGATTCTCAATTCTTTTTTAAACTGAACTTGGAGTATTTATTACTAAACTTATTAATGTACTTAAAACTTTAAAATTGTATTAAAGGAAAGTACAAAAAAATTTGAGAAACATTTAAGAAACATTTGGGTAAAAAAATGAAATTTCATTAAAGGGAAGTCAACTTAAAATTAAAATATTAAATATTATTAAATATTAAAATATTTCAGTACTTGTTTGTGATAGGCAGATTTTAAGATAGAATTTAAAAATATAGTCAATAATAGACACATCAAAAATTATTTAAAACTGATTTTGAAAATTAACCAACATATGTATATATTTTTCTGTTTGGATTGAGCAGAAAAAAAATGTTAGTGATTATCCTGACCCATTCCCCATCCTTGACCACATCTCTTTTGGCTGAATACAGATCAACTCACATATTCTCAATTGCTGAGAATTTTAGTCTATTTTTTGACACCTAGTAAATACAGAAAATACTTTATAATGAAAGGTGAAGACATATTGATGCTATTCCAAAAAAAAAGGTGAAATATATTGAAGATATCAGCTCGAAAGAAATAAAGAAAATAGAAGTCACATCTTGAGTGGAATGGTGGAGCTATTATTAGGAACAAAAATTTTCATCCTAAGCACTAAGCTATGAGTATAGCCATGCCTGCATTCATGTGTCTTTACTGATGTTTTTGATGCTGTCTGGAGTCTTAGTCCCCTTACTTACCTATGTGCTAAAATTTACTACTCAACTGGCCTTTTAAAACCCAGATCAAATAGTATTTCTCTGCTTTTTTCCCCCAAAAATCATTGATCCATTTACTCCAGAACTGACCTCTCTTTAATCTACACTCCATAAGTCTTTGTCTGTTATTTGGTTGTCATATTAGTCACAAAGCATTTTTATTTATTTGTTTTTCTATTCAACTATAATTATAGTTTGAGATCCTCAGTATAGCATATGGTTTTTAGACACAGAATTAAACTGAAAATCCTAGTCAGCCTCGTACCATCTAGTTGACTTTGGACAAGTATGTTAATGTATAGTTTCCTCATTTGTAGCATTGGGATAATAAAATCAGCCTCACTTGCTTGTGGTATTATACTAAGTGAAATAAATCAGACTGAGAAAGACAAATACCATATGATTTCACTTAAAAATGGGCTCAAAAGGGGTGCCTGGGTGGCTCAGTGGGTTAAGCCGCTGCCTTTGGCTCAGGTCATGATCTCAGGGTCCTGGGATCGAGTCCCGCATCGGGCTCTCTGCTCAGCAGGGAGCCTGCTTCCCTCTCTCTCTCTCTGCCTGCCTCTCTGTCTACTTGTGATCTCTGTCTGTCAAATAAATAAATAAAATCTTTAAAAAAAAATGGGCTCAAAAAATTAATAAACAAACAAAAAACAGAATCAGAACTATAAATAAAGAGAACAAACTGATGGTCACCAGAGGGGAAAGGGGTGGAGGGTTGGGCAAAGTGGGTGAAGAAGAGAGGAAGATACGGGATTTCAGTTATGGAATAAGTAAGTCACAAGAATAAAAAGAAGACCAAAGGAATAGTCAAGGATATTGTAATAGCAATGTAATGGGACAGATGGTAGCTACACTTTCAGTGAACACAGCATAATGCATGAACTTGTCACATCACTAAGTTGTATGCCTAAAACCAATGTAACATTGTGTGTCAACTATACGCAAGAAAGAAGAAAGAAATAAAGAGAAAGAAGAAAGAAAAGGAAGAATGGACAGAAGGAAGGAAGGAGAGAAGAAAGAAAGGACAGAAGAAAGGAAGGAAAAGACTGATTTAGGAATTATACTATTAAAATGAAAAAGGTACTCAATAGGGGATTTAAATTGGTGATATAGCCATATAGCGGGGGGTGATGAGAGGAGGGGACAACAGCTAGTCAGCAAAAACTTTTATGTTACCAAGTCAAGAAACAGTAATAAAAGCATACTAGTAAGCAGGAAAAGGAGGTAATGACTAGATAGATATGTGAAAAAGGTTTTGCCTCTGTTTAGAGAACTGAGTTGAAAAGGATGGGCAGGGATTTAATGCTTTTCATTATATGCCCATTTTAGTACTTGATTTTTTAAAACTATACATGCATGCATTGTTTTGATTAAAAATTAAAACACAAGGGGCACCTGGGAGGCTCAGTCAGTTAAGCATCCAACTCTTGTTTTCAGCTCAGGTCATGATCTCAGGGTTGTGAGATGAAGCCCTGCCTCAGTGTCCAGGCTTGGTAGGGAGTCTGCTTGAGATTCTCTCCCATTCCCTCTCCCTCTACTCTTCCTTCTACTCACATTCTCCCTCTCAAATAAATAAATAAATAAATCTTAAAAAAGTATTAAGATGTAAAGAGAGAAAGATGGGATTGTAAAAAGACTCCCAATTTTGAGTATTTTTAAAGCTACAAAATAAAAATTCTTTACATATTAAAAAAAAAGATTTAGATACAATGGGTAAACTGCTTGAGGTGATGCTTGGCATAACTAGAATGGGCCCACCTCCCAATGCAACTTCCTTGCACTTATTTGTTCAAATTGAAATGCCCAGAACATCAATCACTCGTTAAGTGATGAATATTCTCCTACATTCTACTTATCCTCAAGTCAGAGCACCAAATAAGTGTCTGACAAACTGTAAAAAAAATAATTGCACTGAATTGAGTTATGTGTGGATATTTTTTTGCTGGTCTGATTTTAATGACTCTTATTATGAAATAATACAGAAGTTAAAAAGATGAAAAATAAAATACATAATCGTACCATCATCCTCAAACATCACATGCAAATGCACATACATTTGCATATACACATATGCATACATACAAAGACTTTTTCTTATATTTTTAAAATTTTATTATAGAGGTGGGTTATATGGATTATCACTTATAATATGATAAAATATACAGTATCCATAGTATATATATTGTACTATTTGTATTTCATATATGTGTAATTTTTAAATACATAATTAAATATATAATTAAAATATATAATACTATACTATGTATGCTGTTATATGTGTATATATACACATTTTAGCCTACACTTTTCACCTTAATATTATATTCTAATCATTCACATGGTTAAATATAGTAAGACATATTATTTATAATGCTCAAATACTATTATATAAAGTGATATACTAACATTTATTTAACCATTCCATTGTTTTGGTGAGATAAATGGATAACTTTGTTAAGGCTTTGTCTCCAAAATTTAGCATATTCACATTTGCTCACCAAAGTAATGTTTTCCCTCCATATAGTCATATTTTCTTCTTTTTTATGTTTATTTAATATTTTGTTTGCTTCTATTTTTTGAGGAAGGTGTGGACTACACTAAAAGCTTAAAATGTATTTAAGTTGCCTGGGTAGCTCAGTCAAACGATCAACTCAGGCTCAGGTCATGATCTCAGGGTCCTGAGATGGTGCCTCTGTTGAGTTCTATGCTTACTGAGATGTCTGCTTGAGATTCTCTCTCTCCCACTCCTTCTATCCCTCCCCCACTTGTGCTTGTGCTCTTTCTCTCTTTCTCTAAAATAAATAAATAAAATGTTTAAACAAAATATTTTTTAAAAAGCTTAAAGTGTGTTTAAAACTTAAATATAAACTCTTCTGTTACTTAAAATAATGTTGATAGAGATATACTGAGCAGATACAGATACAAGATGTATCATATGCATAAAAAACTATTTTATGTTTTGGGGAAACTGCTGTAATCACATGCAAAGAAAGAAAGCCAATCAACACACAGTCATCAAAATGATTGGTTTACCTATTGAACATTTTATGAATCCAAAACACTGTAGCTTTGTTACTAAATAGATGTTATAGAAATAATATCATTTGGATTATAGATTCATCCTGTTATCTTATTAATAGTTTTATAATTTATTTTAGTTCTCCCTTTCTTGTCATTTTTCTTCCTTTTGAATATTAACTTCTAATACATTTTCCCTTACTAATTTACAAAATGCTTCACCAAAGGGTTTTAAATAAGAATATCAACAGATGAATGGGTAAAGAAGATGTGGTATATATACATATACACACACAATGGAATACTATGCAGCCATCAAAAGAAATGAAATCTTGCCATTTGCAACAATGTGGATGGAACTAGAGGGTATTATGCTGAGGGAAATAAGCCAATCAGAGAAAGACAATTATCATATGATCTCCCTGATATGAGGAAGTTGAGAGGCAACGTGGGGGGTTTGAGGGGTAAGAAAGGAATAAATGATACAAGATGGGATCAGGAGGGAGACAAACCATAAGAGACTCAATCTCACAAAACAAACTGTGGGTTGCTGGGGGTAGGGGGTTAGGGAGAGGGTGGTTGGGTCATGGACACTGGGGATGGTATGTGCTATGGTGAGTACTGTGAAGTGTGTAAACCCGGCAATTCACAGACCTGTACCTCTGGGGCTAAGAATACATATATGTTAATAAAAAAATTATTAAAAAAAGAATATCATTAATTGAGTAAATATAAATGTATGTAGCAACATCCATGGATTTTTATTTCTACTCTCAGCATGATATTCCCAGACCAATTTCCTCTCTATTCATTCCCCTACATAACCCAACATAATCAATATTTTTCTAATTTCTATCTGGATAAAATAACACCATAAATAAACTAGGGTGCTTGAGATGCATTAAAGACAAATCAGACTAAAAGCTTGAAGTAGCTTACTATAATTCTGATTTTGTTCTTCTTGTTATCATTGCTAATTTTACTTTAATAATAATACAAATAATGCTAACTAAAGTAGATGCTATTTCAATAATGACAATGAAAAAAAATCCTAAAAGAAACCCCCCCACAAAAAAACAACAACCAAAAAAAAAAAAAAAATGGAGCATCTGTTAGACATCGTTCACCAGGCAGAGAGGAAACTGATAACAGAGCTGGAAATATGGAAACCAAAACTCTTTATTGGTAGAAGTTTGAGAGGTTCAAATTTGACCAAGTTTCCTGCTAAGACTGACACTATGTGGGAAAACATTAAGAAACAGGAAGCCAAATCATGCATTCGGTTAGACTGAGTTCATCCAGGTATTAGAAGAAAGAGATGAGCTCAGACAAGACCGAGCAAGGTTCCGAGCAAATAATGAAAGCTCACAGAAAGAATCCAAAATCTTGGGGCCTCCAATATTTGAAAAATTAACTACTTCTAGGCTTCAAAAGTAAAAGATGTGACTGAAAGAATTTGGATGGTGGAGGCCCATTAGATCTAAACCTGATGAGTTAGATTAAGAATGGTTCCTTCCCCATCCAAACCTGGTCTTTCAGGTAGACTAAAGATATCCATGTTTTCTTTTCTTCTTTTTTTTTTTTTTGGAGACAAATAACCAAGGGAATTAAAAATAGAGAAATAAATGAGTTACAGAGAAATATTATGAGTTTTCAAAGTTTCATCTGGAAAGAATTTTTAGTGTGGTTATTGGGTGACTGAGCCAACTAGAAATAAATAGATCTCAAGCCCACTAAGTTTTTAAGGCAATCATGTTGTCAAATAAATCACTAACTTGAAAAAGGCTTAAATATTTGAATCTTAAAACAACCCTTGAATCCCCAAGCTTGAAAAAAACAGTAAGCCCCTGTAAGAGGGTTCATCAAACATGTCTATGGAGGAAAACAACACAAGGAAAGCCTCTCAGACTGTTGAGCCTGAAACGTGGACGACCAAGTGAGGAATTCCCCCTAGAAAGCAGAATCAAGGGGTTCCCAAGAAACATGACCACTGCCTTAACAGCAGGATCCACCTGAATGTGTTCATCTTTGAGGTATTGTGAATATTAATAAAACCAGTGTCACTTTCTAATGAAAGTGTTTGCTGTGGTTATGGTTTTCCAGTGTTGCCAATGGGCACGAGCATATGTGTGTCTGTAGTGGGGAACGTAGAGACAGACCAACTGATTTTTCCCTTATAGAACACCAGATGATATGTAGCTGCATTGAAACATGAAGGAAAGAAGTGCCCACAGGACTTCTTGATCTTTGAGCTGAATAAGACTCAAAGAATTGAACTGTATAAGACTGTGGATTATTTGGCAGAGTGTGATGTTCCCGGTGTGGGAAATATCTGCGTGTTGAGTTCTGTTACCCAGAGTGAGAAGCACCCAGAGACAACATGTTCTCTGCCAAAGACTTATACCCTTTCTTAGTGTCATCTCGCTGAGGTATAACTTCCCAGAAAAAGATTACTTTTTTTGACACACCTTGTCTCTTGGGGACTTACATGAACAATGTAATCATTCGCTAAGAGGAAAGCATGGGTGAGGAAGAATATTGGTGTAGAGGGTGAATGAATCAAGATAGCTATTTTCGACAGGTTTAGTTTGAAATGGCTATTACGTATCTGAGTAGAAATGTCAATGTCAAATATGCAGTTAAAGATACTGTTTTGGAGTTTTCCTTATTAAAATCCTTTTCGCTTAATGTTTATTGAGGCATACTCCCTAGCCTGATGGTAGGTAAGTACTAGGAAAGTACTAGGGTCATGCTTGTTTTTTTTTTTTTGTCTATTTTTATAGCTAATATTAGAACTCTATCATTTTAGAAACCATTTGCCCTAATGGCAAATGGCTATTTTCCAGAAAGGTTGGAAACATACAGCATAACGGCTCAAGACAATGTAGTGAGAGTGTCTGAATTTATATTTTGTTGTGAAACTTTTTAGGTATAAAACAATAACAGTTACTTTAAAGTTTGTTTCTTCCCACATAAAATGGCATAAACACTTGTCAACTTGATGTAAAGATTAAATGAGCTAACATATTTAATATGATTTAATATGTTAACCATGGAAAATGCTTGAAATATCATAAAAAAATAACATTAGTTCTGGTAGGTCTATATTTTTAAGGATTTTATTTACTAATTTGAGAGCGAGGGAGCGTGAACATGGTGGTGGGAGGACAGAGGAAGAAACAGACTCCCCGCTGAGCAGGGAAACCCAAATGGGGCTGGACCTCAAGACCCTGGGATCATGACCAGAGCCAAAGGCAGATGCTTAACCAACTGAGCACTCAGACACTCCTCTAATAGGTATATTGATCACTTTCCTCTCTATTGTCCAAAAATTCAGTACTAAATCACACTGCACTTTCCTGGAGCAAATGGTTCATAGCTTGAGAAGTGATAGCTTAATGCTATCATATTACAATGCCCAATGAGTTTTCTTTTAAAACCATGATATCAAACTCCTGTTTTTTTAATTTGTAAATATCTCAAAACTATAATCTTTTAAAAATGAAATTATTTTTGCTAAATATTTTTCCTTGACAGAAAATGATAAAATTTGTTTATACTCTACCTATTTACATAATGTTGTGAGCTATTCCTCCAGTTTAGACCATTAATTTTGATAAAGGCAATAGCAAGAAAAGGGAGTTGCCTTTTTTTTTTTTTGAAAATATTAACTGCCATCAATCTTTTAGCCTTCAATTCAAACTAAAACCCTTTTTCATACTTATCTTGTATATATTGGCAAATTTTTATGGTTTACTCTCATTTTAATTTCACAATGTAAGGAGTAGAATCTGTGGAATTCTGCCTTAAAATTTAATATCATAATAAATACTTGGTTTTAATGAAAAGTTGAACTAAAGGAAATTCTCACCTGATTTTCTTTCCTATTTTCCACTCTAAGATGGGGATTTTTGATAATATCACTCTTTTATACAATACGTCAGAGGCTATAGGAACATTTTGCATATATTTAAAATGGCATAAGTTATTAGCCCATACATTTAATTTCCCTACGACTAGAATGACTAAATGCTTTCATCTGGGAACCTTACCAATAACTGGTTTCTATGTGGCATATTTCCAAGGATGAGAGGTTAAGAAATTATTTTCAGGTGTTCTTCATCTTCCCCAGAAAAAGTTCTCAGCACATATAATAATGGCAGGATGACCCATTTAAAATTAGTCCAACTTCCAAAAATAGATTAGAAATGATCCACATATATATGATGCTTCTGAAGTGTAATAAGAGTGCTATTCACTGGGAACATTGTGATACCTCAACATTTGGCAAACAGAGGCAACAGATTTTAAGTCTACTTGCTCTTAGAAATAGCAGTTTTGATGATTTGAAATTTGGCTGAATTTGCTAAGTTACTCAATAAACAAACGATTGAGGATATATTTCATGTATATAATAAAAAGACGAAATTCCAAAGCAAACAAACAACAAACAAATCTATTCCCAGGCAGGTGTTTCCTAAAGTTTATTAAGAGAAGCAAGAATGGTACAGATGCTCTGGGAACATTCAAAGATAAATGTACTCCTGCTGCCTCACTTTCAACAGGAAAGAAGCAAGCAAACTTGTCTCACCTTCCTATTCTGTGCTCTAAATCTCTGGTGAACTGGAAATTCTAAAGCATAAATTCTTTCCAATTAATCCTCATACAGATTATTGTAGATACCCTACCTTAACTGGCAAAACTGGCAGTTCAGACTGCTTGATCCTTGTCAAAAGGATCGATATTTGGGTAAAGCACAAAAGAAGAAAAAAATAATTTCCTTAATTACAAAGTATTGAATTACTTTAATTAATAAACATGAATATTTCATACTATACGAAATATAGAGTGATTGAGCCATTTCGATGACGAAGAGGCCTGCACAAGTATGAGGGGTACCCACTGATGAAGTATTTCCAGAGATACATGGAGTTATAATCCTGGCTGCATAATTATACATGATAACAACTGTTACTTGTTTGAGCCTTGGGATTTATAAAGGACTCTAATACACATATCGTATTCAGTCATATTCAATAATTTACTCATATATTCAATACATATTGACTGAGTTCCTACTATATAAATTTGAAGCTGAGTTGGAAATTAAGATTTGGTGATATTAGTGTATAGATGGTTGTTGAAATCCAACAAGTGGTTGAGTACTTCCCAGGAGAGAATGTATTTAAGATGATAAAAAGAGTAGGTTGACCAAACACTGTGAAACATGCTAATACTAAAGATTTGTTTAGAGAGATGGAATTGTTGGAAAAGAGGAAAGGTGACCAATGAATACACAGTTTCAAACATCAAGGGTATTAAGAGTACAAGAGATGGGTGAGCATCAAATGATTAAGAAGTTCAGTAGAATGACTACATTTTCAAAATTTTAAGCTGACTGCTAATTTTGGAAAAGTACATATTTGTTGTGCTTTATAATTAGATATGGATAATATATATTCACCACCAAAAGGGCTAGTAAGTTAGCTTTCCAACAAACTGTATATCATCCATTGGACCTAGCTGATTGGTTCAGAAACAAGCATGTGATCTAAGTTCTGTCCAACAGAGATCTTCTAAGATATTTTCGAATAGGACTAATGAGAAAATAATTACTCCTATTCTAGTAAAGATGAGAGCCACAGGAGACGTGACACATTAAATTTTTAAATGGCCAGAAACCATCATCCCTCCTAATAATCACACTTTTTTTTTTTGCAATGTGACTTTCTGATAAGAAAAGAAAACTATTTTACCGCTTTTTGAATTAGGCTGGCTTTATGACTTTCTTTAACAAATATAATGTAGAAAAATAGATGGTGTGCCATTCTGATCCCAGGACTAAAAAGGTCCTGCACATTTCTATTCCCTCTACTGGATGACTGCCTCCATGAAAGCAGATCTGGATAGCCTGCGGGATAATGAGAAAACATGCAGAAGAGAATCAAATTGCTCTAGCCAACAGCAAACCAACAAAATCATCAGAAGAGTTCAGAACTTCCCTGACTGACCTACAGCTCACTGAAGATACATGATAAAACCAGCTGAGATTAGAAGGAAAAAAAACCCAAGAACTTCTTAATTAAGTTGAGTAAAAAATTACTAATGGTCAAAATGATGCTTTGGAATTTTGTCTTCTTATTATGGGCATGAAATACATTTCTAGTAGTTTGCTTATTGAGTGAATATGGCTTTTGTTTAGTGCCATAAACCCCAAGAAGATTCTCAGGGGATTCTTAAGTGTTTTTAAGAGTTATATGTGGAGAGACATTACCAGTTTGGATTGAGGTTGGCTGGGAAGATACAGAATGAGAAACAACCTTTGGAGCCCCAGAGTTCTACTGGCAGAAAGCAGACTGAGATAGCTTCAACATTTGGCACTTTTCATATAAACGGAAGGATGATTTAGAGGGTGGAGTCAAGAGACAAGAGAGTGGAGATGAGAGCCAGAGTGTTTTCCCCAGGACTTGAGATCTAATCAAGAAACTTTTCTAACTGAATTTCAGAATTGCTATGAACCAAAGACTACTTTGTGCCACTTATTTACCCCCCTTTAAAGAGGAATGCCAGTGTTACATATCTAACATAGATGTGTGAAAAAATATGGTGACTTATCTATTTAATTTTGTAGGCCTTTAGATAAAAACAAATGGTACATAAGGAGTTGTATTTAAGGAATTACACAGGAGGAAGCTCGCCTGATGAGATTCTAGATTCTGAGTTAATATTGTAATTTTTACTTCCTTTGGGAAAGTGTGAGGGTATTTTGCACATGTCAGGGGTGTGCATCACTGGGGGCCAGAGAGCAGATTGTGTCAAGGATCCTCAAAGATTTTGACTTCCTGGCACTCATACCCTGTATGATTTCCTCTTCTAGTTTGTGGATTAGACCCAGTGACTCACTCTAACAAATAGAATACAATGAAAGTAGTGGGATGTGAATTTCAATATTAGATAATAAAAATAATGTGGATTTTCTCTTGGGTGATCTGTCTCATTCTCTTTTTCTCTCTCTCTCTCTCTGATCAGTCTGGGATATCAGCTGCCATACTGTCAAACAGCTGTATGGAAAAACTCACATAAAGAGAGTGAGTCCTGCTAGTAACCATGTAAATGAACTTGGAAGTGGATACCCCAAAGTTGAGCCTTCAGAGGAAACTGCAGCCTTGGTGGACACCTTAAATGCAGATAGACCTTGTACCTGCAGAAGCCAGCATGTTATGCTCAGCTTTCTGACACACAGAAACTGTAAGATAATAAATGTTTGTTGTTTTCAACCACTAAATTTTGGAATAATTTATTCACCTCAATAGATAACTAATCAGATATTTCATTCCCACTAATTTCAAAACTAAAAATCATTATTAACAAAGGGAAATAAGAAAGAGAACAGTAATGTTAGTTATGAGTGATTAGTCATGTATTAACTGCAATCATTATTAATTTTCTTTCTTGGTATTAAATCTATCTTAAAAATTACCATAAGAATACTCTTTCAGTAATTTTAGACTAAGGTTTTTGTCTCAACCAGATAGTAATAGAATTCTGATAACTTATATTCTCTTCCCTGTCACTAAATAATGGATTATAACAGTGCTACCAATATTTTCAGTTGTGAAAGTAATAAAACATGCTTAATGCAATTTAAACTCCAAGAACATTTAGATCACATAAATATTGGTTTTTACTCATCATTGTAACTGATAATTATAGTACATGTAAGTACACCATAATTTCTGTTTGAAAATTGAATGCATGTAACCGTACACTAATAAAAAACTGTCATGAGAAAAAAACTGCAATTTGGAATTAGCTTCAAGTCCACATTTTGAAAATATTTCATCTGCACTGTTGCATATAGTGCAGTAACTCCCAGTTTTTTAAAATGAAGACTTATTTATAATGACAAAAATTATGTGATAATAGTTATTCTATTCATTTATTCAGCACATAGTCACATTTAATATTCAGATAGATAGCTAAATATCTTAGAGTAACTCCTTACTTTTCACAAAACCGAGTGATCCATAGTCAACAGGTCAGCAATCACTCTTCCTTGGAACTCTTGGCAGTCAGAAGCATGGAATCCAAAATAAGCTCTACTAAAATATTTTTCAGGACTGTTTTTATATAATCTTGTTTTTACATAATCTTGAATATATCATTCAAATTTAACTTAAGCTTTGAAGAGATAGTTACATTGATAATATGGAAATTCTCCTTCAGTTCTGGACTGAAGTTTTCCTTCACCAGGATACTACAAATAAGGAATGAGCAGATTTTTTTTTTCCTACATGTTCCTCAGGGTCTTACTTGAACACTATGGTTATTACTCCAGCCTTCGTTCCATTATGCAGCAGGTATTCTGTTGAGTTAGGATTTATCCTATTCCCAGCTCCTGTATTGGACTCTAAGTCAATAGGTGCATCCTAATCCTATCTCAGAAATTCAGGAACTTCAAGTCTTAGCCAACCAGTTGGAATTTCTCTGTTCTACAAGGGAGGCCTATTAGGCCAAGCTCAATATTTGTTTCTACGAATTCTGAAATACAGAAACTCTCTTTTAACAATGCAGATATGAAACTGGAAACAATACCAGCCATGTTTCCATGTTGAGGGATGTGATCTTGAGGAACTAAGATGAGTAGAGCTAAGATAATCACATATAAATGAAACTAGATGTCTGTCTGATAAAAGCTGGCCAAAACTCCATTCTATCTCTGAATGTCTTAATCATTGAGATGATAAATTCATAAATAACTTCAAGTAAATTCTTTCATAACTTAAGCAGTTAGAGTTGTCTTTTATAGTTTTTGAAAATATTCAAATTGTGAAAGGGTCATTGTGAAAAACAAATGAAAAAGTTCTAAACTCTAATGCACTGTTAAATAATATTTACCATGTCATAACTAAAGATAGAAAAGTCTTGGGGAAGGGGACCTGGGTGGCTCAGTTGGTTGAGCATCTGATCTTAGGTTTGGCTCAGGTCATGATCTCATTAATCATGGGAAGGAGCCCCCAGTCTGTCTCTGCACTCAGCAGGTGTCTGCTTGAGATTCTTGCCCTCTGCCCCTCCTCCAAAGTGCACACATGCTCTCTCTTTCAAAATAATAAATAAATCTTAAAAAAAAAAAAAGAAAATTCTCAGGGAAAAACAGTTGGCTTATTAGAACTGATCTCTACTGAGCAATTAATATATGACAGGCATTATGTTAAATATTTTCACCTTCATATTTTCATTTTAAATTCTTAACTGTTTGTGAATTAGGTGTGAATTCAATTGTAATAAGTGAAATCTAAGATTAAACTATTAGTAATCATCAGAGCTAGGATATCAATGGATATCTTCTTCATCTCAAACTATTTACTTTTCACCACATCACAATCCCACAAAATCGATATTACAGATATCTCCCACTGTACTTACAAGATATGCTTCTATATGCAAATATGTATATTAGCATATGCATATGTAGGTTGATATATACTGCTGACACTATGAACATAGAGTATGACATTAGATTCTTCACATTAAAAATATGATACACACATTTTACATATTCACAGAAAAAAGTGAGTGAATAATATGAAGATACACATAATTTATTAGTCTTTTGCTTATGCTCCAAATAGCATAAGTTACTGACAATGAAATAATTTGGTTTAAATATTCTAACTCATATACCTCCAAAGACTTTATCTCAATTAGCTTGACATTCAAAGCTATTGATGACTGTATTTGCATCATATCAAAACCACCTTTATTGATTTTAACCAATTTTCCTATGTTTGTCATTGTCCATCATATCCTCTCTATCATAGGTCTAGAGAAATAATAATAAGACCTGTTCTTCACTGGTTTTTTTTTTTTTTCCTCACACTTGACAATTTCCATGTATGGTTTGCCATTTACTGTTCAGGACATCCTGTTGGAGAGTTATGACAAATTTTTATTTTCACTCATTTAACACATAGGAAACAACAGGCATTGTGAAAAGTCAAGTCTCAAGTTAATTAATGATAGCTCCATTATTAGAATGTAATTATAATTGTTAAATATGCCCCAGTTTATGTTTTCTTATATGACAGAAATATGTTTGTCCTAGTTTGTTCTTTATAACTCTCTCTTCTCCCATTATTTGTATGATTTCCCACATCGAGAAACTACAGTAAGAATGGAGACCACTTCATAGTGGTCCCAATGCTCTATTAGTATATTTGCATTATTATATATTTATATATTATATTATATTTGCATAATTACATATTTCCATTACTATATTTTGGACCCTGTTATATCAAAGAATGAAACAGTGTTTGGGGTCATGAACAAAACAAGTGAAATAAACTCATTTCAAACAGCATGATTGGTATTTAAAACAATTGATGAAATTCAGGTGCCACTCCCACCTAAAATGTAGGCTACACATATGTGAAGCCTCTAGAGTAAAACAGTCCTCAATTTTAACTGTGTCATTGGTAACAGCAGTCCACACTCTTAAGAAAATACTGAGAGAATTCCTTTGTGGCATCTCTTCAGAGATAACTTGTTCCATTTTGCAAAAGGCCATGGACTTGGCTGCATCTTGTTTCTATAATGACTACGTAATTTTTTAAGAATTGCCACACACTTTCATTAAGTTCACGATGCCTGCGGTTGTCTATAGAGTAGTCCCCTCCTATCCGCGGTGTCAGTTACCCATGGTCAACTGTGGTCCAAAAGCAGATGATCCTCCTCCTGAAATACAGTCAGAAGGTGAACAGTAGCCTAACGCTACTTCACAATACTTATGTCATTCACCTCACTTCATCTCATTAAGTAGACATTTTATAAAAGTCATCTCATATCATCATTATTGCAAGAAGCATGAGTACAGCACAATAAGATATTTTGATAGACAGAGAAAGAGACCATATTCACAGTTTTTTTTACAGTATATTGTTATGACTGTTCTACTTTATTATTAGTTACTGTTAATCTAATTTATAAATTAGATTTATAAATTTATGCCTAATATATAAATTAAACTTTATCATTGGAATGTATATAAGAAAAACATAGTAGATCTAAGTTTTGGTACTATCAGTCCTTTCAGGCATCTACTGGTGATCTTGGAACATATACCCCGTGGATAAGGGAGAACTGCTGCACAGCAAGGCAAAGGGTCCAACGTCAACATACAAAGAACTTCCTTTCAAGCCTATAATCAATACTTGCCAATGATGAATAAACATCCACTATTAAAAATGGATGTGGTTTAGGTTGTTTGACTTATGTCTGCTTTTAGAGCACTTGAAATGGTTTGGTCTTGCCAGGTGTATCCATTAAACAGAGTTCACTCTCTTGAAAGCACAGAGAAGGGTCAGAATCATTGACAAGAGATGTTTAATAATTCCAAATTATCTTTTTTTAATTCAAAAACGTTCTCTATGTGATATACCAAAATACTTGGCTTACAGATAGATGTATCATTTATATTACATGTACTCAGATTTTACATGTACTCAGATTTTATTGAACTTGCAATAAATTTCTACAAGATCAGAATTTGCCAAAGATTAGACATATGGATTTTTCCATAGAACATTCCCAAATAAAAGTCAAAAATTTTTACTAAAATAAGGGAATACATTATGAACTGAGTTGAGATAGTCATGGCATGAAGCAGCATGTAGTAGCATGACAGTCTGGAGATAAAATACAGTATGTGATTTTTTTAAGAGGGTATTATCTAAAAACATAGAAGAAATCAGTGTGGAGCAAAATTTCAGATTGCAATTTATCCAAAGTATAAGGGCCATGCGTGGAAAAGAAAACTTTAAGCAGGACTCACATATTTTCAAATTAGAAACCCAATTAGAATAAAAGGTAGGCAAATGGCAGAAAAACAGTCAACACTTTGAGTTTATACCATGACAGAAAATGTGTCACAGTATAAAAATAAATGAGAAATACATGTAGATCTGATTAGCTTTTCTGCAGAGGAATGATGAAAGAGTTGGACCTATTCAAAGTGAAATAAATAATAATGAATTAGTTAGTAAAAGTCTATGTTTACTAATTCATAATCCATTATATGTAATAAGTATGTTCCAAGTTCCTACTAGTGTTCTCAAGTATAAGGTATTTTTTTTAACTGTTAAAACAACTTTGTAAGGTAAACATTATTTTCATTCCACGTGGGAAACTAAGGCTCAAAGATATTTAGTAGCAGGCCCCACATGTGACAGCTAAAAATGAATAAAATACAGTTAATTGTATTCTTTCTTACATGATTTGTTAAACCAAACCCAATGTTAAACCTAACATTGGCGTCTCCTGTAGCAGATAGCCAACAGTAGAGTAGAACTTAAACTGTAATATCAGATATTGCTTATAATTTGGACTTTCCTCAAAATCCCAACCCTTGCCTGCATCCATTACTTAGAAATATACCAAAGCATTGAATGAAGCAGAACTGCATTTAGCATCATTAATTTCTGGTTGGATGCATCATATCAAAACATTATTTCCTCATTATCAAATTCTAACTCCAGAATTTCTACCAAGAGTGGAATTTCTACTTATAGTAGTAGCTGAGGTTGTAGATTGTCTTTCCTTGACCTGAAATATGCTTTCTTCCAAACTTTTCTATGACAAATATTAGGGTCTCTGACACACAGCTCTGATTTTTCAAGGCTGAGCAACCACTCTGCCCTTGTGTGCTTCTCGGCCTACTTCACTCATTCTGAAACCTACTGAATGTACTCAATGACTGGCAGTTTCAAAAGGGAGATTTTTGTCCTCCTTTCTCACAGGGGATTTTGTTTCTTCATTCTGCCAAGAAATTAGACTTTTTAAACTCCCACAGACATCCTTCTTTGAAGGCTTTCTACAGGACCTTTCCTCTACCAAAGTTTGTGTTTTGATTGTTTTAGTTACATTTAGAATGTTCTAAAGTCTTAGTTTTTTAAAATTATATAAGCTAATTTCTCCACTTTTTTTTTTTTTTTAAAGATTTATTTATCTCAGGGAGAGAGCGTGCATGCATGAGCCAGGACAGAAGCAGTGGGAAAGAGAGAGGGAGAGAATCTCAAGCAGGCTCAGCACTGAGCTCAGAGCCTGAAGCAGGGTGGGGGCTCCATCTCACGACCCTGGGATCATGACCTCAGCCAAAATCAAAAGTCCGATGCTCAACCGACTGAGCTACCCAGGTGCCCCTAATTTCTCCCTTTTTAACTATTTATTGATGTAGAATATCACTGAAGTATATATTGAGAAAACTAATAACTAAAAATTAAATAGACCTTTTTATAGTGTCATTAAAACCTTTAAGAGTTCAGCTTTACAGTGATTTGAAACACTTGACTAAAACATGATTCTCTTATATATTTAAATAGCCATCACTTTTTGCTTTTTATTTATCTGAAAAAGTGTTCAATCATCTGAAGATATTTAAGAATTTACCAGCCAAATAAAAGTTTCAATGTCAAGTTGTTTTTGGCCTCAAAGGTCTTTATAATTAAAGTTTAATTCTGCAATATAATGAGCCTAATATTTCCCTTGGATTTTTCTTAAACAGTCCCAAAGCATAGCTTTGGAGAAGCAGGTGAGTTTAAAAGTGGAAAAACCTGAAATCATTGTTTGTTGGATTCACCCACTTAATTAGCTATGGAATAAAACATAAAGCCTAATAAAGATTAAAGAGTTCACTTATACAAAGGAAACTCTTCTTTCAAATGGTTTCATTATAAATTTTACTTATTTTATTGGCTTTTATACATAACACAATTAATCTCCAAATATTACAAAAAAATGAAACCTAATATCCTGATAAAAATCACATTGAACATATATTTTCAAATGCCTGTGTTATAGAGAACTTAGTTTGAAGATTAAATTATTGTGCAATTTGTCCAAGTTTAGAGATCTAAAATGTTTGCTTTTGAAAATAGAGAAGAAAGTGCTTTACTATTTGCCTTTGGGAATACTAGGCATTTAACAGCAGAGAACACGTATTAAAAAAAGACTGAGAGTGTGCTATCTGAACCTTTCCTCTGTGGTCAGACGCTTTTTTGCCATAAACTGAAGTGGTTCTACAAGACTCGATCTTGCATCACTGAAGAGAAGCAAGCATGATCATACTTCCATCTATTCCATTTCTTAAAATTAACAGTCTTTTCAGACATTCTTTAAATTGATATAAACATTTTAAATTGTTAAGTGAGAATGGAAACTAGTTGTTTTCTTTGAAGCACAAATTATAAAAAGTATTCTATATTTGGGAAAGAAAATGAAAACTTCCAAACCATACAATATCTTCCATGATACATTATTTAAATTTTATTTTATTTTTAAATGTTTTATTTATTTATTTGACAGAGAGAGCACAAGTAGGCAGAGAGGCTGCCAGAGGGAGAGGGAGAAGCAGGCTCTCCACTGAGAAGGGAGAACAACGCGGGACTCGAGCCCAGGACCATAGGATCATGACCTGAGATGAAAGCCGATGCTTTACCGACTAAGCCACCTAGGCGCCCCAACTATTTAAATTTTAAAGAGCTGATGATAATATGTAATATCCTATTATGCTTTTAGAGAATTACGTTGTTAAATTGAAACACCATGTAAACAAGAGACACAGGGGATCAAACCTAGAGGTTGGAGCAAAAGATGTTTTGTTAGGAAGACAGAAAATATTTCAGTGAAAATTTTAGCCTGCATGTTACTATTCCCAGGTATTGTTATTTTAACTGATTAATGAAAATTCATACATCACAGGAAAAAAATATAACTTGTCCTTTTTCTACCAATATATTGCAATGTTGTTCTTTTTTGGCTGGGAAAATAGCGAAGTGTTTAAATGGTCTCAGGTTATTCTCTGGCTTTCTTTCTCTTTTTATTTATTTATTTTTTTAATTTCCCCTATTTCCTTCAGGCAAAATTTTTCAGGATCTTTTTCTCCATTTCAACTATATTTATTTGGTACCTAACACTGTGTTAATATTACAGTGAAGTCTTATTTATTACTGAATAAATAAACAAATGAACAAATACTACCTTCTTTTCCCAAAGTACTTAAGGGAATCCCAGAGGGGAAAAGAGTTAAAAGTAACATTGAATGCAGCATCATTCTTGTCCACGATGAAGATGGTAAAATCTTCTTCAGAAGATGGGTCTTTTGAATTTCAACACGTGTTACACTGTCGGAATTTTTTCAGAGATAAAAAATGGGGACCTTTCTATTTAGTCCTCGAGATAGAGATGGTGAAACTAATTCTTTGGGAAATAAACAGTAAAGAGAAAGGTCAGCTAGCAATACGTTTTCTTAGTTTTTCTTCCCTAACAGTGCAGTGATTTCTTCATTCCTGAAAATTTTCCTGGCTATAGAATTCTAGATTGACAGTTCTTTTCCTTTAGCACTTGAAATATGGTATGCCAGTTCCTCTGACTGCAACTGTTTCATGTGAGAAATTTGACGATATTCAAATTATTTCCCCTCGTATGTAAGACACTCTTTCCCTGTCAATACTTTTAAACTTTTTTTTTCTTGGTGTTTAGTTTTCAGAAGTGTGACAAAGAATGTGTCTTAGAGTGGTTTTCTTTAAGTTTAGTATTTAGAATTTGTTCATCTTCTTGAATCTGTAAGATTATGTTGATTGCTAAATTTCAGAAATTCTTAGACCATTATTTATTCAAATTCATTGTCAACCCCAGCCTTTTCTCCTATTTTTCCAGAACTCTGATGATACAAATGAAAATAACTATGCAGTTATAGTCCCACTCTATTGTCTTTTTTCAGTCTATAATTTTTACTGTTGTTTAAATTGGGTGATTTCTACTTTTATTTCTTTGGATTCATTGAGTCACTCCTCTGTATCCTTCTTTCTGATTGACTCAAAAAAATTTTTTATTACACTTTTCATTTCTAAAATTTCTAAAATTTCAGTTTAGTTCTTATATCTTCTATTTATTTGCTAAGATTTTCTTTTTTATTTGTTTCAATAATATATCATTAAAACATCTCTTTGATAGATGTTTTGACATTGATAAAGTGTAATTTTAATCTAAATGTCTATCAACAGATGAATAAAGAAATAATGGTATATGTACAGAGTAGAAAGTTATTTAGTCTTTAAAAAGAAGATCCTGCCATTTGTGACAACATGGAAGGAACTGGAGGACATTATGCTAAGTGAAATATGGTTAGTGAAGGAAAAAAAAGTATATGATCTCATATATAGAATCTAAAAATGTCTAATATACAGAAACAGATTTGAATGGTGGGGAGTGTGGGGGACATGGGGAGATGTTGGTTAAAGTGTACAAAGCTGTAGTCATATAAGATGAATAAATCTAGAGATCTAATGTACTATACAATGAATATACTTAATAATACTGTATTGAGTAGTGGAAATTTGCTAAAAGAGTAGACTTCAGGTACTCTCAAAAGAGAGTGAAAGAAGGAGGGAGAGAGAAGGAATAGGTGAAAACTGAAACACTGGCAGTGGATGATATCCTCCAGAGTCAGAAGAAAATGTCCAAAGCAGAAGACCTGCTTAAAGAAACAGGTAGAGAAAGATTAGGTAGTTAAACAAATTAGTTTTTTGTTTTAAAATCTATTAAAAAGATCAGAGATGCTGAGAGCTGAACAATATTATTTTAATAAAATGTTCTACTTATAAATCTATGTAGACATTCAGACATTAATATGTTCCTTCACATATACCTATTATCTTTTTTTCTTAATGAAATGAGGAGTTTCTGCACTGATGAACTGACTCACTATCTTGGATAAAAGCTTTTACAGACAGCTAGTTCATAGCAATGTCTTTGAGAATACCCAAGCACAACCCTTGTAATTGCAGACACATGAGTCATGACTTATCAGCACAGTAGATCCATATTTGAGCTGGCTCACCAGTGACCCAGAAGCCTATTAGAGCTAAGTCCATATAATAGTGTGTTAACTTCCCTAAAGCTTTTTCAAGATGAAGTGCTGTCACACAGTCATTAACTTTCATTAGTCCTGATTAAATAGTTCTAATGGAAAGTGCATTAAAATTATCCACAAAAATTAGACTTTGGGAATTCCTGCAGATTTTCTTTACATGCTTCTCAACATTCTGTATTCTATGGGCTAACTGAGGCTCATTGTCTTTGATTCAATTTAGGGATACAATGATTTTTGTTTAGTTTTGTTTTCTTGTCTGTAATTCATGGATGAGCGAAAATAAAAGGGCCAATTGCCTGCATTCAGTGGAAAAGAGTGTTAGGTGCTCCATGGCAGACATTCCAACTGAAAGTCTTTTCCAGCAATGCAAATACCTTTCATTTTTGGCTGTGATACGCTGTATCTCACATTTAGATTCCAGCAAGTGCAGGACCATTAAATATGCTTTGATTCTCCTTTAGACATCAAGTTTTCAGTTTAAGTAAGATTTCTACTACAAAATAGCAGTGATGTCTTATAATTCAGCACACTTAATAAATACATAAAACATGGAACAAATTAAAAAGATTTACAAGGCACATTTTCTGACTCCTTTTTTTTAAAAGATTTATTTTTTATTTATTTGACAGAGAGAGAGATCAGAAGTAGGCAGAGAGGCAGGCAGGTAGAGAGAGAGGCGGAAGCAGGCTCCCTGCTGAGCAGAAAGCCCAATGCGGGGCTCGATCCCAGGACCCTGAGATCATGACCTGAGCCGAAAGCAGAGGCTTAACCCAGTGAGCCACTCAGGTGCCCCACATTTTCTGACTCTTAAATTTAGTAACCATACATGTTAATCCTAGATGCTAAAATCAAGCAGAGATGCACTGTAAAAGTGGAGACTGAATATGCTTCATTATTACTCATTGTAAAGATTAATAATGAAATTCAAAAGAAGAAACAAAAATTCTTGGAAAAAATGAGCATCGGCTGTGCATGGCCCATGTATAGTCCCTTATCACATAAAAAAGAAAAAAAAAACTTCAAATAATATTAAATGAAGTATACATATGAGTGTTTTATATGTATATGTCAACAAATATTGAGCAAAATCTTTCTAAAATCTAGTCAATAAATATACATTAAACACATATCATGTGCAAGGCATTATTTACTCATTTGATCCTTTGCTTACACATATAATCAGTTTTAAGTAAAAAATGTCACAGTGCTGTTCACTGCTATGTTTCATCCCATAAATTAACCAACTGACTGACTGATTTATCACTAATTTATTTATGCAAAATTCCTTTAACCCACATCCATGTCTGTTCAAGTCTTACTCAGGATCATTTTCCATTTTCTCCCTTTCTATGTTTTTTGCTAGAGTTTCTAAAACTATTATGCTTGCAATCCCATGAATAAACCACATTCTCTTAGTCATTTGTGTTTTCCATCTGCTCTTCTCGATGGCTGGCAAGAACTGTTCTCTGGTCTCACCCTCCTTACCTCACCATCTACCTAACATGTGTTCATAGTTGGTTTTTCTTTAAAGAATTCTTGGAGGAGGAAATTATAACACAGTGTAACTCTGGTAGATTAGTAGTGGCTGTGGACCTCTGTTGAGAAAGATTCTGTGTCCTATACATGTTCAATGAAAGAGTTTTGTAAAGTTCTTTCAATCTTTGCCTTTAATGCCTGAAGGTTAAAAAACATCACTGAAGAGTACATTCACAAAGACTCTATGATTAAAGGGTAAGACAGTATTTTCATAGCTTTGAAATAGAATGATTATAGTTTTTAATCCTGGATATGGAGAATTGCTTGTCCTTAGGCAAGCCAGTTTGACTCCTTGTCCCTTGGTTTCTTCATCCATTAAATCCAGTAATAAAGACTACCAAAGAAGTTTAGCCTAACAACAAATGAGAGAACTTACGTATGAAAAATACTTAGTGCAGTGCTTTCCATGTGGTGGAATAAAATATATATATATATAGTTTCTATGTCTACTGACCACTGAGCCATTCACTATCTCTCCTTCCTCTGTGCTATCAGAGTACTTTAAACAGAACTCTTACATATGCATTCCACTCTGCTGTGACTATATATCAAAGCATGGATTTCTATCATTAAACTCTGCACTTCTCTAGAGTTGAGGCAACATCTTTTTCATTTATATATATCCAGCATCTGTCTCATTGCTGGGCATGTATAAAGAGTGGATAAACCTTAAATAATTAACTAAATAAAATAACAAAGAAACAACTTAGTATACTCCTGAATCTGGTTTACACCGTCTCTCACTTACAGGATTGTCCCTATGACACATTTTACCCATTTTTATCTTTCTTCCATGTAAATGGCAGTACTTATTTAGATTTCCATTGTAATATAAAATTCAATGTTTTTCTTTTTTTCATTTGGAGTAAAAATTGAGGGGACAGAAACTTCACATTATTCATCTTTGTACATATTTTTCTTTGACATATAGCATACACACTGTGAGGTAGAAGGCATTAAAACAAGTTTAGGGTACTGCAAAGCAGAATCATACATGTATTATAGTAAGAATATAGAAACAAAGCAAATTACTCTGGAGTAACAAAAGAAGAGGAGGCTGGTTTCGACTGGAGATCTTAGGGAAACTACACTTAATATATAGCATTTTAAATAAATTTTGAAGCAGCAGTATGATCTTGATAGAAACAAGGGATACTTTATTCTCCCATTCCTTTTGTTGAAATGCATTATTATAATAAAAATGTCTGCAAGAGTGACATAGAACAGAAATTTTCAGAGACAGTCTATAGAAACAAGGACTTCACAGGCAACATGATGTCAATAAAAACTTATCTTTCAATTATCACTCTCAACGTGAATGGCCTAAATACTCCTATAAAATGGCACAGGTTTGAAGACTGGATAAAATGACAGGACCCATTCATATGTTGTCTAAAAGAGACCCATTTGGAACCTAAAGATATGTACAGACTGAAAGTGAAGAGATGGAGAATGATCATTTATGCCAATGGGCCTCAAAAGAGGGTAGCGATTTTCATATCAGATAAATTAGATTTTAAACCAAAGGCTGTAGTCAGAGATAAAGAAGGACACTACATCATTCTTAAAGGGTCTATCCACCAAGAGGATCTAACAATTGTAAATATTTATGCCCCCAACATGGGAACAGCCAACTACATAAGACAACTGTTAATCAAGATAGGGTCATATTGATATGAATACATTAATAGTAGGGGATCTTAACACACCACTCTCAGTAATAGATCATCCAAGGAGAAAATCAATAAAGAAACAAGAGCATTGAATGACACAATGGACCAGATGGACCTCATAGGTATAGAACATTCCACCCTAAAACAACAGAATATTTGTTCTTCTGGAGCACACATAGAACTTTTTCCATAATAGACTGCATACTGGGTCAAAAATCAGGGTTCAAATGACATGAAAAGACTGAGATTATTCCCTGCATATTCTCAGACCACAGTGCTTTGAAAGTGGAGCTCAACCACAAAAAAAAAAAAAAAAAAAAAAAAAAGGTTTGAAGGAATTAAAATACTTGGAAGCTAAAGACCACTCTGCTTAAGAATGTTATCTTTAAGATCAGGAACATGACAAGGATGTCTACTCTCACCACTGTTGTTCAACATAGTACTAGAAGTCCTAGCAACAGCAGACCAAAAAAAAAAAAAAAGAAAAGAAAAGAAATAAATGGTATTTAGATTGGCAAAGAAGAAGTCAAACTCTCTGTCTTTGCAGATGACATGATACTTTATATGGAAAACCCAAAAGACTCCACCCCCCAAACTACTAGAACTCATAAAGCAATTAATGTGGCAGGATACAAAATCAATGCATAGAACTCAGTTGCTTTCTTATACACTAACAATTAAAATATAGAAAGGGAAATTAGAGAACTCATTCCATTTACTATAACACCAAGAACCATAAGATACCTGGGAATAAACCTAACCAAAGAGGTAAAGGATTTGTACTTGAGGAACTACAGAACACTCATGAAAGAAATTGAAGAAGACACAAAAAGAAGGAAGAGTGTTCCAAGCTCATGGATCAGAAGAATAAACATTGTTAAAATGTCTATATTGCATAGAGCCATCTATACTTTCAATGCCAACCCGATCAAAATTCCACCAGCATTTTTCAAAGAGCTGGAACAAACAATCCTAAAATTTGTTTGGAAGAAGAAGAGCCCGAGAATTGCTAAGGAAATGTTCAAAAATAAAAACAAAACAGGGGGCATCGTGTTGCCTGTTTCAAGCTCTACTGCAAAGCTGTGATCACCAAGACAGCATGGTACTGGCACAGAAACAGACACATAGACCAGTGGAACAGAGTAGAGAGCCCAGATATGGACCCGCAACTCTATGGTCAACTAATCTTCGACAAACCAGGAAAAAATATACAGTGGAAAAAAGACAGTCTCTTCAATAAATGGTGCTGGGAAAATTGGACAGCTATGTATAGAAGAAGGAAACTGGACCATTCTCTTACACCATACACAAAGATAAACTCAAAATGGATAAAAGACCTCAACGTGAGGCAGGAATCTATCAAAATCCTAGAGGAGATCATAGGCGGTAACCTCTTTGACATTGGCCACAGCAACTTCTTTCAAGATATGTCCCCAAAGGCAAAGGAAACAAAAGCAAAAATGAACTTTTGGGACTTCATCAAGATGAAAAGCTTCTGCACAACAAAGGAAACAGTCAACAAAACAAAAAGGCAACCCACAGAATGGGAGAAGATATTTGCAAATGACACTACAGACAAAGGGCTGATATCCAAGATCTATAAAGAACTCTTCAAACTCAACACACACAAAACAGATAATCACGTCAAAAAATGGGAAGAACACATGAACAGACAATTCTCCAAAAAAGACATGCAAATGGCTAACAGACACATGAAAAAGTGTTCATCATCATTAGCCATCAGGGGGATTCAAATCAAAAGCACATTGAGATACCACCTTACACCAGTTAGAACGGTCAAAATCGACAAGACAGTAAACAACAAGTGTTGGAGAGGATGTGGAGAAAGGGGAACCCTCTTATGCTGTTGGTAGGAATGACAGTTGGTGCAGCCACTTTGGGAAACAGTATGGAAATTCCTTAAGAAATTAAAAATAGAGCTACCCTAGGACCTGGCAATTGCACTACTGGGTATTTACCCCAAAGATACAGATGTAGTGAAAAGAAGGGCCATCTATACCCCAATGTTCACAGCAGCAATGGCCACGGTCGCCAAACTGTGGAAATAGAGCCAAGATGCCCTTCAATGGATGAATGGATAAAGAAGATATGGGTCCATATATACAATGGAGTATTATGCCTCTATCAGAAAGGATGAATACCCAACTTTTGTATCAACATGGATGGGACTGGAGGAATTTATGCTGAGTGAAATAAGTCAAGCAGAGAAAGTCAATTATCATATGGTTTCACTTACTTGTGGAGCATAAGGAATACCATGGAAGACTTTGGGAGATGGAGAGGAGAAGTGAGTTGGGGGAAATCAGAGGGGGAGGCGAACCATGAGAGACTGTGGACTCTGAGAAACAAACTGAGTGTTTTGGAGGGGAGTGGGCTCGGAGCTTCGGTGAGCCTGGTTGTCGGTATTAAGAATAGGGCACATCTGCCTTCGGCTCGGGTCATGATCCCAGGGTCCTGGGATCGAGCCCCACATCGGGCTCTCTGCTCAGCAGGGAGCCTGCTTCCCTTCCTCTCTCTGCCTGCCTCTCTGCCTGCCTGTGATCTCTGTCTGTCAAATAAATAAATAAAATCTTTAAAAAAAAAAAAAAGAATAGGGCACGTATCGCATGGAGCACTGGGTGTGGTGCATAAACCATAAATTTTGGAACATGAGAAAAAATAAATAAAATAAAGATATGGATGTTAAAAAAAGTCTTCATATCTAAAGTTTATTTATTATGATTTATATTAAAAAATCTTCCTCCCATAAATATCAGCTGATATTTGGATGAAGAAAGCATGAAAAGGGTATATGTCCCATTTCCTCCTCTAAAAGAGAAAATATTCTCTATTCTATATAGAATTTATTCTATATTCTGTCTTACTCAGAAGTGAATGGGATGGCATGACAGTGAATATAGAAACAACTATATTCTTGTTTGGTTCTATATATCCTATGTAATAGAAATACGGTCATTATTTGAAAAACAACATTTTCCTCAAAACAATGTTAGACAAATATTTTTCTGAAATAATTTGTGCAGAATGGAAAATGTTTGCATGATATGTATATAGTTTCTTGAATTTTCACAATGAGAACATTAGTGTCTGAAAACTCATGAAAATTACCATGAAAACCAGGAACATTTCTTGTGTCCCTGGACATTATGTTCCAAAGAATGATTATTCTGAATTCTATCAGCAAACATTAGCTTTCCTTGGTTTTGAATTTATATAAATGAAATCATACACTATGTGTTCTTGATTCTGGACTCTTTCACTCGAGATTATAATCTTAAATTCATCTATATTGTTGCATGGAGCAGTGATTTGTGGGATTCATTCATGCTGTTGTGCATCACAGTGATTTATTAATTTAGATTACTAAACTATATTTCATATGTAATAATCACCATTTATTTACCCCTTCCATTGCTGATGGCATTTAGGTTATTTCCAGTTTGGCATGATTACAAAAAATTCTGCTTTACACAATTTTATACATCTTTCTGATGTAAACATATATATGTATATATATACTATACGTATATATCTAGGAGTGGAATTGCTGCATTAGAGGGTATGCATATATTTAGCTCTACTATTTTTAAAGTGGTCATGCCAATTTACAAACCTACCTACAATATATGCAATTCCAATCACACTATACCTTTACCAAATCTTTGTATTCAGTTTTTTTTTTCTGTTAGTGTAGCTAATTTTGGGGAGATCTCTCTCTCAATCTCTCTCTCTCTCTCTCTCTCTATATATATATATATACACACATATATCATTGTGGTTATGACTAACAATGTTAAATATCTTTTAGTATGTTTAGTTGTAATTTGAGAATCATCTATTGAAAAGCATTTCCTAATCATTTTCCCATTTTCTTTTTTTTAATTTAATTTAATTTTATTTTATTTTTTAATCATTTTTTTAATTTATTTTCAGCATAACAGTATTCATTGTTTTTGTACCACACCCAGTGCTCCATGCAATCTGTGCCCTCTCTAATACCCACCACCTGGTTCCCCCAACCTCCCACCCCCCCACCTCTTCAAACCCTTCAGAATGTTTTTCAGAGTCCATAGTCTCTCATTGTTCACCTCCCCTTCCAATTTCCCCCAACTCCCTTCTCCTAACTCCCCATGTCCTCCACGCTATTTGTTATGTTCCACAAATAAGTGAAACCATATGATAATTGACTCTCTCTGCATTTTCCCATTTTCTTATACAGTCTGTCCTTTCTCATTGATATGTAATAACCTTCATATATTAATGGATATGAATCTTTGGTCTGAGATATGTGTTCTAAATATGTTCTCTTACTCTCTATTTGAATTTTCACTCTCTTAATTGTGACATATTTTATAAACTCAAGTTCTGAATTTTATTTATTTATTTATTTAAATTTTATTTATTCATTTGAGAGAGAGAGAGAGAGCACAACCAGGGGGAGGGCAGAGGGAGGGAGAGAGAGGAGGGAGAAGCAGACTTGCTGCTGAGCTGGGATTCAGACCTGTGGCTCCATTTCATGGCCTGGAGATCATGACCTGAGCCAAAGGCAGGTGCTCAACCATCAAGCCTCCCAGGTACCCCTCAAGTTCTTAGGTTTAATAAAACCCAATTTATCAATATTTCCCTTTATTTTTAATTTTTTTCTGTCTTATTTTTATCTTAGAGAAATTGCTCATCCCAAGGAAAGAATATATTCTTCTATAATTTTCTGCTGGAAAATTATTTTCTTTTTCTATTTAGGCCTATATATAATTCAATTGGAATCAATTTTCAATGTATGGTAAAGGTAAGAATCAAAATTCACTTTGTCCCCATCTGAATATTAAATTGATGCAGCATATACAGAGAGGCAATTACTGTTATAAATGAAGTTACTATATAAGTAGATTTGTATCTACTTTTTATTTTCTTCAGCCTATCTGCTTCTTAATTCTTATTTCAGGGACACTGTTTTAATTATTGTAAACTGAAAATAAATCTAACTGTGCAAACCCTTCAACTTTGCTTTTCCTCACAAGTGTCTACTTTTCTTGGTACTTTGTCTTTCCATATAAGTTTTAGAATCATTTTGTCAATTTCTTCAGGTAAAAATAAATGAATAATCCTTAGGAATTTTATTTTAAATTACCCTTGATAATTACATATTTGATTATTTTAATGTTGCTACAAATATATTCTTTTATTTCACTTTTTTTAAGATTTTATTTATTTGACAGAGAGAGAGAGATTACAAGTGGGCAGAGGGGCAGGCAGAGAGAGAGAGGGGAGGAAGCAGGCTCCCTGCGGAGCAGAGAGCCCGACATGGGGCTTGATCCCAGGACGCTGGGATCATGACCTGAGCTGAAGGCAGAGGCTTTAACTCACTGAGCCACCCAGGCGCCCCTTTATTTCACTTTCTAATAGCTTGTAGCTGATGTATAGAAATGCAATTTAATTTTGTATATTGGCATTGTATTCAATGACTATGCTAAATTTACTTAGTCGTTATAATAGTTTACATTTATATTTTTTGGATTTTCTATGTAAATAATAATGCTTCATGTTAAGACAATTTTGTTTTTCTTCTTTTTATTATACTTGTATTTATTTATCTTGCCAGAATAACACAAAACATAATGATAATGAACAGACTTCTGTAATTTCCTGGGGCAAGATTCCATAATTCTACTTTTAAATATGGTATTTGTTATATATATATTTAAAAGTATAATTATATATATATATCTCATATATATTATACATATTATATATTATATTTATATATATTTGTATATAATATTATATATTATATATTTTCATTTATTAAATGAAGGATGACTCTACTATTCATGGCCATCTAGATTTTTTAATATGGCTTATTTTTATTTTCTTTCCTTAACCATGATTGGGTGCTGAATTTTATCAAATATATTTTATGCATCAAATACAATTTTTCTCATTTAGTCTCCTAAGTAGTTAGGTGAATTATTTTCAAACATTTAAAAAATCTTGCATCCTGAAATCAACTACAGTTGACTTTTATTTGCGGTATTGGTTTTGTAAATCCTGGTTGCCTTGGTAACTCAGAAAGACTGCCACAAATTCAAGGTTTCTGATTTCTGATGGACAGAAGTCCCAAGAGAAAGAAATACCTGCTTAATATGCAGGCTACTTCAGTGTGTTTTGTTCTTCTTGACTCTTGGCCCCTCTAGTACTGACTACTCTCCTGTGCCTTAAAACACACGTGTTTTGGTTATTTTTGTTGTTGTTGTCGTTTGTTTTCCATCCTCCTCCCTGCTCTTTTTTTCTTTCCTTTTTTTTTTTTTAAATTATCTAGCATTTATGGTCTAATTACAGCCACACTGTCAAAGCTAGAAGCAACATCTTTAATAATTTATTTCCATTATGAGAATTTATAAATTCCTGAGACTGGGAAACTAAAATGTCCCAAACCTAATTTTTGATAGGCACAATGACAGTGGAAGATACAGTTTATTCTTAACCACCCCAGGATTATAAATTTTCTTGAGACCAATCATGTAGAAGTATGTGGCATAAAAATCTTTACATTCAGACACAATAAAGGGGAAGATAAACTTTGCAGAGTCCAGGAAACTGCTTAAACCTGCATCCTATAAAATTTTCTCTTTGGAAATATTTACTATAAAAACAGATCCTCATTTTTGGCGATAAGTCACATGCTGGTCAAGATGTTCATGAGTGGTTCTAGATCAGGGAAATAGTCAGCCATTGTAGAGTGCCATCATTATTGATTTCAGAAATAACAACATTTACTTTAACTTATTTTGGGGTCTCTTTTTACACTTTTGGTATATCAGTTATGAGACAACTACAAGGGTCTTTTGTAATCATGCGTAAATGTAGCATATAAATACAGCTGTCATATTTGCATAAGAATTTTAATCACAAACACAGAATCTGAAATTGATAGAAATCATATTGATCTCTAGTACTTCACATTACATTCATATCAATAATGAATGTGACAGGAGCATCATAAATATGCAAAAGAGCAACACATCAGCCTAAACATCACCAGTAATTTGTAGACCTATACTCATAGGAAACCACTAATGGAATATAGTGCATTTTCTTTTCTATGAATAGTCAAATGCCATGCATAATGTAATAGTACAACGGCTAATAGCAGACTCAGGCAGGATCATTTAAACTTGTTATTATGGGCAGGACAAACTGATCTTTGAAGTGGCCTATAATAAAATACTTTTCTGGCTTTACCCTGTTCTGATTTTTCGGTTATCTTTTTTCTCAGAGCTTATATTTATGGGAAGCACAAAAATGATTACTTTGATATTTTGGAGATACTTACCATGCTTTATCAAATGTAGAAGAACAGCGACCAATTAATACCTAACAAGTCAAAGTAAAAAGTCTCTGAGGCATCTGTTCAACCTATTTTTATGGCAGCCTATTAGAACATTTTTTCAAAATATCCTTTATCATAATGGACCGTCATGGCATAGATTACCAAAAGAGCCTGTGTGCAAAAGGTCTTACAGAAATGGTAATACTGAAGTCATCTGCAGATAAGTGAGAGCAGGAACTTGGTTGTTGGAGTTCACAGAATGATTGACTGCACCTAACCGTAGGATCAATATGGACAGCTCTAGGAAAAGGCTCACTTATGGAGGAATCTGGTTTGACATGAATATCTTGAAGATTCCTGCTCAGACACATGTTAAATTAGTTAACATAATAATGTATAAATTAAATGATCTTAGCATTTTTAGCTCCCTTTGGAACCCTTAAGAATTCTGGAGTTTACCTTTAATTATCGAATACCATTCCACATCCTACTGTGAAGGCTAAGAAGACTATCTCTAGCATCTCTTTGGCCTTGCTATAAGAGCATTACAGAAGAAAATACTCAGTTATAGAGGTCCCCAATCTAAAGGTTTTAATGCTTTGTATGGGAGATTAATAACATTTTATTGTATGATCTTATGGTACAATATAAAATTTTACCTTTAATAAAGACATTTAGTGATGCCTTTAATGTGTAATATCAGACATCACTGACTAATGTAAAATTCTATAGTTTCAACAAATTTTATCAAAATATAAAACATGTATTTTAGTAGGTAAAGAGGTAAAGCCACAAAGCACAGTCTACTTAATTAAATTATATTAAAATATGCAAAACATATACTAAAATACACAAAACATTTTAGAATTGTAGGCAAGACACTGAACTAAACAAAATCATTGTCAGTTCTCCACTCTTAATTTCATATGTAATTGAAACCAGAGTACTGTTTTTATTTTATTTTATTTTATTTTATTTTATTTTATTTTATTTTACTTTATTTATTTGACAGACAGAAATCACAAGTAGGCAGAGACCAGGTTGGGGGGTGCGGGGGATGCAGGCTCCCTGCTGATCAGAGAGCCTGATGTGGGGCTTGATCCCAGGACCCTGGGATCATAGAGTACTGTTTTTAAAGTAAATTTTATGCTTAAATACATTTGGAATAGTAGATATAGTATGGGAGTCTAAAGACTTCTCATTTAATCCAGAAGAAAGCAGTTAAATAGGAAAAAAGTGACAAAGAATAAATAAGATAGATTTTAAAAAGTAAGGTGGTTGATAGAAATAAAACCATATTTATTATTATACTAAATATTACTATCCTAAACACTGGATAAAAATATAAGAACCAACTATATGCCACCTATAAGACACCTACTTTAAATTTAAAGACAAAATAGGTAAAAAGTATATGCAAAGAAAAGAGATGCAATATTCAAACACTAATCACATAAAAGCTGGAGTGGTTAAATATAAAACAAAGTAGACATCAGAGGGAAAATATATTATCAAATGTAAAGAAGATTTTAAAATAAAAAATGAGGTCAGCTCAGGGGGAAGCATAATCGTCTAACTGTGCATTCTGGGTGTAAGTAGAAATGTGCATCCTTAAAATAATAGGTTTCCAAAATGCATGAAGCAACAACTGACATATATATATACTAAAAATTATATTTAGGATTTAAAAACTCTTTCAGTATCTGATAAATAGGTAGGAAAGAAATCATTAATTACAGAGAAGACATGACAAAATATCAACCATATTAACCTAATTTACATTTATAGAACATCAAACCCAAGGATATCAGAATTTCAAATATTTTCAAATGAAAATGAAACATTCAGAAAGATTCATAATATGATGGACCATGAATCAAGTCTCTAAATTGAAAAGAACTGTGATTATAATTTCTTCATTGACTTCAACAGAATAGATAAGCAATAATTGAACTATGTATAGATATTTTCCAAATACTTCAAAATTAAATGAGTCAAATAAAAAAGTCATGAGTCAAATAAAAATAAAAATTATATTAAAAATTAAATACAAATATAAATAAAATATAAATATAAATTAAAAATTTATATTAAAGATATTCTGAACTGAGTGATTATATTAAAATGAAAACAGCAGATGAAAGTCTGTGAGATAATGTTAAAACATTGCCAAGAGGGACTATTTTAGCTTTAAATACATTAATAGTATAATAAAGAGAAGATACAAAACTAAAAATCTAAGCTTCCATCCAAATATTACAAAAAGAAGCTGAAACTAAACTATGTAAAAAAATAATAATTATCATCATCAAGACAGCATGGTACTGGCACAAAAACAGACACATAGATCAATGGAACAGAATAGAGAGCCCAGAAATAGACCCTCAACTCTATGGTCAACTAATCTTCGACAAAGCAGGAAAGAATATCCAATGGAAAAAAGACAGCCTCTTCAACAAATGGTGTTGGGAAAATTGGACAGCCACATGCAGAAAAATGAAATTGGATCATTTCCTTACACCACACACGAAAATAGACTCAAAATGGATGAAGGATCTCAATGTGAGAAAGGAATCCATCAAAATCCTTGAGGAGAACACAGGCAGCAACCTCTTCGACCTCAGCCGCAGCAACATCTTCCTAGGAACATCGCCAAAGGCAAGGGAAGCAAGGGCAAAAATGAACTATTGGGATTTCATCAAGATCAAAAGCTTTTGCACAGCAAAGGAAACAGTTAACAAAACCAAAAGACAACTGACAGAATGGGTGAAGATATTTGCAAATGACATATCGGATAAAGGGCTAGTGTCCAAAATCTATAAAGAACTTAGCAAACTCAACACCCAAAGAACAAATAATCCAATCAAGAAATGGGCAGAGGACATGAACAGACATTTCTGCAAAGAAGACATCCAGATGGCCAACAGACACATGAAAAAGTGCTCCACATCACTCGGCATCAGGGAAATACAAATCAAAACCACAATGAGATACCACCTCACACCAGTCAGAATGGCTAAAATGAACAAGTCAGGAAATGACAGATGCTGGCGAGGATGCGGAGAAAGGGGAACCCTCCTACACTGTTGGTGGGAATGCAAGCTGGTGCAACCACTCTGGAAAACAGCATGGAGGTTCCTCAAAATGTTGAAAATAGAACTACCCTATGACCCAGCAATTGCACTGCTGGGTATTTACCCTAAAGATACAAACGTAGTGATCCGAAGGGGCACGTGCACCCGAATGTTTATAGCAGCAATGTCTACAATAGCCAAACTATGGAAAGAACCTAGATGTCCATCAACAGACGAATGGATAAAGAAGATGTGGTATATATACACAATGGAATACTATGCAGCCATCAAAAGAAATGAAATCTTGCCATTTGCGACGACGTGGATGGAACTAGAGGGTATCATGCTTAGTGAAATAAGTCAATCGGAGAAAGACAACTATCATATGATCTCCCTGATATGAGGTAGAGGAGATGCAACATGGGGGGTTAAGGGGGTAGGAGAAGAGTAAATGAAACAAGATGGGATTGGGAGGGAGACAAACCATAAGTGACTCTTAATCTCACAAAACAAACTGAGGGTTAATGGGGGAAGGGGGGTTGGGAGGTGGGGTGGGATTATGGACATTGGGGAGGGTATGTGCTATGGTGAGTGCTGTGAAGTGTGTAAACCTGGCGATTCACAGACCTGTACCCCTGGGGATAAAAATATATTATATGTTTATAAAAAATAAAATTAAAAAAATAATTATAATAATTATAATAGATAATAAAAAATAATAGATATAATAGATAACAAAAAATAGATATAATAGGTAATAAAAAATAACAAATGGGCATGCAATACAGAAAGTAATAACACCAAAACAAATTTATTAAAAAACGCAATAAAATTGGTAATCCTGTAGCTAGACCAAACAATATAAAAAGATAAAGTACATATTATTTATATCAGAAATTAAAAAGGGGCTCTCTGTAAACAATACTTTCTGCCAAAATTTTCAACAATTTAATGAATTTAACAAATTCTTTACAAATTACTAAAATTAACACAAGAAGAGAGAAAATTCAAATTACCCTATATCTATAAAGTGAATTATATTTTAGTAAAAACTCCCAATAACAATAACAGCAACAAAAATCAACCAACCAAACACACAAACAAAATACCCAAACCCAGATCATATCACAACTAAATTCTATGACACATATAAGAAACAATACCAATTATATGCAACTTCTCAGAAAACAGAGAAAGAAGAAATGTCTTTGAGCAGATAATTTTGAGAACAATATTGTCATTTTCCAAAACCAAACAATAATAATAAAATAAAAGAAAAACTTCAGAGAAATATTACTTAAGATCATAGATGTAAAAGAAAATCTTAAATTAATGGCAAACAAACCAGTGACATTTAAAAAGTATAATTCATGTAGTGTCTATTTGAAAATCAATTAATGTTATTAGCAATATTAACAGAATAAAGAAAAATATAATTATCTCAACACAGAAAAATGTTTTATTTTTACACAGAAAAATGTTTTTTAAAAAGTGAATATACATTCATAATAAGAAAACCCATGTACAAAAGAACATAATAAAGATTCCAGAAATAGAATCACGTATTAATACACAATTGATTTTTTTTTTATACATAAGTAACAATGGCAGAGGCAAAGTGTTCAACAAATAACATTGTAAGAAGTTGATATCCATATGGATTACATTTAATGCAACAATAACTGGACAGAGTGAACTTATAAAAAAATAAATAATTGCTGACCCTTATACCTTACCAAACTATGGTTTAAAAATTAGTACAGGCAGAGATCAAGAGATTTTCAGATCAGCAAACAATGAGGACTATTACTGCCAATGGAAACATAATAGAAAATGAATAAATATTTTATTTAATATTTAATATTAATGATGTAAAGTATTAATCATTTTAACGATATTTATGTTGGCAGTAATATATATTAAATATGTATATATTTAAGTACACTTTTAAATATCAGAAGTGTTTTAATTTTTATTATTTTTTAAATATTTTATTTATTTATTTGACAGAGATCACAAGTAGGCAGAGAGGCAGGCAGAGAGAGGAGGAAGCAGGCTCCCCGCGGGGCAGAGAGCCGGATGTGGGACTTGATCACGGACCCTGGGATCATGACCTGAGCCGAAGGCAGAGGCTTTAACCCACTGAGCCACCCAGGCTCCCCTCAGAAGTGTTTTAGATTCATAGTAATATTGTGAGCATTATTGTTAACATCCTATGATACCATGGTGTATTTTTTATAATGAACCAATATTGATTCATTAATAGTAAGTAAATTCTAAATTTTATGGATATTTTATTGGTTTCCTCTGTCGACGTTTTTCTGTTCAGGGTCCCATGTACAGTCCTACTGGAAGTATTTGAATTGCTGATTTAAAGTTTTTGTTTAGAAATTTCAGTGTTTGGAGTTCCTGAGAGACAGTGTCTATTGACACTTTTTCCCCCCACATATGGGCCATATTTTCCTGTTTTATTGAATGTCTTATATTTTTGTTGTTATTGAAAACTTTTCATTGTAAACAGTACAAGGCGGCAACTCTGGAAATTAGATTCATACCCGCTCCCAGGGTTTGCTGTTGTTGATGTTAATTTATTTTTATTGTGGTTGCTACTGTTTGTTTTGTGACTGTTGTGAACTAATTTTGTAAAGTCTTTTTCCTTTGTCACATGCGGCCACTGAAGTTTCAGCTTAGCATAGGAGTCAGTTGATAAGTAGACAAAGATCTTAAGTGCTTGGAGCCAGTAAGACTCCTAGCTTTTGCTGAAGGACTCTGTTTTCAGGGCTCCTAAAGGCATTTATAACTTTACCTTAGTCTTTAACCCTGCTTTCACAGAGCCTTGATGCAAGCCAGAGGGGAGAGAAGAAGGTCATCTCAGGTCTTTCCTGTACAAGCACACCAGCCTTGCACAGGCAAGTTGCCTTCTAAATTCCCAGGAATACATCCCAGGTTTCAAAATTCCCCTACGAATATCGCATTCCCCAGCTTTTCCTTTTAGATCATTTGCCCAACTGTTATTATTGCCTCTTCCAAATGTAATTTAAAAAAAAAAAAAGTGCCATTGATTGTTGTGCGCAAACACCCTGGGAATGGCTATATGAAGTGAGCAAGCCCTAAGTCAGGTCAAATAAAACGTAAATGCTGTGTGTGTGTGTGAGGGTTTCCAGTCAACTAGACAGATAAAACAATGACAGATATTAGGAGATGGGGCTTTGGGGAAGCAGCTCCAAATACGCTTTGCCTCTCCAGTGGCTACTAGGATGCTGGCTTTCACTGCAATTCTGATTGTGAGGCTATTGTTTTAAAGGCTACTGAGGAGCTAGAGAGAGGGTGATAGAACTGAGACCATTTAAAATGCCACAAAGTTTATTGTTTTTACCAAGATTCAGCCAGTTTTCTTGAATCAATGCTCTTTAGATTGTTGCAAGCTCTTTGTGAATTTCCAAAGTTCAGAAAAAGTTCGTTTTGAAACTATTTTGATAGGCAGCTTTATTCCACTTTTAAGATCAAGGGAATTACCTTTCCAAATGCTATATTCTAACAGCCTCAGGAATCAGCCCTACCTGGGAACTGTCCTTGGGTAAAGAAAGCTGTTTTGCCTAAAGTCACACCCAGTTTCCAGGGATTGTCTACATTTGATGACTGACAAATGTAAAGATGGTAAGTCTAGTCACTCAGTCCCAAATTGGGACATCTTAAAAGAGCCATCTGAGATCTGGAGTTCCTTCATGCTTTCTGCTGATATTGCTATGCAACTCAAATGTTTCCTCTTCCCAGTAATGCTCCCTTTATTTTTCCCCCAAATATAGATTTCAAGAATACTCCCTTATAAACTTATTACTGAATGCTAATCTTCATCTCAGAGTTGGCTCTCTGGTTAAATGATAACATTTACTGTGCATCCTCTGCGTAACAAAAATAAAGACAAATAAATATGCAAGAGTTTTATTAGGTTAAGTGCTGTGAGAACAAATGGAGAGAGACCCCAAAGAAAGTTGGAGAGTCATCACACTTCAAAGGAAGTCAGACTCCAAGTGAAGGAAAAATGGAAGGATATACAGGTAAAAAGTTTAGACCACAGAGCCCTATAATGTTTGACAAAGTCACTGGCGATTCTTAAAGTCAGCACTCAGAGGAGTCCAGTGTCTCTCAGGAATTGACTTGCTTTAATATCCATGCTTTCAGATATATAGTTTCTTACCTCTGTTTAATGCTCACAACAAACACAACAACCCTGAGGTCAGTATTCATCAGTACCTCCTTTAACTGAGGACAAACTGTTCCACTGAAATGTTAACTACCTAAAGTTACTCAACCTGTGAGTACAGAACACGTGCTAACCAAGGCAATCTGGTCCCAGGGTGTGTGACACTAGAAACTGCACTGTAATGACACTGACCCACTTCATAGACTTGGGGTTCCTTGAAGGAAAATCAGACAAGGTCACCTCAAGCAGGACCCTGGGATCCTTCTGGTTATATACTGTACGTCTTTCTCCTACCCTTCCTGTCATGAAACATAAGCAGACCATCGCCAGAATGACTCCACAAGTAGAAAAGAGAAGTTCCAAACTTTTCAAAATTATTAAACACAGTCTTTGACCTATGTAATCAAATACTATTAACACTACATAGTAATTACCATTTTACTTCTGATTGCATACCTGGAATAGGCAAATCATTAATGGCAGAATTCCCATTTTAGACCCTTGAACCATTGCATGAGGAAAATAAGAGAGGCTGCGTGGAAGCTCCTGCAAATTCGCTACCTTACCAGAAGAGCAGTAAAAGAGAAAATTACCACTTTGTCCCTGAACGACTGCAGTGATTAGTGCTATCCTCAGAGATTCTAAAGAAGCTATATTGGGAAGAAAAAGCTTAAGGAGTGATTAAGAGGAGAGAAATAACCCTGAAAGGAAGTTAAAGTGTTGGATTGACTGAGTGATTATCTAAAAGATACTGTTTTAACCTGAAAAAATGTTTTGTTGTTGTTGCTTTAAAACAGAAACTACTATTCCATTTATTTGGGAGGTTCATGTGCTTCACAACCTTGTTGTGTCCTTCTGAATCCACCCTTTCCGCACAATGAGCTCAAAACTGGAGCTTCCAGCATGAGAAGCATGGTACAGAAAATAAAAATATATTTATTGCAACATTTTATTTATGCTTTAAGCAGTAATTCCTCTATACCTCCATATCTATATCTGTGTATCTTTATTTCTGTCTGTAGACTTATTTATATAGAGACATAACAGGCACTGTTCTAAGGACTTCTATAAGAATTAGCTGATTTAATCCTCATGATATCCCTATTTAGCAGAAAATATTATCAATCAAGTTTCAGCTAAGAAAACTTAGGCTAAGAGCTACAAAGTAAAATAAATGCCCCCATGTTCGCCTGTGCAGGCACTTGGTAGGCAGTTAAGACTGTCTGTTTTCATTCTTCTGGGAATATGAGTGTAATAGTAAATTTAATCAGAGTTTAGGGGCCAGATACAATGAGAAATTTTATTTTATTAAGAACTAAAGCAGAGCTTAGAATTTACTGCTTTTTTTGTTTTTTAGAAATATTGTCTAGTTCTAAATCTATTCTGAGTCAATATGCACAAATTGTATATACATATGTATACACACATTCAAATATATTTATATATTATTCAAAGACATAATTAACTTTGATAAGAAATTTAAGGTACTAGCTAGATTCCATGGGCATCAATTACAATTCTATAAGGATCTAGCACAGATTTACAGTCACAATTAATGGCATGTCAAATTGTTGGAAGAAAGGTATTGATGTTCAATAATAAAGCAATCTGATTCTCAGAAGGCCAGATAGTTTAAACATCTTTCAAAAAATGTCATTTATCTAAGCTGACATGCAAAATGCTCTCATATTTCAAACAGAAATGGTGGAACTATCAAAGTAAGTATATTTATCTTTGTGGCTGTGTTTTATGGAGCAAGAAAAATACAGAATAAATGTGAATATCCCTGTCTATCATCCGAATCTTTGGCTACTTGTTAATAAATATCCAGAAACATCTGATTTGCTTCTGTGTGGTGATACAAAAGTGTGACATTAATAATTTTCATCCAGATGCTGTGGTATCATTTGCTACCACCTTATTGTAGCAAGGTGATTCTAAGATGACCCCTAGTGACTCCTGCCTCCTGGGATGCGTGGATGTAAGTCTCTCCTTCTGACTATGGGCTGCACTTAGTCATTTCATTTTAAAAACCAATATAACATGACAAAGATGACGAGATGTCACTCCTATGATTAGGTTACAAAGGATGGTGACTTCTGCTTTTCTAGCATACTCTCCCTTTCTTTCTGACTTTGATGAAGCAATTGGCCATGTTGAAGATACCCATGTGCCAAGGAACTGTTCATGAGCCACTGGACAGTGAGGAACTAAGCCTCTCAATCCAATGATGCTCAAGTAACTGAACTAACCAACTGCCACAAGTGTGAATATGAAAGCAGAATAAGCCCAGAACCTTCAGATGACTGCAGTCTTGTGAAAGACTCTGAAGTAGAAGGCCTAGTTTAGCTGGACCTATTATTCTGATCCATAAAGGCTGGGAGATAATAAACAGGTGTTTTTATTGTTTTACTGTTTTATGTTTTACTGTGATAAAATATACATAATGTTTCTCATTTTAACCATTCACAAGTGTACAATTGACTAGAATTATATATATTCATAATGTTGTGCAACCATCACCATTATTTATACCCCAAACTTTTTTCATTGTCCTTTAAAAGAGTTTGTACCCATTAAATACAAATACCTCTTTCCCCTGGACCCCTAGTAATTATGATTCTACTTTTTGTCTCTATGACTATGCCTATGATAGGTATCTTATGTAAGTAGAATCATATAATACTTGCCCTTGTGTATATGGTTTATTTCTCTAAGTACAATAATTGCAAGGTCTGTGTTATAGGATATATCAAAAATTTATTCCTTTTTATGGTAGAATAATATTCTAATTAAGTATGTGCCACATCTTGTTTTCCATTCATCTGTTGATGGACACTAATCTGGATTGTTTCCATCTTTTGGCTGTTGGGAATAATGCTGCTATGACATTGCTGATAAGTAGCTTTTCCAGTCCCTACTTTCAATTATTCAATATATAATGAATTTTATATATATATGTGTGTGTGTGTGTATATATATATATATCTCAATCATTCAAAAAGATTTATAAGAAATGTCATGTAAGTCTTTTGTCCATTTCTTTTTTGATTGTTTGTGTTTTGTCATTGAGTTTTAGAGGTTCTTTATATACTCTGGATAGTAATCCTATATTAAATCTGAAAATATTTTCTCTCATTCCTTAGGTTGTCCTTTTGCTTTCTTGATAGTAATCTTTGATGCATAGTTGTTCTTAATTTTGACAAAGTTCAGTTTGTATTTTTCTTTTGTTGACTGTGCTTCATCTTCATGAAAACACTGACCAAATATCATGTAGATATTCTCCAGTGTTTTCTTCTAGTGGTTTTATTGTTTTACCACTTACATTTAGGTATTAAGTTAATTTTTGTATTGTTATAGGTGAGGTTAAACTTTACTCTTCTGCATGCAGATGTCTAGTTTTCCCAGTACCATTTATGAAATAACTGTTCTTCTCCAGTAAATGGTCTTCATACTCTTATTAAAAAAAAATGGCCATTAAGTGAGGGTTTACTTCTGGGCTCTTTAGTCTACTCCACTGTTTTATATGTGAATCTTTATTTCAGTATCACTCTTTAAAATTATCATAGCTATGTCATAATTTTTGAAACTGTGCAGTGTGTCATTCTTCTTTTTCTAGATTGTTTTAGCTAATAAGGGTCACTCACAATTCCATATGTATTTGGGGATTGGCTTTTCTTTTGTCCCCCCCCCCCCAAAAAAGGATGTGAGAATTTTGATAGAAACTATATTAAATCTGTAGATCCCTTTGAGTAGTACTGACATCTTAATATTAACACTTCCAATACATAAACATATCTTCCATTTATTAAGTTTTCTTTAATTTCTTTCAGTAATATTTTATAGTTTTCAAGATACAATTCTTTCACTTCCATGGTTTTATTTATTTATAATCATTTAATCCTTTAGGCGCTAATGTAAATAGACTTTCTTTCTTAATTTCCATTTTGGAATGTTTGTTGTTGGTGTATCGAAACAAATTACTTTCATGTGTTGCCCTTTTATATTGTAACTTTGCTTAATTTATTTATTAATCCTATTAACTCTCTTATTAACTACTTATTGTTTTTGGATATTCTATGTATACGGTCCTATAATCTGTGAGTAGAGATAGTTTTGTGTCTACTTGATACAGGATCTAATTCCACTTTTAGGATTGAAGTAATTATTTTTCTAATGGTTAGAAATGCTATATTCTAACAGCCCTCCCTCAAGTTTCACCTCATCTAGGAGATGTCATTGGGTAAAATGAGCTGTTTTGCCTAAAGTCATACACCATTCCCAGAGAACTGTCTACATGCCATGATTGACAGATACAAGGGTGTCAAGTGTAGCCACCAGTCCATGTCTCCATGTCTTTATTTAACTCATTGAGCATATTTAAGAGTTGCTTTAAAGTCTTTCTCGTAAGTCCAAATTCTGGGCTTCCCTAGTAACATTCTCTGTGGATCTGTTTTGTTCCTTTGAATGGGTTATTCTCCCCTCTCTCTTTGTATGCCTTGTTATTTTTCATTGAAAACTAGAAATGTAAATCTTATAATATGGTAAATCTGGAACTTACTCCTCTTCCCCACGGTTTGCTATTACTTATTTATTTATTTTATTGTTGTAGGGTATCTCTGTGCTGAGCATCAGCCTGAAGTGGAAGCTTAACATCTTTTCAGGTCTTTTCTGAGCTTGCATCTTTTCATGGGCAAGTGTAGTCTTTCCAAATTTTCCCATATACGAGATTGTATTGGAATATCCCAAGAAATAGGAGTAGAAACTTAAATATCCGGGAACCTGCTGCAGGTGGTAGGACTGCAATAATGACAACCCACCTCTGTGTGTACGCCTCTCCAATCAAAGGCAGTAGTGCACAATCAGACCTCAGAATCACAAGACTTGGAGAAGTTCCTTATTGTGTACTTTGGCTGTAGCACACTGCACTGGAATCTATGGTTAACATCCCTACAGTGGCCTGATACAGAGCTGGGGGCTGTGTGATAGATAGATGACATCACATTGATTGATAAAATTGACAGAAATTAACTATCCAAGCTCTCCCCTGAAGGCTGGAATGTTTGCAAGAACTCCACAGTGAAAAGCAATCACTTCAGACTGCTTCTGCTCTTACAATCGTTGAGCAGGTGCAGAGGTGAATTCCTGATCCTTTCTCCTCCACCATCTTCCCTGTTATTAATCAAAATATATGTTCTTTTTAAGCCATTAACATTTAGAGCAAGTTATTACATAGCAATAAATGCCTAATGTACTTATGAATATAGATTGAAATACATTCAACAAGTAGGTACATGAATAACATTATGTTGTTATAAAAATATGTTGTCTTTAAGAGCAGATATGTGGACTTTAAAAAAAAAATAAAAGAGCAGATATGTGAGAAATATAGTAAGTGCTTAGAAGATAAGATATTTAGAACCAACAAATGGATTACTATGCAAATAGGTGACATGACCACTACTCCAGCTGCATTAGAAGTCAGTGTACATGCTTAGAGCAAACTCCACCTCTTCATACACAAAATTAGTATGATGAATTATCTAATAAAACCTCAGGACAACCTGGTTCTGGGAAAGAATCGCATAGGATAATTAAAATATGATTATTATGTACTACTTATTATACTTGTCTCTCCTACCTAGTTGCATAGAAATAATTTTTTCTTCTGAAACCTTCAAATATGGTTACAGTATGTACAAAAGTTGGACATTTGTTGACTTAATGATATTATTAGGCACTTATGATATATAAGTTACTCTGTTGGTAATGCTGGAAAAACCAGAGTTGAGAAATGAATGATGCTGCTGTATAAAAATGTAACTGATAGCTTGGTATATAATACTTGTCCATATTTGTCTAGTAAATTGTTACAAGGATATTTCTGCAAAAAAGACTGGGGGGACGGGACATCTTCCTACCTAACTTAGGACAATTCTAGTATCCTAAAATTGCATGGAAGTTGCTAAACAAATAGCAATTTTTTAACCCTTTTTAAAAAGATTTCTTAAATTTATTTATATGCCAGAGAGAGAGAGTGAGTGCACAAGGAGGGGGAGCAGTAGGTAGAGGGAAAAGCAGGCTCCCTGCTGAGCAAGGAGCCGCTGCAGGACACTCAATCCCAAGACACTGAAATCATAGCCTGAGCTGAAGGCAGATTCCCAACCAACTGAGCCACCCAGGTGTCCCAAATAGCAGTTTTTTAAATCTAGTTGTTTTCTTATAAAATTATAAAAACATTTACATCAACACTTCATGTATAGAGAGAAATAATTGCAAGGCATTTTTATGTCTATCTTCTAGGAAATCATTTCCATTATCTTAATATTTGCATATTTGCAATTTTACTGCCAAGTTATAATTATGACTCAACAAGATTTATCAGACATTTGAATGGTGATTCCCATAACAATGAGAATCAAAGTTCATATATGGCTCATTTAGGTCTGGGTACGTTCTTTCGTATTCTGTCATTTCATGTAGAATGAGCTACAGCTGACCATAACGTTGCTAGATGCTTTAAGGGGGTATTTATTGTGTGTCAGTTCTATATTCACCCTCCTAGATCCCTGCACTGTGTTCTATAATGTTGGGGCTATATTCATACTCTTTTACTGCTAGATTTTCTGGTAGGAAGCTCATGTGGAATATCTGGAAATTTGAAAAACATTATAAACTAACTAATTAACTCTTTCTCTTGCCTTTTCTTTTCTATATAGCATCATTAAACTGTGCCTCTCCTTTCAGTAATTCTGTTTTATCCATAGTAATAAACATCCTTAATGCTGCTCACTGTTTTCGTATTCATAACTACAGCGAATACTCTTTATGCCAATGTCTCACCTTGGAAGAGATGCCTAATATTCTAAAATGCTTTCAAGATTTTACTTACATGTGTTAAAAAGAATCTCAGTAATATTTATTAGATTGGTATTAGTTATCTTTTGTTCCTTTATAATTAATACTATCTAGTAGCCTAAAGAATCTAAAATTATAATTAATTGAGATAGTACTCGATTTTTCCCAATATTATAACATTTAAAATCAATAACTGAGAAAACACAAGAGAGTCCAGGTAAATTTTTAAAAATAAGCTAACCTCTTCATTATTTCAAAAATAAGGTAACCTATTCATTTTGGGGGAAAAATGCCTCCTTATAGTTGAATATTTTTTTCTCATAAAATGAGTTGAGACCTTTTCACAGAGTATTTATGATAAATAATATCCATAGAGATTAGTTTAAAATAGATCATTTTTGGGGTACCTGGCTGGCTCAGGTCATGATTCTTGTGTCCTGAGATTGAACCGGGCTTCGCATCACATGGGACTCTCTGTTCAGTGGGGAGTCTCCTTCTCCCTCTTTCTCTGTCCCTTCCCTGCTCATGTTCTCTTTCTCCCTCCCTCTCTCAAATAAATAAATACAATCTTTTAAAAAAAGAATAAAGCAGATCATGCTTATAATGTATAATAATTGTAGATGTTAGGTGCGTACTGCTACATACATTATGCAAATGGAACATGATTAGAATTCTACCAAAAATAGAAAAAGGGCAACAAATTCAAACACTGAAATTTATCAAAAGATATTATCTGTTTAAAAGAAATGAAACATAATTGTACTTTAAAACTTCTGGTGAATAAACTTTTTGTCCTTCAATGTATATGGAAAACAGAAAATTGTTTTTATAGACATCCTGTATTTGTCTTATAATACAAATCTGGTTATAAGGGTTATAAATAAACTGCCTAGATGGAAGTGTGTATATAATTGTGGAAGATGATACATAATGTTTTTAAAATCTGCTCTTGGGAAATCCTAACATGGATTTTAATAATCATTAATGAACACTTGAATTTGTGTTATAAAATATGTTAGTCAATATCTATTACAGCATATAATGCATTCATCTTACCAGTGTATGATAATTTTTACTAACTGTATAGTTACCACAGAACAATAAATGAAATCACAAAAATAAGTATATGATGCTTTTATCTTTCCTATAACCAAGTATCAAAAATGCCCCCTACCCAGTCCATACATCAATCAAAGGTAACGACAATTATCTAAAAACTTTGTCTCATAGAAAATCTAATTTCTGGTCTTAACTTCACTTTCTTCCCAACCAACTTTTGTATTCCTTTAAAGTTTTATTGCTTTACATATAATAATAAGCAAAAAAAAAATTAAAAAGACAATCTCAAGATAATAAACCTATTGGCACACAAGACAGATCATTTTTCACTGGCTTGATAACAACTGCTTTATCTAGATTCCCAGAAGTCATCCTGACATGAAGTAAATTAGGGACTGATGATTGTCCAATAAGTTGAAGCTATATGAGTTATAAAAATTCATAAAACTTTCTTGTTTCACATGTAAGAATTTTGGAAGTCCCCACTCTATCCTAAAAACCAGTAAAACACTGAATAGCCTGAAAAATCAATAGCTCTTCTTGGAACCCTAAGAGAAGGGAAAACATAGGGCAAAACACTGTCCCCAAGATCAAAGAGACAAGCAAATAGAGGGAGTTACAGCTTATTGGAGAACACACAAGCAGAAAACATCACAGGAACTAGTGCTGGGGTAGGAAAAATCTAAACTATGCTTGGCAAATTGCTGGAGGCTCAGTGTGGACAACTCTGAGAATCAACAAGTATAGAGGACCCAGTCAGAGAAGGCTGTCCAGAAATTAAAAGACTTACTCCCAAGAGTTCAACCAGGTTCCCAGAGTAAATATTGGAGAAAAATCTCCCTGTGCTTCCAGTAGAAGGGACAAAGAAACTATTTTGAGACACACCAGAGCACACTGTTCTCCTTAAGAAAGGGAAACTAATTAATCAGAATCTAACCTACTTGAGTATTATCAGAGCCTAATTGACCTGAGGGAAAGGAAATACCCAACTTCACCTACTCTAGCCACCGAAGAAAAAAAACAGAGAAACTCCTAGGAACTTCACAGTCCAGGGGCATAGGTTCACTGGACACCTAACCACAGGACTATAAAATGTTTCCCTCTTCCATATCTCCCCATCACATTACTAAGCCCTATTGACAAGATTCCATCATCTGTGGCTACTAAAAAAAAAAATGACAAGGCATACAAAAGGCAAAAAACACAACTGAAGTGAGAGCTAGCATCAGAACCAGATATGTTAGAAGTTAGAATTATCAGACCAGAAATTTTTAACTATGATTAGTAAGCTAAGGGCTCTAATGGAAAAAGTATACAATATACAAGAACAAATGGACAATGTAAGCAATAGATGGAAATGATAAGAACCAAGAATAAATGTGACAGATTAAAAAACAGGTTACAGAAATTTTCTTTGATGGGAAAAAATCATATAAAGAAAGAATCTGAGGGGTGCCTGGGTGGCTCAGTGGGTTAAGCCTCTGCCTTCGGCTCAGGTCATGATCCCAGGGTCCTGGGATCGAGCCCCACATCGGGTTCTCTGCTCAGCGGGGAGCCTGCTTCTCCTCCTTCTCTCTCTGCCTGCCTCTCTGCCTACTTATGATCTCTGTCTGTCAAATAAATAAATAAAAATCTTTAAAAAAAAAAAAGAAAGAAAGAATCTGAGATGGAGGATGTATCAATAGAATCTTCAAAAACCAAAGAGCAAAGAGAAGAGGACCAAAGAAACAAACAAACAAGTGGAATAGTATATCTAATGACTGGGAAAAAAACTACAAAAGGTGTAACATACAGTACCACACAATACATACAGTACACACAGTAACCTACAGTATATATGTAACATACAGTTACATCCAGTAACATACACTTAATGGGAATCCCAGAAGGAGAAGAAAAAGAAAAAGAAACAAAAAGATATTTGACATAATAATAACTGAGAATTTCCCCAAATTAATGTCTGACACTGAACCATGTTCCAGGAAGCTCAGAAAACACCAAGCAACATAAATGCTCCCCAAAGCACAACAAAAAAAATAAAACAAACAACAAAAAACTCAGCCCACTATGGAATTAAACTAAAAATCAATTAACAGAAATATAACGGGAGAAGCCCAAATACTTGGAACTTAAACAAGACACTTTTAAATAAAACATGGGTGAAACAAGAAATTTCAAGGGAAATTATAAAGAATGTTTTGATCTTTTTCAGAGATTACAAAGGATATACTTCCTAGCTTATTCTATGAGGCCAGCCAGGCATTGGAGCAAAAGAAAACTATAGACCAGAAGTGGCTGGGTGGCTCAGTTGGTTAAACATCTGTCTTTGGTTCAGGTCATGATCCTGGGGTCCTGGGATGGAGCCCCATGTCAGACTCCCTGTTCAGCATGGGGTCTGCTTCTCCTTCTCCCTCTGTCCTCCTCCTCCCAGGTCATGCTATCTCTCAAGTAAAATAAATAAATAAATAAATAATAATAAAGTCTCTTTTCAAAAAGAAAACTATGGTCCAATATTACTCATGAACATAGATACAAAAATTCTCAACAAAATATTTAGCAAATTTAACTAAACAATGTAGAAGAATTATATACCATGACCAAATGGATTCATCCCAGGTTATAAGCCTGTTTCAACAATCAGAAATCAATTAATAAAATCTATTATATTAACAGACTAAAAAAAAATCAATTGATGTATAAAAACCATTCGACAAAATGCATCAACCATTTATGATAAAAACTCAATTAAAATGGGAATAGAGAGAAACTTCTTCAACATGATAAACAATAGTTACAGGAAGCCTACAGCTATCATTATCCTTAATGGTAAGAAATGAAGTCTTCCCACTAAAATCAGATACACGGCAAAAGTGTCCCCTCTCACTCCTCTTTTACAACACTATTCTGGAATTTCTAGCTAATGCAATAAAGGAAAAAAAGAATAAAATGTATACAAATTGAGAAGGAAGAAACAAAACTGTCTTCCTTCATAGATAATATGTTTGCCTATATAGAAAAGACCAACAAAGAATCATTAAAAAATTCTAGGAGCTAATAAACAATTACACCAAGGATACAGAATACAAGATTGATATATAAAAATAAATCACAGCAACAAATGAATAGAATTTGAAATTAAAAATATAATGTCATTTGCATTGCCACTCTTCAAAATGAAATATTTATACAAAAATCTAACAAAATATGTACAAGACCTATATGGCAAAAACTATAAAACTCACATGAATGGAATCAAAGAAGAACTAAATAAATGCAGAGATGGTCCATGTTCGTGGATAGGAAAACTCAATATTGTCAAGATACAAGTTCTTTCCAAATTGATTTATAGACTCAATGCATTCTCAGTCACAATTATAGCAAATTACTTTATGGATAACAACAAACTAATTCTATAATTTATATGGAGAGGGAAAAATCCAGAATAAACATCACAATGTTAAAGAAGAAGAATAAAGTTGAAGAGAAGCACTATCTGACTTCAAGATAAGGCTATAGTAATTAATATAGTGTGGTAATGGCAAAGGTATATAGAAATAGATCAATGGAACAAACAGAGATCCAATAAGTAAACCAATATAAATATAGTCAACTCATCTTTGACAAAGGAGCTAGGGCAATAAAATGGATCAAAGATAATCTTTTCAATAAATGCTGCTGAAACAACTGAACATCTAGATGAAACAACAACAAAAAAATCTACACAAAGACCTTACACCCTTCATAAAAATTAATTAAAATTAGTTAACATCATAGAAAACCCAGATGACCTTGGTTATAACAATGCCTTTTTAGATAGAACAACAAAGGTAGAGTCCATGAAAGAAATAATTGATGAGCTGGGCTTCATTACAATTAAAAACTGCCCTGTGAAAGAAAATATCAAGAGAATGAGAAACAAAACAAAACAAAACAAAACAAAAACAAAAAAACAACCCATGAACTTGGAGAAACTATCTGCAAAGGATATACCTGATAAAAAACTGTTATCCAAAACATGCAAAGAACTCTTAAAATCAATAGTAAGAAAACAAAGAGTCTGATTAAAAATGGCCAAAGACCTTAATAAACACTTCTTTAAAGAAGATATATAATGGCAAATAAGCTTATGAAAAAATGCTCCCCATCATATGTCATCAGGGAAATGCAAATTAAAACAACAAAATGAGTTACAACTATACACCTATTCGAATGGCCAAAATCTGGAACATGGACAACACCAAATGATGGTGACGACATGGAGGAACAGAAACTCTGCCAGAATTCGTTCATGGTAGAAATACAAAATAGTATAGCCACTTTGGAAGACAATTAAAATTTCTCACAAAACTGAATATACTCTTACCATGAGATCCAGCAGTTGTGGATCCCAAAGATGCTGAAAACTTATGTCCATATAGAGATTTATAGCAGCTTTATTTTTACTTGCCAAAACTTAACAGCAACCAAGATGTCCTTCAGTAGATGAAGGATAAATAAGCTGTAGTACATCCAAACAATAGAATATTATTTACTTTTAAAAAGAAAAAAGCTATCAAGCCATGAAAAGACAGGGAGGAATCCTAAATATATATTACTACATGAAAGAAACTAGTCTCTAAAGGTTATGTATTGTATGATTCCAAGTATATGATATTTTGGAAAGGGCAAACTATGGAGGCAGTAAAAAGATCAGTAGTTGCTAGGGATTTGAGGATAGAAAGGGATGAATAAGCAGGGCATAGGGGATTTTTAAGGCAGTGAAATTACTCTGTATGATACTATGTGGGTGGATTTAGTCATTATATATTTGTCCAAACCCATGGAATGTAGAATTCCAAAACCGATGTGATGTAATGCAAGGTAACAAAAGGTAACATAATCTAAAGTAACAACGTAACGTAATGTAATCATAATGTAATCATGGATTCTCAATGATCGTGATGTGTCAGTTTAATTTCACCAATGGTAACAAAAGTACTAATCTAGTGGGGCTGTTGACAATGGAGAAGATTGGGCATATATGTGGACACAGTATGTATAGGAAATCTTTGTACATTCCCTTTAATTTTCCTGTGAGCCTTAAACTGCTGTAAAAAACAAACAAACAAAAAATACAGAGTCTTTTAAAGATCATATTAGGCAGTAACCTCTTTGACATTGACATGAACAATATTTTTGTAGATAAATCCTCAGGTGAGGGGAAACAAAAGCAAAAATGAACTATTGATACTAAATCAATTTATAAACTAAATCAATTTATAAAGCTTTTGCAAAGAAAAGGAAACTATCAACAAACCCAAAAGGCATCCTACTGAAAAAAAAACAAATAATCCATTTAGAAATGGGCAGAGCACCTGAGTAAACATTTTTCCAAAGAAGACATATCGATGGCCAACAGACCCAAGATTAAGTACTCAACATCACTAATCCTCAGGGAAATTCAAATCAAAACCACAATGAGATATCACTTTATACTGTTGTGATGGCTAGAATCACAAAAACAAGAAATAACCAGTACTGGATGTGAGATGTGATGAGGTGGAGAAAATAGAACCCTGATAAACCATTGGTGAAAATGTAAATTGGTGCAACCACTATGGAAAACAGTATGGAGGTTCCCACCACCCCAAAAATTAAAGACAGAAATATCATATGATCCAGTAATCCCACTACTGGGTTTTTACCCTAAGGAAAAAAAAAATTAATTCAAAAAATATATGTACCTCCAATGTCTACTGTAGTGTTATTTATAATAGCCAATATATGGAAGTAATCCAAGTGTCCATGAACAACAAAAAATATATATATAATGGAATATTAGTCAACTATAAACAAAGAATGAAATCTTGTCATTTGTGACAGCAGATGGACCTAGAGGGTGTTATGCTAAGTAAAATAAGTCACAGAAAAATAAATACCATATGATTTCATTTATATATGGAATCTAAAAAATAACAAACCAAAACAAACTCTTAAATAGAGAATAAATTGGTGGTTGTCAGAGCAGAGGCGGTACAGAAATGGATGAAATAGATGAAATGGATTAAAAAGCACAAGCTTACAGTTATAAAATAAAGAAGAGTTGGGGATGAAAAGTACAGCATAGGGAATACAGTCAATAATATCAAAATAATGCTGTATGGTTACAGATGGTGACTATACTTATCATGGTGAGCACTGAGTAAGGTGTAGAATTGAATCAATGTTGTACACCTGGAACTAATTTAACATTGTATGTTAACTATACTACAATAAAATAAAAATATACCTAAACAGTAAAAACAAAACAAAACAAAACAACAGACTTATGAAATTTGGGATATCTATGAGCAGTGACAACTGGATCTTGGGCTGAGGGTGAAGAACCTGGGCACTCTCAGAAGAGTTAATGTGGATCAAGTCTATTCTTATTTTACTGGTTTACACTGTATACTATTACCAAATCATTAAGTCCCAAAGTATGTATGTAATTTTGGACCACCATAGAAAAAATAAAACCTTTACATGTACCAGGAAGAAAAGACCTGTTATAAAGCCTGTAGACTTACAGCAGCTATCAGAGGTAAAGAAGAGTGAAAAGAAAAGAAGTAAGTCATTTACAAGTTTCCAAATTATAGTTTTGAAGAAAGCAAATATGGTACTTTTAGACAAATCATATTTAGAAAATACATTTCCTCATCCTTAAAATAATGTCTAAATTTTACAATTGTGTAATTTTATGAATTATAGTATTTCTATGTAAATCACTGCACTCTGTATGTCTGAAAGTCTTAATTTAAAAAATGACCTTAAAATATTTACATAAATGTTTGTTTGAGTTTACTTATACATTGTTATCGTTTGTTAGGAATTCTTGGGCTGGTCACTTTTATTCTTGCATAGTCAACTTTGTTATTTTACAACTTTCAGATTTATTTTCAACTTGTAACCCATTTACATTACTCTTACTCAATAAATGTGTCATCATGGTTCTTAGTCGCAAATTACAGAAATGAATTCAAATTAATGTAGTTAAAAGATGGATTATTGGAAGTATAACATGAAGCTCACAGAAACTATGGAAGGTCTATTAAATCATAGAGAGTGGAAGGGAAAAGAGAAAAGCTGAGGACATAATGAATTCTTCCAAAGACCCCCAGAACACCACTGTTTATGATGGGCCACAGAAGATTCCCACAGCAGGATAACCACCCTCATGAGACACTTAATATGGCACCAATGGGCTTTTTGATTCTAGGGTTACCACCTTCAGCATGTTCAGGATTCTGGCAGTCAAAGCAATGACTGATGGAATGGATCCTAAACTGTCCCTGCTTTTTTGGATTACTAACACCAGAGTCAGAATTGGATATTCATTCCAGGCTCACTGTTCCAAGTGCTTTAGTCACATACTGGTAAGCTGGATGCCAAGGTCTGAAGGAAGCAGAGCAGTGTCCAGCTGCTGGCCAACATCACTAGTAAGATTTTCTAATACAGTTTACCACTTTGGCTGCCCAACATCCACATACACACTTCTTTGCATAATTAAAACTGTTTCTGCCTAATTTAAAGCAACCATTCTGCATTCTGTCCAAAACACATTCACCCATCCACAATGTACTTTACCTACTGCTCAGAATTCTGACACACTCTCAATTCGATATTCTTTGTGTCATAAAATTAACGATCATAGTACATCTTATGCAACAAGATCAGTGAATATGTAGGCAGAAGACAAAAATAGTTAATTTTATAAATATTCACAGGCTATAGCAATAAAAAATAAAGGTAGACTACAGTTTTCATCTCTACAAGTCATATACCAATTACTTCATGGTAAATTGGGTTTCTTAATCACCCTTAACTTATCCAAGGTCACAGCTAGTAAGTAGCATTGCCAGGATCCAGACCTGGTATTCTAGCTTCAGAGCCCATGTTGTTGGTCTCTACACTTTACTGTTTCACAGTCCTACTAGTTTTTGGTCCTTTTTCTGGTTTCTGTAATAAATTACTTTCAGATGCTTATCTGCCTTAGGAACTTCAGGATGAAATTTCTTAGTCTTCATTCTTTTCTGAAATTTTCCAGGGTTCTCACATTCCTTCCAATTTATCTCTTCTATTTACTAAAATTCCAATGTGCAAAATTGCCTTTAGATTTTACATTTACAGACTGGCAGAGTATGTGGTACTCCCCTGCACAATTTTTATTCCTCTGATAGATTTCTCACACTTTCTTTTGATTTTCCCCTTTTCTTTATCCTTGGTGAGAAATTGTGCTATTTGTCTTATAGACTTCCAGACCCAAGTGGTGGGTGCACGGTAACACTACTTTAAATTTGTCAAGAAAAAAAATGTATATATAGTAGAAGACTGATTATAAGTGTAACTGTTTTGACTTGATTTAAGAGGAGTGGTTCTAGAATCTGTATAATGTCAATTATCACTTTTAGAAGTACTTTTTGTTGGTGATATATCCACTTAGATTTGTCATGAGATGTTTAAATAAGAATGTTTTAAAATGTTTTCTTTCAGGTTCCCTTTTGGTCAATTTTATTCCTTTTTCATACTCAATTCCCAAGGCCTGGAATTTCTTCCTTGACCTTTTTCAAATCTGAACATTCTTTGAATCTGTCATACTAGATTGGGACTCTATCATCTCTTGACTGTACATTCTAATGGTTTCTTTTGTGATGGATTGTTAGTACTATGAAAATTGCGACTGTGTTTTCTGGTTCTCCTTTATATCCTAAATGCTAATAAGCACAATGCCTGCACGCAGTAAGGAAGATTTTTTAAAATATATCACAGATTGATGAATGAATGATGAAGATTTGTTTTCTAGTTCATTCTTCTCTCCAATAAATGCCCAATAAATAATCAGAATAATCAACTGCTTACATGGCAGCACTTTTCTCCTAAAATTATATGTACTGAATCACCATGTTTCTCATAATAAATTACATTTCTTCCACTCATTTGAAGACCCATTGAATTTTTTAAATTATCTAGAAAAGTAATTCTATCAGATTTACTAGATTTTTCTCTTCACATAGTGGATCAGACATCTGTAGACTCCAAGATATCAGAAAAAATACCCACCCTATGTGCAAAGAATATAGAAGTTAACAAATTATGGAAACATTTAGATTAATGGTTATTACTGATGTTCAGAAAATTATATCCTGGATATTGCAAAAATCCTAGAAATTTATAATTGTTGATTGCATAGACCTAATTTCCTCTCCCATGTTGCTTTGAAACTTGTCTTTATAAAAACTTTCCTCTATTTTCTTCTCTATGTATTCCATCATTCTTGAAACCTACATGTGAGAAAAGTGGTGCAATTCAAGTTGCAGGATTAAGGTAGTAAAGTATAATAGTTAAGAACGTGAACTTTTTTTTTTTTTTTTTTTTTTTTTTGAAGCAGGCTCCCCGTGGAGCAGAGAGCCCGAGGCGGGGCTCAATCCCAGGACTCTGGGATCATGACCTGAGCGGAAGGCAGAGGCTTTAACCCACTGTGCCACCCAGGTGCCCCAAGAACATGAATTTTGAAGCCAGACCACATGAACTTGAATTCTACTGCGCAACTTGGACATTTTCTTCATCTCCATCTACCTATTTTCCTGATCTATAAAATGTGAATATTATAGTATTTACTTCAGAGGGCTCTGTAAGAGTTAAATCAGTACCTGTTACATGGATGATTCTCACATACTATCACTTGTTTTTTTATTTTAACCCTGGTTTAGTCTTCATATGCAGAATAAAATTAGCAGTAAAATAACAAAATACAGTGAAATTGAATGGGAAGATCACCCTTTTTAAAAATGTTTCCACAAAAACCTTTTTTTAATGTATAAAGTATCTAAATTATCACCTAAATGTGTTATTATTATTCTTATATATGTGTGCATTATTCTTATTCAGGAATAACTGAACAGAACATAAGTGTCTAATTCTGGTATTTTTCTCTATTTTCTCTCAATCAACTAACATTAAAGAAAACCAGCATTCCAATAAGTAATATTTAATTAAAATATGAGTTTAAGTATATAATATTATATATGCATTCCTATATACACATACTGCTGAAAAATTCTTCAAACCACGAGTTTCCAGGTTTCATTAAATAAACTCAGCAATTGCTCCTTTTTTTATTACGGTATAGCATCACATTGCATGACTGGAGCTTTAATGCTTCATGAAAATTTGCCTTGTGTTCCTCTGACTCATAGTTTAGGACTGTATACTAGAGATGATAGGGCAGATAAGCCTTGGAAAAGTTTACTCACACCAGATTTGGTCTATTATCCACTGACTAGCAATGCTAATGATAATTTGTTATTCCTATAAAAAGGGAAAGAAAAAAGAGCACACTGAAATACCAGGACCAAAATATTCCTTGCTCTTGATGTCAAAAATCTATTTGAAGGTAGTCTACAAACAGAAAAATCTCAATAGGCAGCAACTCCATGTTTGCTTATATACTATTCAACTGGAAGTAAGTTCCAGTGAGAAAATTCAAGCACCTTGCTTCTTCCATGCATTATTCATTATAAATCAACAAACATCTGCCCTAGTCCAAATGTAGGTTCCCCAGTGAACATAATGGATCAGAATTTAGATATTCACTTTTTCCAATATTTGATGAAATTCAAGATGACTGGGCTTTGGACAGTGACCTCTACTTTAAAGCGTTATATCACGTTAATGCCATATTATTACAATTTTTTATTTCGAATCAGCTTCTTCTATGTTGTTTGAAACAAAAATAAAGGTAGAAATATTTTTGATAGATTATGTAATTTTTATGGAATCATTTGACTATTCTATTTATAGAGGCAAAGAATTGGATTTAAATATGCTTCTCTAACACTGAGAAGTTGATTCTATTAAAGTATGTTTTTGATATAGTAAGTCCTAAGAATGACCCTGCCATATTGTTCACATAAAATTTCTGTTTACAAATCACATACAGAACCCCGTACATATATTTTAATAATAATAAGCATTATATTAAGTTAAAAAATTTATAGAATTTCAGTGAATTGAATGAATTGAATGAAACTTAGCTATCAAATTTACTATGGATGAAAAGTCAAAAGAAGATCAATGAAATTTCCTCAAATTAATACAAATCCCTATAAAGAAAGTGTCAGATAAGAGCTTCTCTAGTTTATAGTTTCATGTTCATTTTGTTAAGACATGCTGACAGAGTCCAGAACCAATTATATGATGCCAATTCTGTCTTACTGGAGAAAGGGTAAAGCTATTTTTTTTGGCAGAACAATTAAATTACTTTTTCTGAAATCCAAAGAACTATTCAAATAGTGTATAAAAAAGGGAACATAATCTTGTAAAGATCCGAAAAACAAATAATGTACATGTCATCCAAAAAATGAAAACCATAAAGTCTCCTAATAAATCATATTATCTATTGATTATCCAACAATGGACAGTGCCAAATTAAGATTAAAAGACTGTGTTTCTGACTTACAGAAGAAAAAACATGAAAGTGTAAATAAAAAACTAGGGAGATTTTAAAAAATTAATTTTCTTATCCAACTTGACATCTATTTTTTTTTTAAGATTTTTGATTTATTTGTCAGAGAGAGAGAGCACAAGCAAGGGGAGGGGCAGGCAGAGCAGGCAGAGGGAAAAGCAGACTCCCCACTGAGCAAGGAACTTTATGTAGGACTCTCTATCCCAGGGTCCCGGGATCATGAACCTGAGCCAATGGCAGATGCTTACCTGATGGAGTCACCCAGGGGACATTCAGACTTAGAAGAAATATTTTCATTATGATGATTGGAGATATTTCATGGAAATCATTACTACTGATCTTAAAGAAAAGCTAGATTTTTGACAAATGGGTATTGTAGCAGAGGAATGACAACTATAGCTATAATAAGACTACAAAGTGCAAGACATATGTAGGTAATGACAGATTGTCCAAACTGAGCAGAACATAGGCAGGTCATGGGAAGAGTTCAGTTGGGAATGGTAAATTGGGGCTTAGTTTATGCAGAGTTATTTTGGATACATTTCATATTCCTTATGTCGTTTCTTCCTCAGGTATTTTATATTTAATTGTGGAGCAAAAAGAAAAAAAAAGTTTAAGGAAGAAGCAATTACTCATTTGCTAGTAGAGAGACTGCTCATTAGCAGAATCATGCATAATAAATGGATAGTAGTTGTGTGCCAAATTTCAAAGTAACAATAAAACCTTGCCTAACCTTTTTCTCAAAGTTTTCAATGAAAATGTTTGAACCAAATAGAGCTAAGACTGTTAGGCACTAATAAGAATATATACGTTCACTTATTTCACAGAGTTTTTCACTATTAGGAAACATGAGAAATAATATTATAAAAATGCCTTGTACTTTCTCCTGTTCAACTTTTCCTTACTGTGGCAAAGTGACTAGTATTGGGATGTCAGGGACAAAAACTTCTCTGCTGATGGAGCAATTAAATGATGTGGAGCCTCTTTTCACCAGTAAAGGTGATAACTGCATGGAACCAAGTGACAAAAGCATTAGTCCATGTTCATGGAACGCTCTCCAAAACAAATACATAAGAAGCAAGATGCTTTCGTGAACACTGCCTTTCATTACTACCCTGATAGATTTCTGAAATTCATCCCTTTCAACAATTATTATGAAATATAACAATAAAAAATAAAAATTGTTGGAGAATTTTAGAGCAATCAATTTATTCCAGGCTTGCCCTACCTGACAGCACTGAAATTAGCCACTTGAGGTGTCATTAAATTCAACTAACATCTAAATATAAATATTTTTACTCCAAAGTTTCAAATGAGGTGGTAGTTTCTATATTTTTTTATATTTTACTTACATTTTATGAGATAGATTCAAATCCTCTTCAACAAATGTTACATGCTAAAGACCTCATGGATTATATTTAAAATATATACTACGTTTTCATTTTTAGGGGCTCTGACTATTCACAATTGTTCTTCATCTAAATAAACAAGGAAGATCTAACATAGTCCCTGGCTATTCTTACACAACTATCTAAAGCAGATACACACACACACACACACACACACACACACATATATATGTATATATATATTTAATATTTTTTAAAAACTTCACTTTAACTGACAGTTTTTTTGAGACCCATAGGTTTTTTTTCTGACTGTTGGATTATCAATGACCTTTGTCTGAATGACAATAAGAAATTCTAGAAGTCAACAGAAAAATAATTTTATTCTTATAGTACTTTTTTCTCTTTTAGGAACCATTGCCCAAGTATTACTACCTGTTCTCCACAACAGAGTTTTGTGATTACATTTTTCTAGGCTTTCAATGTCATTAGAAATGTGCATACTTAAATACATAAATTTGTTTGAACTTCTGTCATTGAAGATTTGAAAATTTCTAATTACTGATTTCAGTAACATAAAAGTTTGTTGAAAAAAACATAAGTGGTTGTTGAACAAAAACTATTAATATCTTTTATTTCAGGCTTATCATCCTTATATAATGCGTGACAAGTCAAGCCCTTCTCCTATATTATACACATTTATCTGTTTATATAACCATTTCCTAATTATGTTCCACTGAATAATGAATTCTACATTTCTATGATGTTTACCTAGAGTTTGAAAAAAGTAAATAATGAAATGATTTCTTTCATTTAAAACTATCTATACATTTCTTTCTGTCGATATCACTAAAAATTGTATTCATACACTTAACTCTGTGTTTGGTTCAAAGTAGCTTCTGCCTGGTAGAAAGATATCATTGGTCTGAATTTTGGTAACGTAATATGTTTATTGAATAGCACTGGCCATCTGTTTCTATTGTAAATTTGTTAATTTCGCAAGCTGAAAATAATCCAGAACCTTGCAAAGGAGAAAGAGCCTAGTAGGTAAAAGCACAGACTCTAGAACCAAACTCCATAGATTTGCCTTCTGGATCTGCCACTTACTGGTTGTGTGACCTACGACATGTTACTGATCCTCATTGTCTCTCAGCATGTTTATAAGCAAAAAATATGCATGTTACATTGTGAGAATTAAAAGAATACATATGTATATATGTAGTATATGTACATGTAAATGTATATTTATTTATAAACAGTGAAATCTAGAATATCTGGTTCCTTAAACCATGGTTTCTATTGTTATTATTCCTAGTTGTTTTTTCTTGCATGAACTGCAAACCAAAGATCAATTAGGAGCACCACTAATTCCCACAAAGTGCCCATATTAAAACTTCAGGGAGAAATCTCTAAAAATTTACAATTTTGGTATGATTTTTTTAAAACATGGTCTATCTATACATAGATAAATGATCACAGGTAAAAATGAAGAAAATAATTTCCTTTGAGGCTTGGAGTCTAGGGTTAGACATTAAGAGAGCAGTGTACCGAGAGGCCTTTCAACCAAGACAAAGTGAAAGCAACTCTTGCTCAAACTTCAAAGGTATTCATTACATATTCTGAGACTTATGTATGGAGAGAATAAGACTTATTTTATTCCTATTTTATTTATGATAAATACATTGCATTTTCTTTTGTCACTAAGAATCACAAAATTGGGGGCACCTGGGTGGTTCAGTGGGTTAAGCCTCTGCCTTTGGCTCAGGTCATGATCCCAGTGTCCTGGGATGGAGCCCCACATCGGGCTCTTTGCTCAGCGGGGAGCCTGCTTCCCCTTCTCTCTCTGCCGGCCTCTCTGCCTGCTTGTGATCTCCCTCTCTGTCAAATAAATAAATAAAATCTTAAAAAAAAAAAAAAGAAGCATAAAATTGAAACAAACTCTCAGTTATAGTGCTGTTTCACACTTCCAGAGGATACTGTCATTTTCTATAAATTCTTCTGATCAGCTACGCTTCTAACCTCCACAGCAATAATTAATACTTTTCTTACTCTTCTCAAAACACTGAATCAGCTTTTTCTCACTCAGGCTCAGTGGATGGCCCTAATCTACCTCACAACAAAATGAAAAGTAACAAATAATTCTTACCTCAGCTTCTGAACACCAAATCCTAATAGAACAATCCCTTCCTCTTTTGTTTCTATTATACTATATCTTTTCACATCTAATTTTCTTATTTATTTATTTATTTATTTTAAAGATTTTATTTATTTATTTGATAGACAGAGACTACAAGTAGGCAAGAAAGGCAGGCAGGGAGAGAGAGGAAGGGAAGGAGGCTCTCTGCTCAGCAGAGAGCCCGATGTGGGGCTCGACCCCAGGACCCTGGGATCATGACCTGAGCCGAAAGCAGAGGCTTTAACCCACTGAGCCACCCAGGCGCCCCTAATTTTCTTATTTAAACACTATTTTTTTTTAGTGTCAGAAATGTCACTTCTCTTTCCCGAACAATGATGTGTCTTCTAGATTGATTTCTACTCAGTAGTACTTAAGACTGTTTACAAATGAAGCAAAACAAAAATTAAGCAAAAGAAAATGCCAATACCACCAAAACAAACAGACAACCCCAGACTACTACTTAATTTCTCTGTTCTTCCAACATTTAGCTTTTGTTGCATAATAAACTACCCAGAAACTACTTCGTGTTCTAAAAGAGCAAACACTTATTATTTTAAATTTTCAAGGTTGACTGGGTTGTTCTGGTCTGGGTTAACTTCTCTGTGGCTGATGGCTAAACGACCTCATTCAAATATCTCAGAATTTATGGCTTGATTAATCTCATGATTGGGTTCCTCAGCTGGGGGACTCATGTCTGTTCTTTCACATTCCAATAGCTTTGCCAGATGTTTATAAACTCATGAATACTAGCACTATCTTGGGAGATGGCTTTCTTCACATTCCAAGAGATATCTGATGAGGCACTGCTCTATTTTGTGGTTATATCAGAGGATCATAATGTAATACTGTTATTTGTACAAATATAATTTGAACAATCATGCATGATTTTATACCAGATACCATTCTCAAGAAAGACATATGATAAAAAATAATAAAAATTAAAAAAGAATGATATATGATAAAACAAAAGCTAAGCCTCACAAAAAAGCTAGACAAAGGGTAGAGAATTGCCCTAAAATTGAGCCACAAGATAGCTACTACTGAAAATTCCATGACATAGAAATATTTATGATTGATCAGCATTTTTACAACTTACGAAAACCTCTTTGTGGCAGAACAATTAATACCAGTTATAGAATGTTTTAAGAAGATTTTGCTTTGATTCCTGAATCAAATAAAAGCACTATTAATGTCTCAGTAGCAGTATTCCCAAGTGTGCACATAATGCCTAAATCCTGCAACCTAATCACAAGTGTAATTCAAGAAGTTCTGTTAAATGCAGCCAATGCTTTGGAAGGTACATTCCAATTAATTGTTTCTAAAATATATTAGCTAACATTAAGCAATCTAGAGAGAGAGTAGCTTCTTCCCTTGACAAAATAGCATAAAAAGCTATAAGCCTCAGGTATATAAAGAATTATAATAGAAATATTATATTTTGATTTTAATAGAGAGTAATACCAAAGAAGGAAATAATACCAAATGAAATAAAATACATATCAATTCTCTCCCAGTTCTCTTTTTCAAATTGACATTTCTCTTACAACTTCTTCCTGGAGATCCAGAACCCTGTTGAGTTACCCTCTGTGGTGGGCCTGCCCATCAATAAATTCATTCTTATAATTTGAATCTACTCTTACCTATCCCTGTCTAAACCTCCCATTTCCTCTTAGTTCAATGTTAAACTAAGAAATAATATAATCACATTTTAGAGCAATGATAAGATTGCTAAATAGAAATTGAGCAGTAGAAGAGGGGCCTGGAAAGTTTGGATTGTTTAAGATTGTTTAAGACCTCAGAGTTAAGACCAAATGAGGATTATAGATGAGTGCTTTTCCATTCAATTGCACATTAACTTTGTTGACATCCTAATAGTCTCCACCAAATATGCTTCTCCTCTGGATTTTTGAGGTATTATCTTACAAAAGTCTTTTCAAGTTCAGTATATTATTAGCAAAAAGTGTCATTCATATTGTACTTCATGAGTCTTTGCTTACCCCAACCAAATGTAGTAACAGTTGTAGTCACATGAATATGAAATTATCTTCAGATAATCATTTTTAATACATAAAATAATATATACTTGGCTGCAAATAAAATCAATTATATTGAAATGCAGTTGTTCAAACAAAAAAATGTGATATGGTAACATATGTTCTTACATGAACTAACAAGAAAATGCGTTTAAAGTACTGGCAAAATATGAAGTCTATTGGTTAGATTGAATCAGAACACTATACTGTAGTCTTTGACTTAACCTCCCTCCACATATTGATTAAAAAACTGAAGTTAGGAAACACTGAAAAGCAGCATAGGAAAATCTGATTTTCTATGACAATTGGTGGCTGAATAATGACTAGGCACAGAGTTGCTTATTGTTGGCCTGCTATGTCACATGAGCTTCTACAGACCAGAAGACAGCCATCACCATTTCAAAGTAGAGATGAGAGTCAATGTTATGTTAATATAACATTGTAACATGATATGTAACATAATATGAATGTATTTAGTATGTATCTTCATAGCAAATTTATATATATATTTCCATCATTACTATAGTTTGATGCCTACATTCATATAAAAGGAAATGCTAGAGTAACTTTATAAAAAAAAACAATGTAACTTGTTTTCCAAATTCAGATCTAATTCCAGATGTAAGATGCAGAATAACAGTATCTAGAAATATCAACTATGAGGGTAGGAGGTACACATTAAGAAGACATTCTTAAAGGAAAAGACTAATAGAATCATAGAATCGAATGCTCATATTCAGTCAAAGGATTTTGCAGGCCTTCAGAATGGGTGGGACTTTGAATAACACCAGTGTGGTTGGTATGCTATTTTATAAGTTAAATTGAGGCAGGAGGAAATTAAAAGATGATTTGTAATCAAACCTGTACATTAAAATTTCAAAAAACATAATATAAATTTTATGTTTTAAATCTAGTTGATCCCTTTTATGATTGTCCCTTCTACTTAACTGTACATGTGTCATTTTCTCACCTCATTCCACTGCTCAATTCATAATTGTTTTTCTCCATGTTTACAGATAATGTCAGAAAAAAAAGGTCACACATTTTGCCATCCTTCCAGTTATCTGCAATCGCAACAGCATTGATGTTCCAAAGCCATACATTTATTCCCCTTGCCCCAGTCTGAGTCAGAAACATATTGCCTCTCACCTGCACTAATGAAATAATCTCCTGCTTTAGTGTCCGGATCTAATTAGACAATTAGTTAATTGGAATTAATTCACAGATCTCCCCATTTTAATCTAACCTACATGGTGCTTATAAGTCTTCCTAAAATAAAGATAAGGTTATATTATTCATTACAGCATAGCAAAAACTAAACTAATCCAATCCCCAAATCACATTACTCCATTATATGGCGCAAATTTATTGCCCCTAATCTCCTGAAACCCCGTATAACTCCCCCAACTGATGTTTTCACTATTTTGATATGTGTTCTATGATTTCTTCTGTTAAAGCCTTTTAGCATGTTGATTCCACTGATTTGAAATCAACTCACCTATAATCACTAGAAAAAAATAAGCAGATGGCACAAAGTCCAACTATCTTTGAATGTTTTTACATACATTCGACAGTTTTAGAAAATATATTTAATGCTAATTAAATTTCAATTATTTAACTAAACTTAATTTCACTTAAATCATTCAATTTAATGATCAATTTGACAAATGGATAATTTTTTTTAAAAAACCTACCTTTTAAATGTTTGGGATTTAAAAAAACATCATTCACTGGAAAGTCATTTTAAAAAGCAAGTATAATTTAAGTATAATTTTGACTACAGTATCATACAAATTGCATACTTAGTGTGATTAAAAGCAAGTGAAAATAGAAAAAAATAACTCTCATCCAAGTACACAACTTTTCAGTCTTAAGATGGTAAAAGTTTTGATAAAGATAAAAGAAAAATTGTTATCTTCAAACAGGTTTTACAAAAAGTCCCAAAGAAAACCTGAATGGATACTAAAACAGAAAAAGGTGATTGAATACAGGCGAAATGTCATTAGGTGCCTAGTCAAACATATCATCAAGATAAATAATGCTTGAGTCTACTGGTATCAGGTAATTGTTTCCTGTTAGCTGGCTTTAGGTGATTATGCTTCTAAAAATTTCTGGCCTAGGGTACCTTTGTTTTTTCCCTGAATATTTAAATCCTATTTCAATTTCTTGGTCAGGTACATCACTTCTATACAGTGGTCCCAGATTCTACCAGCCTGCACTAATTTTTTTTTTCCTTGTCTCTACGGGTCAGTTTCACTTTAGATACATGAAGTTGTCAAACAAATCACATTGACTCAGTGAGATATGGTCCAAGTGTGTGAATATGTGACTGACTCTCAGTTGTGAACCAACAGATTTTAGCCTGTTGTAAGAGATCTACTTTGAGTCAACCTATAACAACTACAAATCATTAAGCATATTATATGAGGAGAAAGGGGATGAGGACACTCCGAATTCCATTTTGATGATATCACCCAAATCCCTTATTTCAATATTATTTTATACCTGTTACATACAATGCATAGTATAAACCACTGAAGGGCAAAGATTGCAGCAGTGTTCATGATTATTGCCATGAGTCAGTCTGACAACTTAGCATTCACATAAACACACACAAACACACATACACACAAATTCAACTATATTGTAGGTAATTCCTTTTCCTGGTAAAACTTACATGTATATGTTTACAGGAATTATGAACTTTACTACTTAAAGGACATGGGGATATCTGGATAGCACTGTTAAGTGGTAATTAGTGCCTACCCTTTAAACATCTCCCTTCCTATACACATCAGTGGATAGTTGATTCGTCTGGAAATCAAATCAACATAGACCACTAAATTTCATCTATAAAGAATACTGTTAATTTGTCTCAAAACCTTTAGAAATAGTTCTCCTCAAGAATACTGACAGCACTAGGAACATCTAGGTCTAAGATTTGATACTCAAGTTAATTTGATGTTTTCATCTGAAGAACAACGACCAGCATTTCTGATCTAATAAATCTTCAATTTATTGACTGTGCAAACTATTTAAAGAATAAGCCATGTTCTCTTTGAAAACCCACCCATAATCCTGTTCTTTTTATTTGCTTAGTGGCTTGCCTTTGTGAACTTCTTAAGTTTTATGTTAGGTAGAATTCTAAGACTTTAAATCTGCCACTGGCCTTTAAATAAAGATCAGTGCTTAGTGAATTTGTTCCTTTAGCTAAAAATTACTCAAAAGAGGGAAGATTTTTCTATTGCTAAATATGAGAAAGATAGCTGAGGAAAGGATATTGGCTAGTTAATTGATCGATTGATTTTAATCTCAACCACAAGTGGAGTAACCACTAAACTGTTTGGATCTCTGTCTAAAAGGAGGCTGTCAGCTCATAACCTTTACATTTCTTGTCAGATTTAACATTTTACCAGGACCTTCATGAGACGGAAGTTATATCTTTGACTGTATCTGACAGAATTTCTGAGATTCATAGAAAATAAAATTTTATTCATGCCAAGGATATTCTAACCTTGCCTTCATTGACTGTTTCTGTCATTGACATCAGTGGCCCAAATATCAACATCTTTAACATGTGAGTTGCTTTCTGTAGGAATTTTGAAGATCATTACCTTTGGATCAGACCATTTTTAATGGTGTCTTACATATACATATATTTCTTTTGGAAACTTACTATAAATGTCTTTTAACTTCCCCTTCATTGAACTTTGGCACCTGTAACCTGCTAATAACTGCTGGCCCCAGTTACCTTGCCTGTGAAGTAGCAGAAAGGGAAAAGGTAAATTGGCTCCTGGTAGAGAAACTTGGCAAATCCACCAGCAATACCCTTTTACTCAGATCTCAACTCAAACCACAATAGTCAGCACTTAATGAATTGATATCACATTTTATGTCTTTCCAGACATCACTTGATGTTTCCTTGGTTGCTGGTGCTTTTAGAGATTTCCCTTGTTGATAATGCTTTTGTGTTGCTACCAAGCCTAATTTGGCTTTTAGCAGAACCTTTGAATTTTTTATAATAAAGTCATTTACAGATGCCAGTAGATAAATTAGCACCACAAATGCAGCTAAATTGCATAATCGCACCAATTGATTTTGTGTTAGCCTTCAAGATGTATAGATACCTGGTGGCATCTCTGTCAAAAGATTGTAGTGGAAGCCAAAGTGCTTCAGTTTCCAGAAAACAGGGAAAGCATATCAAGGAACCAGAGAAAAACACAATTCTCCAAATGAAACTCCTACCTGTTTATAGATGCTTAGCAGAGTGACATCACCTTGCTATGACACTACCATACGTGTGAAGACTGACATAAACACATAGATACACACACACACACACACACAAATTCTTTTTTTTTTTTTTGTGGAAATTTTTTTTTTTAATTTTATTTTTTATAAACATATAATATATTTTTATCCCCAGGGGTACAGGTCTGTGAATCGCCAGGTTTACACACTTCACAGCACTCACCATAGCACATACCCTCCCCAATGTCCATAATCCCACCCCACCTCCCAACCCCCCTCCCCCCATTAACCCTCAGTTTGTTTTGTGAGATTAAGAGTCACTTATGGTTTGTCTCCCTCCCAATCCCATCTTGTTTCATTTACTCTTCTCCTACCCCCTTAACCCCCCATGTTGCATCTCCTCTCCCTCATATCAGGGAGATCATATGATAGTTGTCTTTCTCCGATTGACTGATTTCACTAAGCATGATACCCTCTAGTTCCATCCACGTCGTCGCAAATGGCAAGATTTCATTTCTTTTGATGGCTGCATAGTATTCCATTGTGTATATATACCACTTCTTCTTTATCCATTCGTCTGTTGATGGACATCTAGGTTCTTTCCATAGTTTGGCTATTGTAGACATTGCTGCTATAAACATTCGGGTACACGTGCCCCTTCGGATCACTACGTTTGTATCTTCAGGGTAAATACCCAGCAGTGCAATTCCTGGGTCATAGGGTAGTTCTATTTTCAACATTTTGAGGAACCTCCATGCTGTTTTCCAGAGTGGTTGCACCAGCTTGCATTCCCACCAACAGTGTAGGAGGGTTTCCCCTTTCTCCGCATCCTCGCCAGCATCTGTCATTTCCTGACTTGTTAATTTTAGCCATTCTGACTGGTGTGAGGTGGTATCTCATTGTGGTTTTGATTTGTATTTCCCTGATGCCGAGTGATGTGGAGCACTTTTTCATGTGTCTGTTGGCCATCTGGATGTCTTCTTTGCAGAAATGTCTGTTCATGTCCTCTGCCCATTTCTTGATTGGATTATTTGTTCTTTGGGTGTTGAGTTTGCTAAGTTCTTTATAGATTTTGGACACTAGCCCTTTATCCGATATGTCATTTGCAAATATCTTCACCCATTCTGTCAGTTGTCTTTTGGTTTTGTTAACTGTTTCCTTTGCTGTGCAAAAGCTTTTGATCTTGATAAAATCCCAATAGTTCATTTTTGCCCTTGCTTCCCTTGCCTTTGGTGATGTTCCTAGGAAGATGTTGCTGTGGCTGAGGTCGAAGAGGTTGCTGCCTGTGTTCTCCTCAAGGATTTTGATGGATTCCTTTCTCACATTGAGATCCTTCATCCATTTTGAGTCTATTTTCGTGTGTGGTGTAAGGAAATGATCCAATTTCATTTTTCTGCATGTGGCTGTCCAATTTTCCCAACACCATTTGTTGAAGAGGCTGTCTTTTTTCCATTGGATATTCTTTCCTGCTTTGTCGAAGATGAGTTGACCATAGAGTTGAGGGTCTATTTCTGGGCTCTCTATTCTGTTCCATTGATCTATGTGTCTGTTTTTGTGCCAGTACCATGCTGTCTTGATGATGACAGCTTTGTAATAGAGCTTGAAGTCCGGAATTGTGATGCCACCAACTTTGGCTTTCTTTTTCAATATTGCTTTGGCTATTCGAGGTCTTTTCTGGTTCCATATAAATTTTAGGATTATTTGTTCCATTTCTTTGAAAAAAATGGATGGTACTTTGATAGGAATTGCATTAAATGTGTAGATTGCTTTAGGTAGCATAGACATTTTCACAATATTTATTCTTCCAATCCAGGAGCATGGAACATTTTTCCATTTCTTTGTGTCTTCCTCAATTTCTTTCATGAGTACTTTATAGTTTTCTGTGTATAGATTCTTAGTCTCTTTGGTTAGATTTATTCCTAGGTATCTTATAGTTTTGGGTGCAATTGTAAATGGGATTGACTCCTTAATTTCTCTTTCTTCTGTCTTGTTGTTGGTGTAGAGAAATGCAACTGATTTCTGGGCATTGATTTTATATCCTGACACTTTACTGAATTCCTGTACAAGTTCTAGCAGTTTTGGAGTGGAGTCTTTTGGGTTTTCCACATATAGTATCATATCATCTGCAAAGAGTGATAGTTTGACTTCTTCTTTGCCAATTTGGATGCCTTTAATTTCCTTTTGTTGTCTGATTGCTGAGGCTAGGACTTCTAGTACTATGTTGAATAGCAGTGGTGATAACGGACATCCCTGCCGTGTTCCTGACCTTAGCGGAAAAGCTTTCAGTTTTTCTCCATTGAGAATGATATTTGCAGTGGGTTTTTCATAGATGGCTTTGATAATATTGAGGTATGTGCCCTCTATCCCTACACTTTGAAGAGTTTTGATCAGGAAGGGATGCTGTACTTTGTCAAATGCTTTTTCAGCATCTATGGAGAGTATCATATGGTTCTTGTTCTTTCTTTTATTAATGTGTTGTATCACATTGATTGATTTGCGGATGTTGAACCAACCTTGCAGCCCTGGAATAAATCCCACTTGGTCGTGGTGAATAATCCTTTTAATGTACTGTTGAATCCTATTGGCTAGTATTTTGGCGAGAATTTTTGCATCTGTGTTCATCAAGGATATTGGTCTGTAGTTCTCTTTTTTGATGGGATCCTTGTCTGGTTTTGGGATCAAGGTGATGCTGGCCTCATAAAATGAGTTTGGAAGTTTTCCTTCCATTTCTATTTTTTGGAACAGTTTCCAGAGAATAGGAATTAGTTCTTCTTTAAATGTTTGGTAGAATTCCCCCGGGAAGCCGTCTGGCCCTGGGCTTTTGTTTGGAGATTTTTGATGACTGTTTCAATCTCCTCACTGGTTATGGGTCTCTTGAGGCTTTCTATTTCTTCCTGGTTCAGTTGTGGTAGTTTATATGTCTCTAGGAATGCATCCATTTCTTCCAGATTGTCAAATTTGTTGGCGTAGAGTTGCTCATAGTATGTTCTTATAACTGTCTGTATTTCTTTGGTGTTAGTTGTGATCTCTCCTCTTTCATTCATGATTTTATTTATTTGGGTCCTTTCTCTTTTCTTTTTGATAAGTCTGGCCAGGGGTTTATCGATCTTATTAATTCTTTCAAAGAACCAGCTCCTAGTTTCGTTGATTTTTTTTTTGGTTTCTATTTCATTGATTTCTGCTCTGATCTTTATGATTTCTCTTCTCCTGCTGGGTTTATACTTTCTTTCTTGTTCTTTCTCTAGCTCTTTTAGGTGTAGGGTTAGGTTGTGTACCTGAGACCTTTCTTGTTTCTTGAGAAAGGCTTGTACCGCTATATATTTTCCTCTCAGGACTGCCTTTGTTGTGTCCCACAGATTTTGAACCGTTGTGTTTTCATTATCATTTTTTTCCATGAATTTTTTCAACTCTTCTTTAATTTCCTGGTTGACCCATTCATTCTTTAGAAGGATGCTGTTTAGTCTCCATGTATTTGGGTTCTTTCCAAATTTCCTCTTGTGATTGACTTCTAGCTTCAGAGCATTGTGGTCTGAAAATATGCAGGGAATGATCCCAATCTTTTGATAACGGTTGAGACCTGGTTTAGGACCGAGAATGTGATCTATTCTGGAGAATGTTCCATGTGCACTAGGGAAGAATGTGTATTCTGTTGCTTTGGGATGAAATGTTCTGAATATATCTGTGATGTCCATCTGGTCCAGTGTGTCATTTAAGGCCTTGATTTCCTTGTTGATCTTTTGCTTGGATGATCTGTCCATTTCAGTGAGGGGAGTGTTAAAGTCCCCTACTATTATTGTATTATTGTTGATGTGTTTCTTTGATTTTGTTATTAATTGGTTTATATAGTTGGCTGCTCCCATGTTAGGGGTATAGATATTTAAAATTGTTAGATCTTCTTGTTGGACAGTTCCTTTAAGTATGATATAGTGTCCTTCCTCATCTCTTATTATAGTCTTTGGCTTAAAATCTAATTGATCTGATATAAGGATTGCCACCCCTGCTTTTTTCTGATGTCCATTAGCATAGTAAATTCTTTTCCACCCCCTCACTTTAAATCTGGAAGTGTCTTCAGGTTTAAGATGAGTTTCTTGTAGGCAACATATAGATGGGTTTTGTTTTTTTATCCATTCTGATACCCTGTGTCTTTTGATTTGGGCATTTAGCCCATTAACATTCAGGGTAAGTATTGAGAAATATGAATTTAGTGCCATTGTATTGCCTGTAAGGTGACTGTTATTGTATATTGTCTCTGTTTCTTTCTGATCTACTACTTTTAGGGTCTCTCTTTGCTTAGAGGACCCCTTTCAATATTTCCTGTAGAGCTGGTTTGGTATTTGCAAATTCTTTCAGTTTTTGTTTGTCCTGGAAGCTTTTAATCTCTCCTTCTATTTTCAATGATAGCCTAGCTGGATATAGTATTCTTGGCTGCATGTTTTTCTCGTTTAGTGCTCTGAATATATCATGCCAGCTCTTTCTGGCCTGCCAGGTCTCTGTGGATAAGTCTGCTGCCAATCTAATATTTTTACCATTGTACGTTACAGACTTCTTTTCCCGGGCTGCTTTCAGGATCTTCTCTTTGTCACTAAGACTTGTAAATTTTACTGTTAGGTGACGGGGTGTGGACCTATTCTTATTGATTTTGAGGGGGGTTCTCTGAACCTCCTGGATTTTGATGCTTGTTCCCTTTGCCATATTGGGGAAATTCTCTCCATTAATTCTCTCCAATATACCTTCTGCTCCCCATTCTGTTTCCTCTTCTTCTGGAATCCCAATTATTCTAATGTTGTTTCTTCTTATGGTGTCACTTATCTCTCGAATTCTCCCCTCATGGTCCAGTAGCTGTTTGTCCCTCTTTTGCTTAGCTTCTTTATTCTCTGTCATTTGGTCTTCTATATCGCTAATTCTTTCTTCTGCCTCATTTATCCTAGCAGTGAGAGCCTCCATTTTTGATTGCACCTCATTAATAGCTTTTTTGATTTCAACTTGGTTAGATTTTAGTTCTTTTATTTCTCCAGAAAGGGCTCTTATATCTCCCGAGAGGGTTTCTCTAATATCTTCCGTGCCTTTTTCGAGCCCAGCTAGAACCTTGAGAATCGTCATTCTGAACTCTAGATCTGACATATTACCAATGTCTGTATTGATTAGGTCCCTAGCCTTTGGTGCTGCCTCTTGTTCTTTTTTTTGTGGTGAATTTTTCTGCCTTGTCATTTTGTCCAGATAAGAGTAGATGAAGGAGCAAGTAAAATACTAAAAGGGTGGCAAAGACCCCAGGAAAATATGCTTTAGCCAAATCAGAAGAGATCCCAAATCGTGAGGGGGGAGAAAGGGGATAAAAAGAGGTTCAGAAAGAAGAAAAAAAAAAGAAAGAAAGAAACAATTAAAAAAAGAAAACCAATAAAGAAAAAATATAAAAAGGAAAAAAAAATATATAAATATATTAGATAAACTAGTTAAAAAACGTTAAAAAAGAAAAGGGTAAAAGTTAAAAAACTTTAGCAGAAGAAGAAAAATAAATTGAAAAAGAAAAAAAATTAAATTAACTGCAAGGCTAAAGAATCATGGGGAGAAAGCCATGGGTTCCGTGCTTTGCTTTCTCCTCCTTTGGAATTCCGCTGCTCTCCTTGGTATTGAAACTGCACTCCTTGGTAGGTGAACTTGGTCCTGGCTGGATTTCTTGTTGATCTTCTGGGGGAGGGGCCTGTTGTAGTGATTCTCAAGTGTCTTTGCCCCAGGCGGAGTTGCATCGCCCTTACCAGGGGCCTGGCTGAGTAATCCAATCGGGTTTGCTTTCAGGAGCTTTTGTTCCCTGAGCGCTTTCCGTAGAGTTCAGGAGGGTGGGAATGAAGATGGCGGCCTCCCGGTCTCCGGCCCGGAGGAGCCGAGAGCCCGGGGCCCCACTCCTCAGTGCGCCCTCGGAGAACAGCGCCGATTTACTCCCGTCACCCTGCCTCCGGCCGCGCTCCGAGCTGACCGAGCCTGCGACCGGTTCAAGGTAACCCCGAGCTTAGAGCTTACTCCTCTGCTCTCTGTAGCTGGCTTCCCTGTTCTAATACCTGTAAGCTCTGCGACACTCAGACACCCCCGATCCTTCTGTGACCCTGCGGGCCCTGAGGCCACGCTGACCCTGCGTGGGCTTCACCCCGGTTAAGCCTCTGGAGCGATGTCCCTCAGCGGAACAGACTTTTAAAAGTCCCGATTTTGTGCTCCGTTTCTCCGCCGCTTGCCGGGAGCCGGCCCCTCCCCCCGCGGTCTATCTTCCCGTCGCTTTGGATTCACTTCTCCGCCAGTCCTACCTTTCAGAAAGTGGTTGATTTTCTGTTTCTAGAGTTGCTGTTCTTCTTCTCTTCGATCTCCCGTTGGATTTGTAGGTGTTTGCAATCTTTAGATAAGTTATCTAGCTGATCTCCCGCTACCTGAAGTAGTATCAGCCTGCTACTTCTCCGCCATCTTGACTCCTCCCCTCACACACACAAATTCTTAAGGGAATACATGAACATGTAAGAGTCGATTACAAAGGGACGCCTGGGTGGCTCAGTTGGTTGGACAACTGCTTTCGGCCCAGGTCATGATCCCAGAGTCCCAGGATCGAGTCCCGCATTGGGCTCCCTGCTCCACGGGGAGTCTGCTTCTCTCTCTGCCCTTCTCCTCACTCATGCTCTCTCTCACTGTCTCTCTCTCAAATAAATAAATAAAATCTTAAAAAAAAAAAAGAGTCGATTACAAATAACTACCATAATTGTTTTTGACTTTATGAATTATCAAGGTAAAAATTGATATTTTAGTTAATAAAGATCTGGGTGGAAATTTTTTTTATCTTTCCAAAAGATTTATGCTTCTTAGTATAAATAGAATATTAGAGTATTAATGGGGCTGTTGTAGAATCTCCCCAAATTAACCCAAAGTACACAGTGACTTCTTTTTATAGCTTAACAATTAGACAATTCTACGTCATATACTTTGAGATTAGAACTGTGGAACAGTATGGCTGGCTACTGGAAATGATCACATTTGAAATCTCTTGAGAATAAAAAAATTGATTTCATAGTCTGTGTTACATAGAGAAAATCATATTATTAGTACCCATACTGGCTTTCCTTTGAGACTATCTGCACTAAATAATCCTAAAGTGTTTTTGAATCTAGTTTCTGGAGTACTTTTAAGTTATAGAAATCACTTTCCCTGAGACTAAAATGAATCTATTTATGGAATTAAAGTGTCATTTGTTCAGTAAAAAATACCACAAAAAGATGAAGTAGATGGAAATAAACTAAAAAATAAGCTTTATACCTAACATTTAAATATATAATTTTCATCATCAAAGGTCTCTTAGTTTAAATCCTTACTATCCTAGAAATAGCATCTATATTGGAAAGATAAAAGCTTGAGAGTCACGTCAATCTAGGTTTGAATTGCAGCTTTAATATTTTCTTGCTAATTTACCTTCCAAATTTTCAACTTTCTCATCTCTAAGATGAGAATACACACCATATATGACTATTGTGAGAATTAGTGTCACAAACAATTTAGCATATTTTGGGACAAACAAGTACATACAACTGGTGTCATTTTCTATTATTCTATTCCTTAATAAGTGAAGCATGCACAGTTGACACTATGTTGTGTTTCTTAGATCACCTTCTGGACTGAAGGATTTATTCTCCTAGCTACCAGAATTGCTCTGGATGGACAGTCCTCAACTTTTAGACTTCAGCTAAAAGCAAGCCACCTTACCCAAAGTCCAGCTCCCCTCCCAATGACAGCTTATATTCAGTGACTGGTTGATGAAAAGTTCATAAAAACCTAGCCACCTCATTCCAAATACATCAACTCTGAAGGGCTTTCTTAGCTTCATTCCATGAGAGGAGTGGCCTGATCCCTCATTCTAACTGTGATATAACCCATCCTTCCCCTTTTTCATAGCCGCTTCCTTAAGTATTCCCCAAAAAAACTCTTGAAGCTAATTTCCATTGAGTCTACTACCTAGAGAATGTGAAAATTACAACCTGTTGCAAAGTCTCATTTTTATATTTTATATTAGATTTCTTCTGGTTAGAGTTCTCATGGTTTTTTTATCATTATATGTTTAACCTTTCTATATCATTATATTTAAGAAGCATCTCTCATAAGCAGCATATAATTTTTTATCTACTAAGTATTAAGTCCATTTATATTAAGGTAATTACAGATATATTTGGTTTCATGATTATCTTTTTACTATTTGTTTTTATTTGGTTCTATCAGTTTTTTCATTCGTTTTGTTATTTATTTTCTTTCTTTTGGGTTATGTATTATTCATTATCTATTTTTCCATACTATGAACTTCCTATTATATATTATTTTACTATTTTGACATTTTTAACTGTTGATTTCAACCAATAAAGATTATAGTCTTTTGCCACATCCTATACAACGCAAGGCACTTAAAATACTTTCAATCCAGTCTTCTTCCATTTGCCTTTGTGATCTTATTCTTACATATTTTAGTTCTGCAGTTAAACTTCAAAAGGCATTATTATTCTTGTTTTATACAGTCAATGCTCATTTGTATTTATTCACATCTGTATTATTCCTTTTGTTCTTCATTTTTGCCTTCATTTACATGTTTTAATGTGGGATCAATTTTTATCTGCTTGAAGAACTCCTTATTAGGTCTTTCCTGATTTATCTCCTCTCTTATTTGTTTCTAGAACTATTTTTTCAGCTTTATTTTAAAATGTCCTTTTATAAGAACTGGTAGTTATTTCCTTTTTGTCTTTTAAAAGACTGTTTTGTTACATTTTGTGTTCCTTCATTTCTTTTTAAAAGTCAGTTACCATTCTTATCTTGTTTCTTTAAAATGGTCTTCCTTCCCCCCTCTATTTAAGATTTCTCTTCATTATGATTTTCAGCAATTTTACTTTCAGGTTCCTCAATGTAGTCTTCTTCAAATTTATCTCGATTAGAGTTCATACTCCTTTACCCATTCTTAAATATATGCATTACATAGGTTTTGGAAAATTCTCACACATTATCTCTTCAGAGATTGCTTCTTCCCTGTATACTCTTCTTCTCCGCCTGGAAATTTACTATCATTTTCTGTGTGACTTGATTTTATGTGTATGTTATAAACAGAAAGCTAAGACAAGATTCTAAATATCTTTAAATCCAAATTCCTTGAGTAGCTTTTACAATCTTTCCAAGGATACTGGTGGAATTTCCTTCAGTTGAAAGCTTCGCATATTACCTACTAGGTTATTATCAATCTCAGGGTTGTCTAATAACGTGCTTCTTAATTGTTGCTTGCCTTTTGAATCACAATATCTTTAATCCCCCGCCAAGCAAGCAAACAATACCCTCCTGAGGCTACCAATGATATCCTTGAAATTTCTTCTTAAATTCAACAGTATTTTTGGTCTTTCTAAAGGAGTTACAAGAATGTGTAAGTGAGTGAGGTTTTTTTATTGCAAATACATGCCCTTTAGCTACACAGAAATTTCTGCAAAATCCTGTGTTGTAGAGATCCCCTTTGGATTATTCAGGACTTTTTGTAGGGTCATAAAAGGGTATATTCATAGTCACTAAACTGTCACTTAAGAGTGACTGTACTTAATTTATCTCTGAATAACACAAGTTCATCTAAGTGCTTAGTCTTTGGAATAAGATTGATGTTGGGCCAAGTCCTATGTCAGCCATTTCCTAGTTGGGATCCTCCTGAAATCACTCAGATCTGAAGCTGTTTCTTCTCTTGTATAAAGGGAGAAAACAGTATCCAGGTGGCATGTATAAAAATTAAGGATGATACCATAAGTAAATCAGGTGTATTCAAGTAGGAATATTATTACTACCTTAGGATATTCCTTTTTTTCTATTCCCTTCTTCTGATTCCATACATGTTTCTATAACTTAGTCCATCAATGTTAGTTTTAGTCAGTGTCTCAGGGAAAAAAAGAGAAACACCTGCTCAGTCTTATTAAAAGTTAGTATTTCTGCATAAATTTATAGCCTAGGTTAAGGCCAAAACAGGAACGAGGTACACTTTGTTCTCCTGTAAGTAAATGATCTCCTCTACCTCCTTAATTTTCATGCTCAGCTCACTTATTAATTACCTTGCCCAGGGCTGCTGGTTTGCTGCTTCAATTCACCCATCTTTGGATTCTGAACACAAATCTTTTAAGCCACAAAACCAAATAACTATGACATACACCAGCCACCTCTGCAGAAGAGTGCAAAGGAATGATTCCCAACAGATACAATAAAACACATGTAACACACTGTTATATACCTGGGCCCCTAAATAATTGAGGGTAATCTGTGGGATAGAGTGCTTTGATTTTACATTTTTCTGTGCTTTAGATTACTCTTAGTTTTGGATTGAAGAGAGACTTCACCTAACAGAGGGTAGCGATCAAAAACCTCCTCTAGGGGTGCCTGGGTGATTCAATTGGTTAAGCTTCTGAGTCTTGATATTAGCTCAGGTCATGATCTTTGGGGTTGTGGAATGGAGCCTTGTGTCAGGCTCTGTGCTTAGTAGGGTCTGCTGTCCCTCTCCTTCTCCTCCTTTCTCTCTCTCCATCTCTAAAATAAATAAATAGGTCTTAAAAAAGAAAAAGCTTCTCTAGACCGTAAATTCATTAAGAGAAATGGGCAGGCCTTGACCATCTCTGTATACTTCAAGAAATGATTGCTGAATAAACATACATGCTTGATATTTCCTTATGGGGACTGCTCAGCCTTAAGGATTTCCATCCATCAGAAAATTATTGGAGAATATGTGATAATGTGAAATATCTAGTCAATTAATAAAAATCAGGGCCATCCATACTATCATATCTAGATCTTCTCTTCCAGGGAGTATCTTAAATATCAGATATTCCTATATACGTTTTTCTGATCCAAGCATGGGGGGACTCTCTGGAATGTCTGGGTTTAGTGAGTTTACTGGATTCATATACCATGTTCATTTATGCTGCCATATGTAGATGCTGATGGACACTTGTGTTAAATGCCCCAGGTTGTATTCACTTGATAAAAGTATTTTTAATATAGTAACTGAGAAGAATGTACTATCCAGAACTTCCAGATACTTTTCAAAAACAGAGAACACATTGTAGAAGAAAGGAGGATTTTACTATCACAAAACACAGACTAGAGATAATAAGCAAATGGTAATATAACCATTTTAAAGGGATTTATGGATAAATAATGATTAATATTTATACATTTAGGATATTAAAACCTAGAGAATTCAAAGAGTAAGAAAGAAATAAAGAAAGAAACTCATAAACCCATAAAACAAATCCATAAAGCAAACTGATGGGTACAGTTTGTAGTTGGGGAGGGGAGGTACTTGGGGGATGAGCAAAATGGGTAAAGTGTTTAGGGACATAAAGGTTTACAGTTATAGAATGAAAGTCATGGGGGATGAAAGATACAGCATAGGAACTATATTCAGTGGTATTGTAATAGCATTATATGGTAACAGGTTGTAGCTACACTTGTGGTGAGCATAGCATAAAGGACAGACTTGTAGAATCACTGTGTCACACACCTGAAACTAATGCAACATTGTATGTCAACTATATGTCAATAAAAAAAGAATCAGACATTTTAAAAGAAAAAAGAATATTAAAGAATATCAAAGCTAAAAAATAGCTAAAGTATCCTTTTCCTATCAAATCACCTATCCATCCATTAATTTACACATCCTCACAGTCAATAAACTTTGTTTTGTGGTGGGTAAATGCAAGATATGTAGTTGCAGAGATTAACTATAAGCAAATAAATATAATTAATTCTTAAAAACAACAAAATACTACTGTATAGAAAGTCTTCTGAAAGCCTGGAGAAGGGAATACTCAAAATACTCACAGAATACTCACAAGGAAATGTTCACACGTTGTGAATATTTGAATGAGGTCGAGGGTATTTTAAGACCATTAGGAATATTTGTGTGTCTGGAACTTGGGTAAGAGGTCTGAATGGCTGGGGATGAGACTGTAAAACTTGCTTGATACCAGATAACAAAGAAGTTTACAAGCAGTCAAGGAGTCACTGCTGTTGGTTTATAAAAATGGTAGAGGGACACCCTCTAGGGTGGCTCCCAGGATTCCTACCTCCTGATATTCACACCTTTGTCTGATCTCCTCCCTTAGGGTATGGGTGGAACAGATAACCTGCTTCTAAACAGAATATGGAGAAGGTAACAGGATGTCAATAATGTGACAGAAGAGTACAATATCTCCCTTACCAGGAGACTCTCCCTTACAGGATGGAAGAAGCAAGCTGGCAGGTAGCTAGCTGCCCAAAGGACAGGACCACCTGGCAAAGAACTGAGGGCAACCTGTAGCTTCTAGCCAACAAGAAACCGAAGTTTTCAGTCCAACAATCCACAAGGAACTGAATGTAGCCAACAACCTTGTGAACTTGGAAGCAAATTCACCCCCTAGCCTCCAGCTGAGCCCTTAGATAAGAAGCCAGCTCTAGCCAACACCTTGATTGATGCCCTGCAGGGAACAAAGGTAAGCTGTGATTCCTCACCCACAGTGATTGTGAGATACTTAAGTACGTTGGTTTAAGCTTTTAGGTGGTAATTTGTTACACAGTAATAGATAACTGTAAAAGAATATTGGGTCTATGTGGATTTATTATAAACATACAAGGTAGCAGTAAAGAAGATGCCCTAGTGTTCTCAAATTTGAACCCATTAGTCCATCTTTCATAGCTAGTGTCTTTTCTTTAGCTCAGATTGAAATATACTCCAATAAATTATGCATAATTTAGAACAAATAAAGCCAAATAACATTTTAACTGTTAGCCCTACAACTGAGGAATATCACTAAGTAATTTAATGGGAAATAATATATTGATGAGACAATATTTCTACTAAATGTCACTGACTTCAGAAAAATATTATTTAAATATATTGTTCTTTAGTAGTCATATACAATATTATCATGTACCATAGTACTGGTTATTGTATGCTATTTATGGGAATTCTTGTAAAACATTCAAAGCAAAAAGCTTTTTGTTTTCACCTGAGCATTTATTAAATTAGCCTTTCTTTCTCAGGAAATGTTTGATTTATGCTTAACACTGTTCTGAGATACTGGCAAGTAAAGCAAGAATTTTGTGACAGTGTTTTGTGAACAATACATGTTTGACAGCAGGCATCATGCTTCATCTGAAAGGAAAGTTATTAGATTCTTGTAGTCAGTAATCAAAGTTCAACTGCATTTTCCACAGGAAAAAGTCCCAGTAATAATAGCAATTGTTTAGAAATAAACATATCAAAAAAATAAATTCACTATTTAAACATATTTCTGAAATGCCATCCACATAATGAAAACACTATTAAATTCTGAGGTTTAGGCACTCTTTGGTCCAAGCTGATAAACACTTGCATCTTGAAATTATAGTGTTTTATATATATATGTATATATATATATATATATATACATATATATATATTTTTTTCACCTTAGGAAAATGTTATTTAAAAAACAAAGCAAAGGAAATAGGGACATTTTCTAGAATCATATATATGTTTTGAAGGAAACCAATTTTAATCGTCTCCATAATTGTCATAGAAAACAGTTCTCCCACCTTCCACGCTGGAGGCCTAATTTCAAAAGGTTCAGCGGTGCTCTATTTCATCCTCCTCTTTAAAAGAATTCTGTGTACCAACCCTCAGCAACCCCAAAATATTCCTTCCTGAAATAATGTTTAATGCTGAATAAACATGTGAATGGTATTTAATGATATAATTTCAAATAATTAATCCTCAAAATTAAATACTAACTTATGGTTCTGAATATGTTATTGTAATGAAAGCATTATAATGACCTCAGGTTATGTATTTTTAGAAAAGTTGGACAATTTTAAAACTCTCTTATTAAATGAGTAAATGGTCTTGAAAAATTTATTTCATGAACCACAGCTGAAGTGTGCTGCTAGCTGAATGCGGGTTTTCCCTCCCTCCATTATTCCATGCCTTCATCCCCTCCCTTCCCATTCCAGATTACATTCCTTCTAAAATGCTGCTTGCTCTTAGGAAAAGATCTGAATTGTTTTCCCTTTCTTGGAGAAAACCTTTTAAGTTTTCTTGCCTTCTTCAAACTGCTCTTTTCTAGCTGTGGTAATTATTCTCCAGGGCAAACTTGATTCTAGGGCATTGAAACACAAATTTATCTCACCCCATTTAAGAGCAAATGACAACTCCTCAAAGCAAACTATAACATCTGAGAAGCTTAAGGTTCTATCTCCTCACTCTAATTTCTTGAGTAAGATGATATAGATATATATAGATAGATAGATTTCCAATGAAAACATATGTGTATATATGTACATGTATATACATATATATGTAAATGTGCATACACACATGTATATATATATACATTTGTGTGTGTGTATGTGTGAGGAAAGTAACTGATCATCTTCATTTTTAGTGATTTTTTTTTCTTTATAAATCTTTGGTTTCTTTATTAGTTCACACCTTTGAATATATGGTAATTTATGTATGTAATTCTTCTGTAACCCAGAATCTATTTGCTTTTTATTTTTTTATCTTTAAGTAGGCTCCATCCTCAGTGTGGAGCCCAATGCTGGGTTTGAACTCATGACACTGAGATCAAGACACGAGCCAAAACCAAGAGTTGTACACTCAACCAACAGCTACCCAGGACCCCCACCAAATCTTTTTCCATGCATACAGAGAAATAGTCTTATAGTTGTATTTCTAGATATATAAATATGTTAGCTATTGATATCAGACTTATAATAAAAATTTTCACCCAAAATGTAAAAGGATTTTCCTCTCACAAACCAAAAATTATTCTCTTAATATAATCTGTGAAAAATCAAAATTAAATAAAAGAAAAAAAGTCATTTTTTGTTTTCTTTTACCACTTAAATCTAAATACCATATTCTGGTTCCCCCACCACATTCCTCTTTCCACATAAGAATAAGCTACATGTAAATGTATGGTAGTGGGAAAGTTTCCACTTCTAAAACTCTAATTTTCTTGACAGAGATATGCCAAAGTCAGAAATTTGCTTGCAATACATTTAATAAATTGAAATAGCAATTGCTTTTTCTTGAGTTCTGCCTGAAGCTCAACATGTAGGTATACATAATTCACTCCTAGCAGGAGCTAAATTTTGGATCTACAAAAACAAGATGAACAAACCTCAAATTTCTAACTGCAGTAAATAGGATTATTGTTTTGGAAGAAAGTATAGTAAGGAGAAATGAAAATCACATAGGTACACTGCAGAAAATACATATAAACCAGCCAAGTTTGGATGAATTGCTTTTTCTCTATAGAGTTTTTATCCTCCCTCCACCACCAAATAAGGCAATAGTTTTAAATTTTTTAATTCCCTTATTCACTGAGAAATTAAATTTTCCTTTTATTTTCTTTGCTTCTCAATCTCTTTGAAATAGCCTCAACTTTCATATACATTTATAACCACGAAATCTCCTATGTGTCCTGTTTATACATGTAAGACTTCATGTTTCTTTCATCATTCCACTCTTCTCATACAGATACACACTTATTTACACACATAAAAACACCTGTATACATATTTATAGGTTAAAAAAAGAGTGTTACCAATATAATTTCTGTTGAATGTGTTAAATGGTCATGAGGGAAGACTAAAATCTTTGAATTCTTCAAAGATCTATGATCCTTCAGCATTGTTATAAGAATGATAATGCACTTCCCAGAATTTTTAGACTGTTTCTAGCCTTGCCCCATATACCCTAATGACAGGAACTACTGGGATCCATGAGTACTCAAATGACCCTAGACAATGCTACAAACTCATAAAAAGGGTTATACCAGACACTTTTTCTAATTTCTTACTTACTTTAAAGTTAAAAAACATAAAAGATAGCAAGATGTTACAAGGGAAGCCTAGATTAAAATCATAATGGGAAAAATAGGAGACAGAAACAGAACATGCATTTCTAAGGTTTTGCCGTCTTTATCATATTATCACATAAGTTTCCTCTAAGTTGGAAAGCTTGCTTTTGTCAGGTAATTAAACAAACAAATCTATAAATGGTCCATCAGAGGCTGGGAAGCAAGTTTAAGCTTCTAGCTATGGGAGCATTTGTTTTGTTTTGTTATCAATATGGTACCACTAGCAACATGCTATTATTTAAGTCTAAATTTAATCAAATCAAGTAAAAAATCCATTACTTCAATCACACAGCCAAATTTCAAGTGCTTAATAATAGTCCATGTGGCTACTGGCTATTCTATGGGAGAATGCAAATACAGAAATATTTCAACATTGCATAATATTCTACTAATCGATGTTGTTTTAGAGACATAATCTGTGTGTAACTGGATGCAAGCAGTGGTGATTTATAAATGCATGCAGAGAAACCAAGCTATCACACCATGGATTGTAGGTAGTACAGAAGAAAGATGTTTCTAATATTTATTTTTCTTTTCCCACAATTTTTAGCTGGGCATATAATTGTCCATAAAGGCCACATCCTCCAACCTCATTTACAGCTAGGTCAAACGTAGATATAAATGGAAATGTTATATGTCAAATTCCTGGAGTTTTCCATTAAAGACACTGGGCTCTAATTTTTGTTCCATTTTCCTAGGCTCTTACTTCTAATCTGCTACCTGAATATAAATAATGTGTTCCAAACCCTAATTACCCTATTCAACCATTAGAATAATATTACCCAATAGGGTTGCTGAAACACTAAGTGGAGAAAAGCCTGTCTTCCTGGGGACCCCATGGAGGAAAGCCATCAATACCAGTCCAGAATTGCCCATATCCTGACTTTTATATGAAAAAGAAATACATTTCATTTGATTTAAGCCTTTGCATGTATTTCTAGCAGTAAAACATAAATCTAAAATAACTGATTGTACTGCTTATGACTGACCATTTCGTTTTTGGATTGTTTGTTTTCATATTGTTGGCAAGATGGGGAATATATTTTGAAATGGTCTTATGACAAAGTTAGTAGAAATAGACAAAACTACTGGATTTCTATCTTACATATATTAGTCTTCCTGGATACTCTTTTTGTAATTTCTGGACGAGATCATGGAGAATCAGTATTGTTTGTATCTAAAACTCATCATCAAACAAGATTTCTTAAATATGAAATTCACCAGTAGATAAACTAAGATAGATGCTTTTATTTGAAGTGTATTAATTTTTATTCTATTTCTTTACCAAATAATAAATACATATGTAGGTATCTATATACATAGATATATATAATCTATAACCTATATATAATATAGATTTCTCCTCTGTGGGTTATGGTAATTTTTATCTTTCAAAGAAATGGTCCACTTTACCTAATATATCACATTTGGAGGCATACAGTTGTTTTTTTAAAGACTTTATTTATTTGACAGAGAGAGAGATCAGAAGTAGGCAGAGAGGCAGGCGGGGGGTGGGAAGCAGGCACTCTGCTGAGCAGAGAGCCCGATGTGGGACTCAATCCCAGGACCCTGAGTTCATGACATGAGCCGAAGACAGAGGCTGTATACCCCTGGGGGCATACAGTTTTATAGCATTCCTTCATTATCCATTAAATAAGTGTCTATTGGATTAGTAATGAAGACCCCTACTTTATATAGATATAGGTAGTTTCTGATTGATTTTTTTCTAGGTTAGTATGGCTAGAGGTTTATCAATCTTACTGACCTTTACAAATAACCAGTTTCTCTTTCCTTTTTTTTTTTTTTTTAATTTTACTTATTTATTTGACAGAAAGTGAGCACAATCAGGGGGAACAGCAGGCAGAGGGAGAAGAAGAAGTGGGCCTCCAGCTGAGCAGAGAGCCCAGTGTGGGACTCAATCCCAGGACCCTGGGATCATGACCTGAGCTGCCTTCAGGCCACCCAGGCATCCCACCAGTTTTTCGTTTTATTGATTTTTTTCTATTGTTTTCCTGTTTTCAAATTAATTATTTTCTACTCTAAATTTTATTATTTCTCTTCTACTTGCTTTAGATATTAATTGCTTTTCTTTCTCAAGTTTCCTAAGGCTGAAGCTTAGAGTATTGATTTTAGATCTTTCTTTCCTAAAACATGCATTCAATGTTATAAATTTCCCTCCAAGCATACCACAAATTTGGTAAGTTTCACTTTCATTTTAAAATAGCTAAAAATATTTTAAAATTTCTCTGAATACTTCTTAATACTGGACCTGTCTGTTCTTCAGAATCATATTGTTTAATCTCTAAATATTTGGAGAATTTTAAGTTATTTTTACATAATTAATTTCTAGTTCAATTCCATTGTTGCCCAAGATTTTGCATGTTTTCTGTTCCTTTAAATTTGTTAAGATTTGCCTTTCTAACCTAAACCTTAACCATTCCTTTTTTTTTTTTTTTTAAGACTTTTTTATTGGGGGCACCTGGGTGGCTCAGTGGGTTAAGCCTCTGCCTTCAGCTCAGGTCATGATTTCAGGGTCCTAGGATCAAGACCCACATTGGGCTATCTGCTCAGCAGGGAGCCAGCTTCCCTTTCTCTCTCCGCCTGCCTCTCTGCCTACTTGTGATCTCTCTCTCTGTCAAATAAATAAAGAAAATCTTTAAAAAGAAAAAAAAAAGACTTTATTTATTTGACACAGACAGAGATCACAAGTAGGCAGAGAGGCAGGCAGAGAGAGGAGGAAGCCGGCTCCCCACTGAGCAGAGAGCCTGATGCAGGGCTCGATCCCAGGACCCTGAGACCATGACCTGAGCCTAAGGCAGAGGCTCAACCCACTGAGCCACCAAGGCTCCCCTTAACCATTCCTTTCTAAAATATTTTTTCTTCTCTATTCTTTTTCCTTCTGCTGGTATTCCAGTTATACATGTTACACTGGTAGTTTGCCTGCCAACTGGAAATATTTGATGGGTCCAAGGAATATTATTAAGTTTCATCCTTTTCTTGTAGTAAATGAAGGAGTGAAACTTTCACAATGTTTACATGCTGGAGTTGAAATTGGAAGTCTTCTGAATGTTTTAGGAATCAATTATATAGGAAGCTCCACCACCCTTCATACTTCCTTTTATTGCACAAAATCTAAGTAGAAGGCCACAATGACATGTTGACAAAACTGTCATTTTTTCATTTGAAAATCCCTCAGCTCAGTCTGGTAACAGGATGTATTTTAGGTCAAAGAGATACACAGTCATGAGGGATGATGTACTGTGACTTAAACCTAAATTTATTGTCATGAAGAATAGTATTTATGAGTATTGGATTCTGGCCAGCCTCAAAAGTTACTTATGCTTTCAAGAAATACAGGATTTGATGTAAAAACAAAACCAAACAAGGAGTGCCTGAGTGGCTCAGTCAGTTAAGCCTATGACTCCGGCTCAAGTCATGATCTCAGGATCCTTGAATTAAGTCTTGTGCTGGGCTCTCTGCTCAGTCGGGGAGCCTGCTTGTCCTCTCCTCTTTTCCTCTACCCTTCCCCCTGCTCATGCTCCCTTTTTCAAATGAATAAATAAAATCTTAAAAACAAAACAACAATAACAACAACAAAAAAAAAACCCCACCGAAATCAAACAAAACACAAATTGGTTGGAATATTCATTCACTGGAAACTTCATCTTTGAAGTGTCAAAGACAAGTGGCTTTGGAAAATTTAAACACCCTCTTTCTTTGTGGAAATATTTTTTAATAACAAAAGAAAGTAAATAAAATAATAAAGGTGCATGGCACATGGAAATCACTCAATATTAGCAATGATGATGATAGTAATGGTAATGGTAGAGTTTCTTTGGTGTCTCTATAATATCAGTCTCATCTCACAGAAACCTTAGGTGTCTCAGTGTGTCTTGTATACTCTATAATCTATTCCTAAGTGTTCTACAAGAATCAGAAGTAATCTTTAAAGGACAGGGGCAATTCTCTTTGGTCTCCTTTGGGAATGGTGAACTAGTACACAACTGATTATTAATGCAGCAAAAAAGCACAAAAATTTTCAACTAATTTGGTTATGTTGACAGAGGCTCTCTTGAAGGTTTTAGAGAGCATTTGATTATATTGTATTACAATATAGGTATGTGCTAAATCATTTTCTAATGAACAATGACGAGTGAATTACTAGTCTCATTTGAAAAGGAATTATCTGAAGCATGGCTCATATCCATAAGAGTTATTTGTTGTCAGATAACTGCAGTTTTCTTTGGGAATAAAGGTAGATGCGATAAAGAGATCATTTCAGGAATCACCCGTGTCTAAGCCTAAACGTCACTTCCTTAAACAAGTCCTCATGAATCCCTAAACTAAATGAGGTCCCTGAATTATAAACTCCACAGCTCCTTTCTTCTTTTTTTTTTTTTTTTTCCTTTCTACCACCTACAAGTGTTTGCCATTCTGTCACAAGATTAGGCTTTTAATTCTCTCATAGACTAGATATACAGCTTCTAAAAAACAGAAAAATAGTTACCATGGTGATACCAAAACATGAGCTGTTTTGGTAAGACTTCAGTGGTTTTATGACTTTCTTGGAAACAATAGAAGTGGCAGAAATTATGCTATGTGACTTCTAGGCCACTTTAGGAAAGGTGATGCAGTTTCCAGCTTAGTTTACTTATGCTCTCACAGTACTCACTACCCTAAGGCTGTCCCTCACAGAAAAGCCACGTAGGGATGAGTCACTCAGCATACTTGGTTTTTAGCCTCCAAACCTAGATGTCAGACATATAGATGGATGAACTTTCAGATGCTTTCATCCCCCAGCCTGGGAAACTTTGCAGCTGAGTCCAGGTCATCCATAACAGTGTCAAGCTGGTCCCCACTCTACCCTTTCTAAATTCATGAACCTCAGAATTATTGAACATAATATGATTGTTGTTTTAAGTCATTACATTTGGAGACAATTTGTTATACAGCAACAGTAACTGCAACACAGAGGATAATGGAGAGATGCAAGAACATTTTAATTTGGATAAAGTTGAGTTTATTCCAAGAATGCAAGGTTGGTTTAAAATTTACTACCATTTACCAGACTAGCAGAATGAAGGAGAAAAACCCCATATGATCATTTCTATAGATGCAAAAAATATTTGATAAATACTATCATTTTAAACAGGACATTCGATAAGTATTATCATCTCACAAGAACCCAAGAGCCTTCCCTTAGATATGTTCTTCTCTAATTGTCTTTTACTCCTGTTTCTCTTCATTCAAGATTCAAATCCCCCAAGAGAAAACCTGATTGACCTTTTGGTTATGTTCACATTCCTCCAATGAGGTAAGAGAGTTATTCTGGTTCCTGTTGCACAAAAAGTGGACTAAATATTAAAACTAGGCAAAGATAAGAGATGATCACTTCAAAATTTATTTAAATAAATATTCATTTGAATAAATCAATGGACTACTGGGTTCAGAAGCACAGAATCATAAAACTAAATTCATGTATTCTGAATTATAAATGGGTCACTGTGATTGGAAAGAAGGATATAAGTGAGAAAAATTACTGGATATAAAAGAGCAGAGGTAGACAGGAACCAGATCTCAATGGCCTGTTAGCCCACATTGGTAACATAGATTTAATTCTAAAGCACTAGGAAATCACTGAAGCATTTAAAGCAGAAGGGACATGAACTAACGTGTGCTTTAGTTAAGAAAGAGCATGCTGGTCCGTGAAAAGAATGAATATAAGAAGAAGAAACCTCAAGCACAGAGATTAGTTGTAATAATCCAGGTGAGTAATGAAGAGGACCTGAATTAATTGGTAATGGAATGAAGAGAACGGGACAGACTGAATTGCAATTTATAAGGTACATTCCATGAGGCTTAGCATCTAGCTGATTACCTAGAAATAAGAGAGGATGAAGAATCAAGGCTGACATGTGACAGACTGGAGGGTGAGTCTACTTAGCAACAGAGGGGATAGAAGAGAAGGATGGGTAAATGAGAAAAGGTAAAGATAATGGATCCCTTCTATCTACTTTAAGTTACCTGTTGGTCGTTACAATGAAGATCCTCAGTAGACATCTGGATATCTAGGTCTGTTTTGAATTTAGGTTTAAACTAACAAGTGGTGGAACAACTATTTAAATAGTTACTTTAGTCTGGGACTTTCCCTAACCCTTTTCTCCATGAATACAACTGTTTTTTCTTTAAGATGAGGTTCTCAAACATCAATTCTGAGCAGTTTTACCTGTTAAGACTCCCTACACCTTAAGAGAAATGAAAGGCACTTTCTATTCTTCTCTACTGGGCTTTCCTTAGTACATTCAGAGCCAGAGCTGTCCATATTTGAATCTAACATGGAATTAGCACAACGATTTATATTCATCCAAACTCTATAAGGGCAAGGATTAAGGCCTAGCACTTTTCTTCCTAGGTGATGAGATATGATAAATATTTGGTGAAAGAAATAATGAAATAATGAATGAATGAATCTGTGAACAAAAAGACTCATAGCAACCCAGTATCCTTAGTACTTCTAATACCTGACACATAATAGGTACCCAATAAATAATTTTGATTATGAAAGACAAATAACTATAAAATTCCTACTTTTCATAATAAGTTTATAAATACAGGTGAACTGTAGGCATTTTTTTTTTAATGTGGGAAACAAAGGCAGAATAAAAATTATTAAACTTCCTTACTACCTGGAACCCACTGAGAAGTCCTTAAAACAGGCAGTGACATTCCTCTAGGGAGTCAACTGACTCAATGTTAATACTTTGCTAATGGCAAAAGGCAATCCTAGCCCAACGCCCCACACCCATCAGTATCCTGTAAGCCTACTTTAACGTCTAAAAATTCCTTTGGAAACTTTATCTCTAACCGCCCCCCCCATACATTTTGCTAATCATCCCCTAAGCATATGGCCCACTGATATACATCTGAAGGGTTTTATGACTAAGGCTTTATTAGATGGTAATCAATGACGTTTTCCCAACAATAGCTAGCCCCCTCAAGGTCCTGGAAACCTTGATTCCAATATTCCTCAGAGAGTTAAGCTATGCTTAACCACCTCCTAACTTGAAAGTATATAATGGGCCGCTCCCCCCGACCCCATTGCATCTCCTTCTGCCCACATGCCCTGTCCCTGTGCTTTAATAAAATCCCCTTTTTGCACCAAAGACATCTCAAGAATTCTTTCTTGGCTTCAGATTCAAACCCTAATGTCTTTCCTACATCATTTTTTATTCTAATTCCCAACATTGTCTCTCCTTTCCTAGAAACACTATATATATTTATATTTTAGGTGAAGGGATACACTGAGCTTTATGCATCATATTTTAATAATATACATTATACCAGCAATATGCTTTATACCCTTCCTGCCCTTATGTGTCATTTGCCCATCATTTCAGGGTACTAGGATTTTACAACATTCTTTTGCACTCCATTGTAACACTGGCCACTAACAGGTACTCAACTCTTTTCTTCATTATTTTACACTTTAGCTATCAATAATATTGAGAAATAATGACAAGTAAAAAGCTAAATGGCATTCTAATTCACTCTGGAAGTGGCTCTTTAAACACTCATCATCTGGCTAATGCACCATAAGGGGAAATGTACAGCAAGTGATGCATTTCCTAGACACTGGCTAGCCATTGAATCTTGCTACATTTATAGGCACAATCCTGATTTTACCTTCCTATATTCTCCTTGTGGTGGGAGACTGCTCATATATGGGATTATATGAGAGGATGGGTGTATTTGCAGGTATAATATTGTTGGAGAAAAACAGACCGAACATAATGAACTTTCCAAGTAAAATGAGGCTGTTCTATTAGTATGATTTTTGAAATGGGAATTCATAGTGATCCTCCTCAAATCTGTTATAAATATTATAGTCTTTAAAAGCAAAGGATACTGCTTTCACTTTTTGTTTTGTTTTCATGCCTCAAGTTCTAATTTTGAAGGTGATGCTTGTACCACATGTTTATGAAATTTTGTTTCTTAAATTAGTCTCATGTTCTTTATATCAATCATTGAAAATTCAACATTAATGATGCTTTTTTTTTCCCCCCCCAAATAGCCTTTATATCTTTTCTGCTGCTTTTAATCTCTGGGTGGCTAGTAAAATACATTTCAAACCTTCCTTTGAGTTGAATTTCATACAAGTATCAATAAAGTTCAAAATGAAGCCATATGAGTTGAATTCAAGGCTTTAGTTGAAAATCTTTGAAATAAAGTTTCTAAACTTTTTTTATCTTCATATATTTTCAGAATTGTGTAATGTGTTCTGTGGGACTGAATTTGCAGAAATTAAATCTCCATGTGGTGTTTATCTATTGAAAAAAAAAAGACTTACATGGAATAATTATTTCCAAATTGTTCTCTGACTGAAATTATTTTTTTCTTAAATAGGAGTTAAAATAATTCACTGAAATTAGTACCTGCTCTGTAATCAAAAATACGAATTTAAAGCACATATCAGATAATTATATTAACTTACGGAAGTTAATTAACCTATGAACCTCAATTCTTTACCTATAAAATGGCACAACTCTGTCACACTGTAAAAATTAAGGGAAATGTCATTAAAAAATACTACCATGGTGCTAGTTATGTGCCAGGGTAGATTCTAAAGTTTTTATATATACTAATTTATATAAATCATGTGTATTTTATACACATATAATTTTTAGATTAGGATCTGGTATACATAATCAGGATAAAACCAAGTAGCCAATAAGGAAATTTTGTGACTTTTTGAATCTATAAATCACATGAGAATTAAATAATATGATAAATGATGTTTGGAGAATAAAACACTAAACCCCATTTTTTTTTTTTTTCAGTATTAGGTAGGTATAAACACATAGTTCTTGTTATTCATGAGTGATCCTTAGGTACCACGAAAATTGACAATTATTGATTCTTTGATATAAAGCTCATCTAGAGAGCTTAAAAACCCCAGAGTGGCTCAGGATGCTTAGGATTGGAGAAAAAGATGAATGCAGGATGAGATCTGCAAGTAATTTTAATGCAAATTTCCTGAAGACCTCTAACACTCACCCTTTGCATTGCTGTGGCCAGAACATGGCTGCAAGCATGAAAACAAACAAAAGGTCTCCTCCTGGTTAGCAGGTTTGTGGATAACACCTGCAAAAAGAAAGGCTCCTATTCGATCAGTGTTCCAGGTGCTCGCTTCGGCAGCACATATACTATCAGTGTTCAGGATGGGACTATTGAATATAATGATTCAGTTGTGAAAAGTTAGAAGTTTTCTTTGTTTGGTTTTGATTTTGATTACTTAATTTTTCAAAATGAACCCAGAAAATATGTGTGAAACTTAGAATATAACACATCTTATTATTTTAAAAACAGGATTTGGTTATCAAAATGTCATACTTACAAGAATTAGAAATCACCTGTCTCTCTTCTATTCCTGAGGATTTTGAAAAACATACAAAGCAATAGAAACTATTCTGATATCATTTTTATACAGCCTGTGTCTTATTATTCATTATTGGGGATTTATGTTTGCCCTTGGTGCCTGAAAATTCCTTTGATTACTTGCTGAGCAATTATCTTCTTTAGCAATAAAAAAGGAAATGATAAGGATGAGAAGTGTAATTCAAATTAACTATTTTTCTTTTTCACTAATTTTTAACACTTTCAGCAATTTCTGTTGCTAAATGGCCTGAGCTTCCACTTAATGCTACCTAGCAGATGTTAACAGAGATAGTAATAGTTAGACTCATGGAAATACAACGTTCCCATGTGCCCAGAATCTTATTCCTGAATAAGTTTCTAAAAACATAGAAATTGAGGGGCATTTCTCTCAGTCTGTTTTCACATAGAACAGAAGCATAAAATCCTGAGGACAGAGAATGTAGATCAGAGGTCAGTTTGACGTGCCACAGTTGTAGAACCCAAAGGCAAGTTAGTGCTGTTATGCCCCCCAAAAAATGGGTCCGTGATTAAAGGAGTGAGACTGATATAAAGCGAAGGTCAAGCAAAGCTTTATTTCACACCAAGCATCAAGAATCAAACTGAGCGGCCAGGGCCGCGCCTCTTACAGAGAGGGCGACCTTTCTCTGTTTCACAGACTAGCTTTTAAGGGCAAAGGCCATGTGGTCGAGCCTGGCCATACACAGGTGGCCAATGAAACTGTAACACACAGAGAAAGCTGCACAGTCATGCTAGGTGACCAATTGAATTACAATTTACCCTAGTAGACGGTTGAACCAGCCTATCACCTTGGTCAGAAATGGCGCCCAAAAGGTGCCCAAAGGGCGGGGCCCATACTCCTTGGTAACTAGGGAGACAGTATGCATCCCCCCACTGATGGATGTCTCCACCTCACCTGACCCACCCTCTTGTGTCTGGGCTTTGTTACCTGGAGCTGGTTTCCAGGACTTGTCTTTAAGTAAATCCCCTGGGGGAAGGGGAACAGGGACAGTTTAAGGGTTAAACAACAAGGTTATTGTTTAACCTCAATGGAAACCTCTGGCTAGACAGGTCCTTACAAGTGCCAGGGGAAGGATGAGTGATGAATCACTCCTCCCACTTGATTGTGCTCATTTCACATGCATAGTTGATTAAGTTTTAGAATATAAGTGAGGTTCAGTGGGGTGCAGTCCAGAGCTGATGACCAAGACCAAATTCTTGAGACGTCTTTGGTGCAAAATGGTGCTTTATTAAACCACGGGACCTGGACCCATGGGCAGAAAGAACTGCTGTCAAATGTTTGTAAGGGGTGGCTGATTATGTACAATGGGGTTGGGGGAGGTAAGGAAAAGGGAGGTTTCAGAAGAACTTTCATATGCTATAGAGGACCTACAAGATACCAGAGTCCTTGCCATTGTCAAATTAAGGTGGTTTTTCCCCTTTAGCAAGACATTAAGATAGTTGGGAGATTCCGGAAGAATGTCACACCTGTCCCACCCAGGAGTGGGGTGGGGTGGGAGGGAGGTTGCAGGGTGTCAGCACAGTGCTTAGTCCTCAGCCAGCCTTCTCTTCCCTCATTACCGTCCGTGGATAAATTCTGGATAATCTGGATAAATGTTATTTGTCTGGTACACATTTTAATTTTTGAACCTCAGTTTCCTCATTTGCAAAATAGTGTAAATAACAACATATATTCTCTTAAAACTTTTGTGTGATAGGCAACTGAGATAATGCATGAGAAACACCACCACAAAAGCAGAAGGCAGGAATTATGGATGCAGATGTATCATGTCTATATTTTAATGAGAATGGTGAAGTGTACAATACAGTTGAATCCCAATACAATTAAATCTGTAAAAAGGTATTATTCCCTACATATTATTCCCTACATATTATTCCATACATAATTTTACCAGAATTATAAACAAAATCTAATTATTAAATCCCTACTATTTTATTGGTATAAAGTTAATTGGTATATAAATATAAAGTTATTTTTTAACTTTTTTTTAATTTTATTTTATTTATTTATTTTTTTACTTTCCAAAATCTGATTTTATTTTCTGAATCAAAAAGAAGTGTATTCACGTTAGATGTAGAATGTTTAACTTTCCATTGATCTCTCTCAAAACACCTTCCTGATATTGTTAACAGTGCTTAGAACTGTAAAAAGTCAACATCCAATACCATGCTTTAAAGAAAAAAGTTTAAATGTAGGATTTATTTCTAAGGAACCCTTCTCAAAGGTCAAGGCATTGGCAATTCTAATTTAAAAGGAATTTTAATCATTATTGGAAATTTAAGTGACAATTGTTTTCAAGAGCTAAAACTCAGATCGCTTTTAAAACAGAAAAAATTTTAATATCTGAGGGACTCCTACCTGGCAATTCCAATTAAACATTATTTTCTACTACCCCCCAAATAACTAAATGCATTATTTTACCTTGGAATAGGAAAATTAAAAAATGGAATTTAAAAATTATTATATATATATATATATATATATATATATATATATACACCATTTTAACGGTTGTGTCTGCTAGCAGAATCATGAAATTAAAACCAAATTCTATATTCAAGGGACAAAAGATAACTGCTCTTTCATTGTTCTAAGAGTCTATCCTATTTGTTGTTGTTTTCTATCCCCATAGATTAATTTCATATCTCAAATTTTTACAACATATGGAACTATCATCACTATTTTTGTATTTTTGTATTTTTTTAAAAAAGTACTAAGTGGTAAACCGAGGACTGCCATTGTTTATAGACACCGCATATTTATTTCAAAAAGGAACCTAAATATGGATGAATAAACAACTCTGAAATGAACTGCCAATGAAACATCTAAAATCCTCACATAGTCAGGGATTTCACACATACTCTTTTGTAGTTAACAGTCTAGTGTGTGTGTGAAAGAGAGAGACAGAGACAGAGAGATGGAGACAGAGAGAGACATGGAGAGACAGAGAAGGAAGAAAGGAAGAAAGCAGGTTTGGCTTCCCTTTTTAGTTGCAATGGATCCTTTTCCATCTGTGATGCCCCATGTTATTTTTTATCAGCTGAATCAATTAGTTCATACAGCAGAATTTATTACCTAGCTTAGTTTTATTTCCGTACACACCTTTCTTGAAAGGAATTTTGTTTTACGTGAATAAACCCCTTTCCTGAGCAAAAACCAAAATGTATATTTTTGTTTTCTGCACTGAGGGGGAAAAGCCCATACACAGAACAGCTATTTATTTGTGTTTGGTGTTTTGTTTGCCACAAAGCAACAATCATAAATAATAGCTAGTAGAGGACAGAGACTCAGCCTTTAATAATATTGTTTTGGGAATACATCACCTAGCATTGAAAATGTCATATAAAATTCATATCCATAGCTGTTTACAGAGGGAAAAAAAGAACAGTTGCACTTTGCAAAGCTAGCACAATTCTCCAAAACATTGAGAAAGATGCCACATGCTCTTTTTTTCACACTTATTTTTGGTATCCGGAGCTATGTTTCAGGGTTATATTGATTTTCATTCTGGCTGTGGTTGATTAATGTTTCAGGAAGGAGTCTGGTGCATTAGTACAGAGCTGAATAGAAATATCAGTGCATTTTCTCAAGCCAAAGTGGGGTAGGGGTTCGACAAAACGGACCCACCTACTGGTTTTATCTGGTAATGCGTTCACACAATAAAATGAATCTTTTTAAAACTGACAACCAAATGGACTGGTTAACAGGAAGCTTGACACTCTTTTCAACACTTGCTATTGTTATTAACGACCTGTCAGCAACTTCTGGCAACCAATAAAATGTTAGTGTTTTGTGAGAACCTTAGTGATCCTTTTTTTTTTTTTAAAGATTTAATCTCTAGGTTAAGTGTGTTCACCTTATAAATTTGCTTCCCAGAAGGTACATTCTTCAGTAATTGCTTTTCCTTGATAAGGATTTCTCACTCATTACAGGAAAACTGCAAATGTAATAGTTAGGGGACGATTCCATTGTAGTAACATTTTTCATCCTGACCCTATTCCCAAGGTTGAGAAATTGCTCGTCAGTTTAATGTTTTCTATTTGCTTCTTTGCCAGCTGTGTTTTTCTATTTTAACAGCTCATTTTCCACCATCCACAATTCCCTTCCTCATATCAGCTTGGCTTTTTCATTATATGACTATTACATGATGCTCACAGATTTCTCTGAACCTATTAAAATGGCCAACATATTGTCAACCAGATAAACAATCACACCTAATTAATGTGACTTGCAAACTCCCACTCATGTCTAAGAAGGAAATACATTTGTAAAAACAACAGATAACCATTTTGACCCATTAGTTATTACTGGGTTTGAAATATTACATTTTATTTAAAGATATTAATGATTATAGTGAATAAAAATACATTTAATAAAAGTCTTAGTAATTCAGTTCAGCTGTAATCAAAGGTTATCTTAATTAGAACTCTGAAAGAAACACTTTTGTTATCTTTGTCTCACATTTACTAAAATTATACAGTTTACAGGGAAAATGATTAAAAATTCAACTTAGAGAAGACTTTAATACTTCAAAGACTAATAAACTTCAGAAAGTTGGTAGTTATATGAGAAACTGATTTGGAATGAATTCTGCGTAGAATAAAAATAAAATGTCCCTAGCATAAAGGTCAAATGTATTTGCTTACCATACCCTTCAGTTGTATAAAATAATGCCACAAGCTTCTTCTTCACTTCAAATGTAAGACAAGTTTTTTGTTTTACTGAAATTAGTGAAAAGCTTTAATTTCTTAATGCTGACACCAAAAAACACAAGTAAGGTAAATTCTTAATCAACCCTTAAAATCATATTGAATGAATGAAATCATATTAAAACTTCATATTGAATGAGGTTCATTAACTATCTCAGAAACATCTCTTCTGGAGCCTGAAGTTTTGATCTTGACCAACTGCTTTCTTGACATGTTCCAAAATTCTTCATGTGATTATCTTTTGGATTTACTGGAATCTCAATTGTCCTTTTTTTTTTTTTTAATAGCATTTTTTTCTTGTGGTTTATTGTCAGCTGTCTTCTAATAGAGTTACAAGAAAGAAAATCTGTATGTTCTTGCATGTCTGAAAATATGTTCATTTGACTTCACACGTGATTATTCTTTAGCTGGGAATAACTAAATAAGTAACATTATTAAAAAATCATTTAATCTAAGAGATTTGAGTGACATTCTTGTGTTCCATTGTTTTTTTTAAGGGGTTCTGAATTTTCTGTTACTATTTTATTGAGATAATTATGGATCCATATGAGGTTGTAAGAAATAATGCAGAAAAACCGTTTACTTAGTTTCTACAACTGTAACGTTTTGTAAAACTATGCTATAATATCACAACCAGAATAAGGGCATTGATATAATCCACCAATCATATTCAGATTTCTCCTGTTTTGCTCATACTCCTGTGTGAGTGTGTGTGTGTGTGTGTGTGTGTTTGCATTTAATTCTATACAATTTTATCACCTATGTAGGTGCCTGCTTCCACCCCCACAGTCAAGACAATGAATAGTCCCAAAGCTACAAGTATCCTTCCTACTGTGATTTTATAACTACAACCAGCTTTCTCTTACCTCCTATTCCTCCTGTCCCCAATTTCTGGACACCACTAATCTGTCTTCCATCTATAAAACTTTATAATTTCATAATGTTATATAAATAGAATCATATAGTATGTAATCTTATGGGATTGACTTTTTTGTTAAGCATAATTCACCAAAATTCACACAATTTGGATGTATCAATAGGTTTTTCCTTTATAGTACTATGTTTAACCATTCACTTGCCAAGGATATCTGGACTAACTCCTTTTTTTTTACTATTGCAAATAAAGATGCTTTTAGCATTTGCATACAAATATTTTGTGTAAGCACAAATTTTCATTTCTCTGGGATAAAAGCCCCTGGATATAAGTACTCGGTCACTTGCAGCATGTTTACCTTTTTTAGACTCTATTAAACTGTGTTCAGTATTGGTTGTACCATTTTGCATTGCCACCAGCGACGTATGAGCAATCCAGTAGTCACATCATCATTCGGTGGCATCATTATTTTCTTACTTTACTTATCTCGATAGATGATATCTCATCATGGCTTTAATTTCCATTTCCATAATGAACTTATGACTTAGAACACTTTTCAACATGCTATTTGTCTTCTATATATTGTCTTCAATGATAAACATGTTCATTCCTTTTGTCGATCTTCATACTGGATTTTTTTAATGTTGAGTTTCAGGATTTAATATATTCTAGATACCAGTGGTCTGTTGGATACATGGTTTACAGATATATTTCCCCAGTCTGTAGCTTTTCCTTTCATTTTCTCCACATGGACATTCACAGAGCAATTCTTGTTTTAGTTTTGATCAGATCCAATTTTTTACTTAATTTTTTCTTTTATGGATTATCCTATTATTATAAAATCTAAGAACTCTTTGCTAAGTCCAAGATGACAAAAATATTCTATTATTTTTTAGGTCTATATTTTTATGTTTTATAATTGATTCTGCATTTCATTTTGATATGCTTTTTGTATAAGATATGGTTTTAAGTCAAGGTTTATTCTTTTGTTCAAATAATATTGAGCTGGATCAAATTACTCCAAGACCATTTGTTGAAAAATCTCTTTCCTCCATTAAATTGTTTTCCAGTTCTATAAAAAATGAATTGAGTATATTATGTGGATATACTTCTGCTGCACTGATCTAAGTGACCATCCCTATAATATATACTGTCTTAATTACTGTCTTAATTATAATACTGTCTTAATTAATAATATATAATAATATATATAATAATATATATAACATAATATCTTAATTACTATTGCTATATATTAAACTTTATTATTATATAGAGTAATCTTTCCAACTTTCTTCTTCTTCACAAGATGGTTTGGCTATTCTGGGGCCTATGAGTTATATAAATTTAGGAATTAAATTGTCCATATCTACAAAAAATCTTGCTGAGATTTTGAGAAGATTTGGATTTACTCTCACATTTACTCTCTGTTTGGAAGAACGGACATCTCTACTGTGCTGAGTCTTCCAATTCATGAACACTACTTATCTCTACATTCTTTAGGTCTTCTTTGATTGCTCTCATCAGCATTTTGTAATTTTCTGTACATGTATCTTATAATGCTTTGTTTTCTTAAGTGTATATCTAAGTATTTAATTTACTTTGGAGTGGTTATAAATGGCATAGTGTTTTTAATTTGTTTCCACAAATTCATTGTGGATATATAGAAATGACATTGATATTTGTTTATTTATCCTGTCTTCTGCAGCCTTATTAAACTGAATTCTTGGTGCTATGAATTATTTGTAGACTCTTTTGCATTTTCCATGTAGACTATCATGTTATACACAAATAGAGATAGATTTATTTCTTGATTTAAATCTGTTTTCTATTCTATCACTAGAAATTCCAGTACTATATTGAGTAAGAGTGGTAAGAGAGGACATTCTTACCTTGTTCCCAACCTTTGGGGAAAACATTTAGTCTTTCATCATTAAGTATGATAAAGGTAAAATTTGTACATGCTTTTTTTCTTTCCAGTTGAGTTAATTCCCCTATAAAATTGCTGCTATAAAGTATCCATAAACTTGCTTGCTTAAAACAGCACATTCATTATCTTAAAGTTCTAAAATTCAGGGGTCCTAAACAATTTGATTTGTTGACAGGGCTGTGTTCATTCTAGAGACTTAAAAAAAAAAAAAATGTTGCTTTGCATTTCCAGCTTCTAGAGTCCCCTCACTTTTCTTAGCTCCTGACCTCTTTCTTTATATTCAGGATTAGCAGAACAGTATATTTGAATCTTTTCTTCAACTTCTCTTTCAATCTTTCTCTGTGTCTCTGCTTTTCCTATCTTTCTTTCATTATCACACTTCATTCTCCAACTCTAATCTTCCTGCCTCCATTTCACAAAGATTCAAGTGGTTCCATTGGGTCTACTCAGTAATCCAGGATAATCTCCCCAGCAAAATCCTTAATTTAATCATATCTTCAGAGTTCCCTTTTCCATATAAGTTAATATACTCATAAGTTTGGGAATTAAGACATAGATATATTTGGGAAGGAGGCATTATTTTGTCTACTCTACATGATACGATTTCTCCCCCTTAGCTTATTAATGGATTATACTGATTGATTTTCAAGTGTTGAATCAGTCTTGCATACCTGGAATAAAGATCACTTAGTCATCTTTTGTCTAATTATTTTTATATATGATTGAATTATATTTGTTAATATTTTGTTAAGCATTTTTAAATATAAATTCATGAGACATACTGGACTATGATTGTGTATATGTGGGTGTACATGTGTATGTTTTGTCTTCGTCTGGTTTTGATATTGTGTTAAAATTGTGTTAATTCTTTTGAAGTTTGGTAGAATGTTCCTGTGATACCAAACTCAAATTAGAAATTCAATTTTTTTATTGGGTACAGGTGAGTCAGATGTCTAATGTACCTTGTTTGAGGCTAGGTAGACTGTGATTTTTGAGGAACTGATCTGTTATTCTGGGGAAAGAGAGAGATTTTATTTTTATTTATTTATTTTTAAAGATTTTAGTTATTTATTTGAGGGAGAGAGTGAGTGAGAGAGATCACAAGAGCAAGGTGAGAGGCAGAGGGAGAAGCAAACTCCCTGCTGAACAGGGAGACCCTTGTGGGACTTGATCCCAGGACTCCCGGATCATGACTTGAGCCAAAGGCAGTCACTTAACCAACTGAGCTACCCAGGTGCACCAGAAAGTTTTGTTTGTTTGTTTGTTTTAAGATTTTATTTATTTATTTGACAGACAGAGATCACAAGTAGGCAGAGAAGCAGGCAGAGAGAGAGAGGAAGGGAAGCAGGCTCCCTGCTGAGCAAAGAGCCCGATGCGGGGCTCAATCCCAGGACCCTGAGACCATGACCTGAGCCAAAGGCAGAGGCTTAACCCACTGAGCCACCCAGGTGCCCCGCACCAGAAAGTTTTAAATTATGAATTCAATTTAGTTCATAGTTTTAGGGTAATCCATATTACCCATAATCCTATTAGTATTAGGGGAGTTGTGGTAGTTTGTGGGGTTTTTTTTTAGGAATTGGTCAATTCTTCTATGTTTTCAAATCAATGTATTTAAAGTTGTTTTCATTAATTTTTTATCATCCTTTTGATGACTGTAGGTTCTCTAGAGATATCCCTCACTACATTTTTAATGTTGGTAATCTTCCCCATTTTTCCTTTGTTTTGCAAGAGTTCTGTCAATTTTGCTGATCTCTTTAAAGAATCTGCCTTTGTTCCATTGATTTTATCATTTTAATGTTTTTCATGTCATTGATTTTTGTTCCTCATTATTTATTTCCTTCCTTCTGTTTATAATCTCTCTCAAACCCTTCAGAAACTGGAGAGGATATTCCCAAATCCATTTTATAAGGTCAGCATCACCCTAATACCAAAAAGGACACTAAAAGAAAAATTACAAGTCAATATCCCTGATAAACATAGATACAAAAATCCTCAACAAAATACTAGCAAACTGAATTCAACAGCACATAAAAAGGATTGTGCATCATGATCAAATGTAATTTATCCCTGGTATGCAAATATGATTCAACATACACAAATCAATAAATATGATGTACCATATTAACAGAATGAAGAAAAAAGTCAGACGATCATCTCAATAGATGCAGGAAGAGCTTTTGACAAATTCAACATTGTTTCATGATAAAACTCCCAGAAAACTGGGTGGAATGTATCTCAACATAATAAAGATCTTACATGACAAGTGCACAGCTAACATCATACTCAGTGATGAAAAGCTAACAGGTTTTCCTTTAAGATCAGTAACAAGACAAAGTGTCCACTCTCACTGCTTCTGTTCACTGTAGTACTAAAAGTCCTAGCCAGACAAACCATGTAAGAAAAAATAATTCAAAAGCATCCAAATTGGAAAGGAAGTAAAACTGTGTCTCTTGAGGCTTAGTCTATTTCTGTGGGTTGTAGTTGCTATGACAATTTGATTTTCTGGCTTTTTCAGTGTTATTTTAAACTGCTTCATTTATCTGATGCCATTGGGGCATCCACCAGCCATTACTGGTGGTGCCTAAGAGGACAGAAGGGTTTACCCCAGACCAAGCTTCCAGATATCTCTTCAGTAGGGAGGAACAGGGGATCCTCCTTCCATTTCCCTTCACACTTCCTGCCATCACTCAACATCTGCCCATAGTCTCTGGGCAGGAGAGAATTTCTGGCCCAAGGGGACAAAGAAGCTTCATGGTCAGCAGTAGATCTACTAATGTAGTATTTCTCTCCTGTTGGCTCAGCCAGCCTTCCTTGATATCTTTCAGTGGAGAAGGGCAGTTTCAAGCCTGACAGAGAAGAGAACCTCCCTTAGCTGTTTATTTCTGGTAGAACTCCCAACTTATCCCCCTTACAGTTGGTATCATGAGAGCACTCATTCCATCAAGCAAAGGAGTGAGTTTACCTGAGCAATCTTCTGTTGCTAGGTAGAGGGTAGGGAAATATCAGGTCTGGGTGGTATTCTGTTGAGTAGGAGCATACAAGATTTCCTGCCTGTATACTGTCCTACCAGTTTGAAGGTCCCAAACCAGCCTTTCAGAGTTCTCCCTTTGTTGTCTTTTGTGCCTTTTATAGGGATTGTGCAGTTGTGCTTAGCAAGGAAGTTTAGGGAAAAACAGGGCTATACCACCTTGCCCAGGCTGAAATTCTTTAAGTCTCTTTTACTTTTGTCTTCCCTTGTTACTTTGAAATTTTACTAGTGCATGTCTAGGTGTCAATTTTAAAATTTATCTTCATCTATTCTGGGTAAACACTTAAATTTAAGGCTTATGTTTTTGTCTTTTTTGTTTAGTTTTTGAGCAGCAGGAATTTTCCTTCCATCATTTGTTAACTTTGTCCAATACATTTTACCTATTCTATCAGCCTGAAACTCACTACTTGAATATTGGCCTATCTGTACTGATTATTTATATTTCTTAAATTTTTTTCCTGTGAGGTTTACTGTATCTTTATCATTTTGCTGTATATTCTAGGAATGTGACCATTCTATTCAGATACCTGTATACATTTTCTTTCAATTTGCAACTGAATTTTAATCTCTAAGAATACTCTTTCCCCTTATTTTTTTGTAACATCATTATATCGTTTCTATAAATCAATGGCTTTGAAAACTTCTGTAAACCGATTATAGGTTTTAAGTTCTTTTCTGTTCCCCAGTTTATCTCTTATTTCTCCATGATTTCATTTTTTGTACATTTTCTCTTGTATTTTATTTTTATTCTGTTGCTGTTTTGAGTCTCTTTTGTTAAATGGATAATACATGGCTATTTACCATAGAGCTTAGTGATTGTTAACTTGATATATGAGAGCGGCATTTTCTTCCATTTACAGTAAGTTAGGTTTGCTGTGGTTTCTCAAATGCTATAATGATGAGAACAACAGCAGCTCCCCACAGGTTTCCTCAATTCTTCAGAGACTACCTCTATCATTTTTAGTCCTGGGGCTGAAGGCTAGGCTGAATGGTATTTTTCACTTACATAGTGTCCGAAAAGATATACCTATTTTCTTTATTAAACTTCAATCAATTCCCATTTTTAGCCTCCTTCACACCTTGGCCCTACAATAAACTGCTGAAGAGAAGCCCAGAGCCTTTTCTAGGTTTGCCCAGACAATCTGCATTCATGACATCCTGACATCTTCCTTCCTCTCTGCTTCATCCATTAGCATTCTCAGAGTCCAGCTTCAGAAACATTTAAAAACTCTCATCTTACTTACGAAGACTCCTTTGTTTCTCTTTGCTGTTGTTGCTCTGATATCTTTCTATTATTTCTATGGAGCACTGGGTGTATGGTTGAGAGATAATGGGATGTAAATGCTTGTGCTAGGTCTTCCATCTTAAATTGCAAGCCTATATATAAAGTGCAAGTGTTAAATTACATTTATTATAAAGATACATTTGCCAGCAGAGAAAATCCTTTGAGCATGATATTTACCAATAATTTCTAGAAAAGAGAACAAAAATGTTATTGTACTATTTTTTCCATGACAACTGAAATACAGCAACAATTTCCACAAAGGGTTAAAAGGGAAAGTAGACACTGGATTATCCTAAGGTCCTACAGATATTTTATCTTTAGAAATCTACTTTTGGGGGCACCTGGATGGCTCCGTCATTAAGCATCTGCCTTCAGTTTTGGTCATGATCCCAGGGTCCTCAGATCAAGCTCTGTGGGGCTACCTTCTTGGAGGGACACCTGCTCCTCCCTCTCCTACTCCTTCTGCTTGTGTCCCCTCTCTCACTGTGTCTCTCTGTCAAATAAATAAATAAATCTTTTAAAAAAAGAAAAAGAAATCTACTTTTGATCTACTTTGTATTCATATAGAATAAAATATTTCTTTAACTTATAAAAATTATTTTTCCCTGATTTTATTAGGTTACTTATATATTTATTATTTATTTATTTATTTGACAGAACAAGATCACAAGTAGACAGAGAGGCAGGCAGAGAGAGAGGAGGAAGCAGGCTCCCTGCTAAGCAGAGAGCCCGACTCGGGGCTTGATCCCAGGACCCTGAGATCATGACCAGAGCCAAAGGCAGAGGCTTTAACCCACCGAGGTGCACCTATATTTATTATTTAAAAAACTGAAACATTTAAAGAGTGCCACATTAAATACTTTTTAATTTTTTTATTGTGTTACATTAGTCACCATACAGTACATCATTAGTTTTTTATGTAGTGTTCATTGTTTGCATAAAACATTAAAAATTTGAATATTTGTTTGAATACTATGTCTATCCATAATATGAAGGACTTTAGATAAGAAAATGATATCCTCTTTTATATTTATATATATGTGTGTGTATATATATACATGTTATATATATATATTTTTTTTTTTTTTTAATTAGACTCAAATGTTTCTACTATTTGATTTGCCATTGACTACAAGTGTGACTAAGAGAAGTCATTTTATCTTCTTAGGTTCAATTTTTTTCCAGAGAAAAGAAGTGACTATTCTGGGTAACTATGCGTTTTCTCAGGATTTTACATTTTATGAAGTTTATGTTTTGGTCTGTATGTGCAAAGTCTATGTTTGGAACTTCAGCAGTAAAACTGAGGAATTTTTAGTTTCAGTGTTCTACCTCATTTGGCTAACATTTACATCAGTGAAATATTTTGGACATTCTGGAGTTTTTTAAAATGTCACTCAAATATTTAATTAACTTCAATAAATGTTATTGAGTCTTTATTTTTGGCAAGGCATTGAACTTATTTTATGAATAATGCCAAAGGCAGTTTAGAGGCAAACACAATATAAAGATCAAATATACATTGGGAAATACATATATTAAGAAAGTACATGGATGCGCCAAAACCATTTTAAAATTTATACACACAAAAAAATTGAAAACCAGTGTGTTAATTTTGAAGGACTATGTGTGATAGATACTTCAAGGTACATACTACATATCCATTCTCATTTTTTTCCCAATTAAACTCTGATATTTTTTAGGATGATAATGCACCCAGCAAAAATTATTCAATCTTCTAGATTCCCATGCTACTAAATTCATATAAAGGACCCATTAGACCAATTAGATATAAGCTTCAGTCTACTGGGTAGTACTTCCAAAAAGCTGTTGATATCTACAAAAAGCATCAAACTTGGTACTTTTTTTTTGCTTTTTACTTCCTCCCTCTCTCCTTCACTCCTTTCATTCTCTGTGTTCCTTCCTTCCTTCCTTCTTAAAAATAGATACAGCAGTCAATCTCCCAAGCATAAGGCAACAAACAACAAGTAAGGATACTGGAAAACAAAGACAAAACCACCCTTGGAAACTGATTATACCATATCAGCTCTGTTCTCCTTTATATCTGAGGCTTCCTGATTAATGAGAAAAAAAGATCTCCATTTAGCTATATCTTAGCTGTATCTCTATCATGTGAAGCTGAACATTTTAATTATGCAGTTTTTTCATTTTCCAAATAAACACATGCTGATGAAATGACATATGAAGAGTATAGTATTAAAATGATCTGTTTTTATGGTCAGTAAGCACAGTCAGATGACAACTATGTTACACAAATTCAACTAACACTATATTTTAAAACTTCTCAGAGAAGTGGCAAATGCTTGCTAGGAGGTGTCATTTCTAAATATAGGTAACAGTATTACCAAATTAGTGAAATTCACAGCTTTAGAAAAAATAAAAGTAGACATCTAATCACTATACAACTTGACCTTAAGGATAAAGAGCAGTTCTTTAGGTGGTCTAAATATGGAAGGGAACTTGAAGTAGGGGCAACATGTTCAAATATATAGACATAGAATTGTACAATATGTTTAAAGAATGTTAATCATTCAATAATTGTCCTTCCTAGTAATGTATAAACTCTGAGCACAGTGGAGAGCTAGTAAATTGAGTTCTCTTAGCACCTAGTACTGTACCTGGTACATAGAAATTGCCCAGGCTATTTATGAAATAAGTGAGTAGATAAGTGTATTTATGAAAAATTCCATATAGTGTGGAGGTGGTAAGGGGAAAAAAGATATGGTATATATTAATTCTTATTTAATGATTACTTTTTTCTTGGTTGTGTCTCTCACAACCAGATTCTTATTATTTAACATGATGAGAAAAATCATCTCAGGAAGGCTATCTTTCTGTGAAAGATAAAGCTATATGTCTACATACATCCAACATTAACAAATGAGAATAAATTGTAGGAGTTTACTAAACATGTAATATCGGCCATATTAGATATCATAGAATTAAAAAAAATGTTAGATTAATAATTACTTAACTCACTAGATTACATCATTAAGATTTTAGTAGTTTATGCAATTTTTTTTTAAGATTTTATTTATTTATTTGTCAAAGAGAGAGAGAGAGAGCGAGCACAGGCAGACAGAGTGGCAGGCAGAAGCAGAGGGAGAAGCAGGCTCCCCACAGAACAAGGAGCCCGATGTGGGACTCAATCCCAGGACGCTGGGACCATGACCTGAGCCGAAGGCAGCTGCTTAACCAACTGAGCCACCCAGGCGTCCCTACGCAATTTTTTAAATAATTGGATGGTACCAGAAATAAGAGATACAAATTTGAAATGTTTCAAAAAGAGGTGGCTTAATGAACTCATATTTAAGAAATACATGTGACTACTACCAGATCAGATAAATTATTTAAACTAAATAATTTAGAGATTTGACCTTCTTAATTTATATAAATATTTCTTGCAAGATAACATATATTCTTAAAAATTAAATCTGTCTGTCTAGCCAATCTCCATTCTGAATTATGGCTTACTTTTACATAAAGTCATAAAAATTGTATTCTTCCAATTTCTATTGGTAATCAACTGTGACATTAAATGGCATAAATCTTTGTTCAATTCATTTCCTGCTTCCTCAAAGAAATGAAAATAAAGTACATCTAAAAATGGTGATTACAACAAGCACAAGAGATTCTAACTTTTTTGCTAAGTTCTTAGAACTTTTGACTTAAATTTAAACCTTCCCTGACATTCATCTGTAGCAATAGAAGAAAACTTGCTTCATTCTTGAGCTAAAAATGACTGTTTAAGACAAATTTTTTTATTATTTCAGATCAATTTGAAAAGCATCATTCATACTCCTGTGTTTTCTAGCTCAAACCTCAGGCAACACTAGTGACTGTAATAGTCTAATGTAAGGGTACTGGGCAGCCAGAGAAAATGAGTCCAGACCAGTAACTCTTCTGAGACTAACTCATTCTATTGCACTGAGTGTATTTCTAGAACAATCTCTATCTAAAATTTTTCTTACATATAAAAGTTAAATTATGCATGATATCTATGATGGGGAGATAATCTGTAGATTTGTGAATTACTTTCTATTGTACTCTTGAATCTGAAAGATTTTTAAAATTATAAACTATAGAGTATTTTTTAAAGTGAAATTTCAAACATGTCAAAATGCTTAAGGAGTATAATTAAACCTCTAACATATATCAGATGTTCAAAAATTATTAAGATTTCTTTTTCTCCATTGTTATTAAAATGTATTTACCAAAAATTTAAGGGAAATCTCAGAACTTAAATACTTTACTCCTACATACTTCAATTTGCAGTTTTTTTAAAAAAATAAGCAATTTGTTACAAAACCACTCTGTTCATATGACATACACACAACAATAAATCTTTGGAATCATTAAATACCCAGTTCAGTCTTGGACAACCATTTAAGATAGGGTAAAAAAAGGATAAAAGATGTATTAAGAAAGGAGCAAAAATGCAACCATAAAAAATGCTCAATTAAAAAAGTCAGAAGAGTGGAAGACTAAATAAGACCCCATAAGAAGGATAAGAAATAGAAAAAAAGCAACACATATTTTAGATATTAATCTAACTATGTCAATATATGTTGTCTACAAGAATCTCACTTTAAATTAAAATTAAAATTAAATCAACAATTAATAACCTTCCATAACAGAATGCACTAGGCCCAGATGTGTTCACTGGTGAATCTACCATATATTTAATGAAGAAGTTATACCAGTTATCTACAGTCTCTTTCAGAGGACAGAGAGAGGGAATCCTTCCTAACTCATTCTATAAAGCCAGTATTACTCTAGTATCAAAACCAGAAAAAGACATAATAATAAAAACTTGATGGGCGCCTGGGTGGCTCAGTGGGTTAAGGCCTCTGCCTTTAGCTTAGGTCATGATCCCAGGGTCCTGGGAATAAGCCTGCATCTGGCTCTCTGCTCAGCAGGGAGCCTGCTTCCTCCTCTCTCTGCCTGCCTCTCTGCCTACTTGTAATATCTGTCAAATAAATAAATAAAATCTTAAAAATAAAATAAAATAAAATAAAAACTTAAAACTAATATATCTTATGAACATAGGTGTAAAAATCCTTAACTTTTATGTTAGCAAATCAAATCTGACAATGTATAAAAAGAATTATACATCATGAACAAATGGAATTTATCCCAAGTATGCAATATTGGTTTGACATTTAAAAATCAATCAACGTAATCCATCATATCAGCACGTAAAAGAAGAAAACAACATGATCATATAAATAAATTCAGAAAAAGCATTCCGCAAAATTCAAAAACTATCCATGATAAAAACTCTCAACAAACTAGTAATAGAGGGAAACTTCCTCAACTTGATAAAAAATATTTACAAAAACCTACAGCTAACATCTGCTCCATTCTATTCTAGTTTCTTATCTCATATACCCTTGCATTAACCCCCCAAAATAAAATGGAAGAAAGACTTCCCTTCCCTTATCTTAAAAAGTCCCCATATATATAATATCCATAGGAATCACTGGCCTCTCACTTTAGTAATCAGATTTTGTTTGCTTTCTGCTGGAATATCCAAATAATGTACACTAGGTGGTATTGGGTGAATAAGAAAAGCCATATATAATATAATATAATATAATATAATATAATATAATATAATATAATATACAATATAACAAAAATACATTCATAATTTAGAGTTGCTAAAAATGACATTTCAAATCAATGGAAAAATAAGTGTGGGGAAAACTTGGTAGTCATATGTTTTAAAAAATAATGACAGGTATACTCTTTACTCTTCACATTAGAATTAATTTCAGGAGCAAGAAAAATTTGGATATAAGAATGGAACCATCTATTTTATCAGTAAGATAAAATATCAGTAAGTTCAGCTACATAATGAAATTTATAGAAAGACCAAACATATTATGCCACTCATTTCACAGTCTTTTTTCTAATATATAAAGAGTTTCTAAATATCAGTAAGAGAAAAATCAATAATAATAGAAGAAGGAGCACATGCTATAATGAGATTGCTCAGGGAAGTAAAATGCAAAGGAATCTTAAGGGATGAGAAATGTTTATTCTTAATCATAATAAAATAAATATAAATTAAAATTATACTGATACCATTTTTTTCTCCCTCATTATTGGTGAAGACTACAAAGCCTGACAACATATTGTATTGAAAGAGTTTAGGTAAAACAGACTTTCTTTTACATTATTGGGGGATGAGAAATAAGAACACCCCCCCAAACAACCTAAATGTCTATCAATAGCAGAATGATTAAATAAATTGTGGTGCTTAATGCAATAAAGTTTTATGTAGCTATTTAAAAATATATAAGAAAGTTTTGCACAAAATGAAATAAAATTATTTTCAATACATATTATTAAGTAAAATTGTCAAGCTGTGCAATTGTGTATATAGTATGATGGGTTGTGTGAAAGAAAAGGAGGTATACATGTATGTATATGCACATTTGGTTATATAGACATAAAATATGTGTGGAAAATAACCATTGAAAATGATAATACAGGTTGCATTCAATGACAGAAAGTATATAATTGGAGATCAGTGATGTTAAATGGACTTCTACACTGTTATATTAAAATATATTTAAATATATTTAGAATTTGAACTATGTGTATTACATCAACAAAAATATTAGTTATAAATTTACAAGTTTCAAGTTTGATATTTGGAAAGTCCAACATACCAGCAGTCATAAATTTTTTTTTAACATTTTATTTATTTATTTGACAGACAGAGATCACAAGTAGGCAAAGAGGCAGGCAGAGAGAGAGGGGGAAGCAAGCTCCCCGCTGAGCAGAGAGCCCAACGCAGGGCTCGATCCCAGGACCCTGGGATCATAACCCGAGCCGAAGGCAGAGGCTCCAACCTACTGAGCCACCCAGGCGCCCCCCAAAATGGTTTTATCACACTGGAAATCTAATATTCAAACTGGTATATTCATTTGCTTTTCTGCTTCCCTCTTCCACATTTAAAGAATTTCTGTTATTATATCAAGCTCACCCACATAATCCAGGATAATCTCCTGATTTTTTTTTTTTTTTCAAGATTTTATTTATTTATTTGACAGAGAGATCACAAGCAGGGAGAGAGGCAGGCAGAGAGAGAGGAGGAAGCAGGCTCCCTGCCGAGCAGAGAGCCCGATGCGGGGCTCGATCCCAGGACTCTGAGATCATGACCTGAGCCGAAGGGAGCGGCTTAACCCACTGAGCCACCCAGGTGCCCCATAATCTCCTGATTTTATGTTAGCTGATTAGCACTCTTAATTCCATTTGTAAACATAATTCTCCTTTACCATGCAACATAACATTTTCACAGGTTCTGTGAATTAGGATGTAGACATCTTGGTAGGGCCAATATTCTGCCTCTCACAATAGACAACTTTTGGGAAATATCTGTACTTTGCTCATGTGTCAAATGGAGATACCACAACCTTAAAAACAATTTGGTCTTGAGCTCTCTCTGCTTTGTAATTATGAATTATGCTATCTTAGACAGTATAGGGTTAGGAGTCAGAGAGGTGCAGCTACCAACCACAGGTAAGCCTGTCACCTTTCTGAGATGTGACCTTGAGATATTGCCTTCAATTTTCTTAGCTTTGATTACTTACATTCTAATCTGGGAATAAAAGTATGTACCTCATGGATCCATTGTGAGAATTCAGTGAAATGATGTATATGAAACTCAAACACACAATAATGAAACTATTTCAATTTAATAACATGGACGAATCTAAAAACTTAATGTCAAATAAAAAATTGTGGAATACACACATAAATTGCACAGGAGAAGGACTCATGGAAAAGCATATGAACAATCTCTTGTTACTGAAAATATTCTGCTTGTTTTTTTGTTTTTTGTTTTTTTTTTTTGTTTTTCCCCAAGATTTCTTTATTTGAGAGAGACACAGAGAGAAAACAATGACAGAGAGTGGAGGGAGGTGCAGAGGGAGAGAATCTTCAAGCAAACTCCCCACTGAGCATGCAGCCCACGCAGGGCTCAATCCCATCACCCATAAGATCACGACCTGAGCCAAAAACAAGAGTCAGACCCTTAACCAACTGAGCTTCCCAGGTGCCCCAAAAATATCCTAATTCCTAAGTCAGGGGGTGAACTCACAAAGGATTAATTTATAGTTTTATTACGATATTCTAAACTTACAAATAGACTATCAACATCTATCTATCCTTTTGGGTCTACCAAATGCTATGAAAGAAAATTTTAATTAGTAAATTTTTTTTAAGAATTCAAGTACCATGATTAGAATGAATAATTATAAAATGGTAAAGGAGAAATGTCCATTTATTATGTAAAAATAATCACTGTACCACCTTCCTAATACATAAGTTAACCTATTAGTTATTTAAATACAATGAGAATAAGATTCTCTGATCTAATAGCAGTAGGAAATTGGATAAAGGCATCTGGTCTGAGAAATGTTGATTCTATTCATTTAAATCTTTTCAATTAAAGCGGTTTTCATTAAATTATCAATACTTCTCTTGATCCTAATTTCCTCTTTTGGATTAGATCCTACAGTCCAGTTCACTCTGGTAAATTTTATTGAGTTTACCCTACAGTAAATCCTTGTGAGTGAAATCAGCATACACTTCAAATGAGGAAAAGAAAAATGAACCTGAAGAAAATTGACCTGCATCCTTCAACTGACTTTGAAACAACCACAGAGCATTTTAAAAATCAAGTTTAGAACTATTTATCTCAGTGAGAAACCTAGAAAGAAAATGCTTTTTACACTAAAAGAAAAAAAAAAAGCTAGCTCCAAACTAACCTACAGATTAAAAGCTTTTTATCAATAGAAAAGATCTAATTACTATTGTCAGGATTGTCTTTTATTGTAGCACCTCAACACTCAAGAGACGATACCATCTGGGTGGATTTCAGTCAGATGGTGAAGGTAACCTAGCAGAAATGTCAGCAATAAAAACTGCTTTCTCAAATCTTTCTGATTATATACTCTAGCATAAATTCACTAAGAGTTATTAGGGAAACCACTGAAGCTCATTCATTGATCCTTGAAAAATTTCATCCTGAAATCCACAGATTAAAGTCTATTCTAATCTGATTCATGTTATACACCCTTAATTGCACTATAATTTTCTGCCTTTTTCAGTGGTGTAATTAAATCAGAGTGATTCAACTCTCATGATGATTGAAGGAGCATGTGGCTTTAGTTCCTCCTTCCTTTTTAGAAGGTGGTTTGTCAATGAACTAAAATCTGTGGGACTGGAGTAAGACACTTAAAGAGACTTGCCTTCCAAATAAAAATATTTTGTGGAATAAACTGGTTGTCCTTGCTAAATCTTTCAATAATATTGTAATACTCTTTGCTATTTCTTTTTTTTTTTTTTTAAGATTTTATTTATTTATTTGACAGAGAGAGACCACAAGTAGGCAGAGAGGCAGGCAGAGGGAGAGGAAGGGAAGCAGGCTCCCTGCTGAGCAGAGAGCCCGATGCAGGGCTCGATCCCAGGACCCTGAGATCATGACCTGAGCCGAAGGCAGCGGCTTAACCCACTGAGCCACCCAGGCGCCCCCTCTTAGCTATTTCTATCATACGAAGTTTACTGCTTTCATTACCATTATAAAAATTTTGTTTATAGAATTATTCCATCTCCTTCAGGAATCAGTTTGATTTGAAGTATGCCAGTGATGGGGTGCCTGTGTGGCTCAATCTGTTAAGCAACCAACTCTTGATTTCAGCTCAGGTCATGATCTGGGGATTGTGAGATGGAGCCCCACATTGGGCTCACTGGGTGTAGAGCTTGCTTAAGATTCTTTCTCTCCCTCTCCCTCTTCTGCTCCCCACCCTCTCTCTCTCTAAAAAAAAAGAAAGAGTAAAACAAAGCAAAACAAAAAAAAGTATGCCAGTGATGATCTGTAAACTCAAATTGGGATTCAAATAATATTTGTGAACATGCAGGAATGACTATGAGATATCTTTAGCAATAATATTCTAATCTAACTCATGTGCCCTGAAAAGATGAGAACTTTTCCTCTTTTCAATCTATTAGGAAAGATCTATTTTTCAAACTTTGACTTCTTATTTTGCTACTGAGAAAAAGTTCCATACCTGTCCATATCAATATATAGTTATTTGAAAAGATGGACTTTTCCTAAATCGAATTATCTTCTCATTGAGCAGGCTGCCACTAAACTTGATTGTGGTTCTTAAGGTATGTTCATCAAGAGGAATAATCTAAACACAGATTCTAAAAATTATCTCCATACAAAATCGTATACTATCTTTCTTAAAAATTGCAATTCACAGTCTGGCTCTCTTGGTTCTTTCCTCTTTTTTTTTTTTTTCCTCTTTAGAGTAGGGGAGAGAGGGGGCAGGGGAGGGGCAGAGGGAGGGCAAGAAAAAAGTCTCAAACAGGCTCCATGCTCAGTGCAAAGCCCGAAGCCAGGCTCAATTTTACAACCTTGAAATCATGACCTGAGCTGAAATCAAGAGTCAGATACTCAACCAACTGAGCCACTCAGATGGCCCCTCCTTTGCCCTTATTTAGTCATTTTCTTTTCCTTTTGCCTTCATATTGAGTTTCATCATGTTCTTGGATCAACTGTGTTCTTAGCACATGTAAGGAGATCTCTTCAATACTGGCCAGGCTTAAAAAATAAAGTAAAAATCAACATGTCATCTCCTAATACCAGGAAGCAGACCTGGAACACAGGGTCCCCACTTACCAGTCCTGCCCTGAAACCCCATCTGAAGCCTGGGGCCCACTCTGTGCTCCATTTCTTCCTAGAATTAAATGCTCCTGGCACTGTGTGTATCTCCTACTCATAAGCTGTTTTTGTCTTTGTTGTGCTTTTTTGCCTTCTGGGACATTTACTTGTTCCTTCTTATTAAACTAACACATCAATTGCTGGTATGAATCACCAAATTATCTGTTATATCTTTCTGGATATCAGCAGCCAAATTGGACTTCATACCTGGCTCACCCTAGTAAACATTACTATTTTCCTAATACCTGACTCTACCTGACCTATCCCACCCCTTACAGAGCTTTAAAACACATTTCTATAGAACACTGAATCAAGTACTTTTATTGACTTTTCCAGAAAATGACAAATTTTTCCATTTTAATATATAAATCTACTGATGACAACATGGACGTTATGAACAACCTGTAGAATGTGTATTAAGGGGTGGGTTTCATCCAACATTTATTCAGAAATACATAACGAATATCACCATGTACTAGCTACTAGAGTTATACAAGGGACTTTGGATGGTAATACAGATAATATATTATTAAAATAAATTAACATATGTGGAACTTAAGAAACAAAAAGAACATGGGGGGGTGGAAGGAGAGAAGAAAACCATAAAACAAAGCCCTTAACTACAGAGAACAAACTAGGTTGCTGGAGGGCAGGTGGGCAGGGAATGGGCTAGACGGCTTATGGATATTACGGAGAGCACTTGTGATGAACCCTGGGTGGTTTATGTAAATGATGAATCACTAAATTCTACTCCTGAGACTAATATTACACTGTATGTTAACTAACTGGAATTTAAATAAAAAGTTGAAACTGAAAGAAAAAAAAAACAACCCTTCAAGCTTAAAATGATTCTGAAAATTAATTAACATAATGATCTTTGAGTCATTTTAATACTATGAAGTAAAAAATCAGAGAAATATGAGAGAAATTGCTAAATATTAGCAGACAACAAAGGCCTGAATGGTCACTAACTCCAGGACAATCTGGGAAGGGTGTTCTAAGAGACAGAACAACAAATGCAACATTTTAGAAGGAAAGATTTAAAAAGTTAGATCACAGGGTGCCTGGGTATCATAGACAGTTGAGCATCTGACTCTTGGTTTAGGCTCAGGTCTGATCTCAGTTCCTAAATAGAACCTGGTGTTGGGCTCCACGCTGAGTGTGGAGTCTGCTTGAGTTTCTCTCTCCTTCTCTTTCTGCCCCTCCCCTCTGCTTCCTCTTTCTCTCTCTCTCTCTCAAATAAATAAATCTTTTAAAAAAAGTTAGTTTATCTATAAACGAAGAAAGTTATATTTTAAAAAGAGGAAATTGACATTAAAATAGATTTTTTTGATAGAACATAATTCCGGAAAAGAGCATAATGTTGCATTAACATGACATATCATTAATAACACTAAGTATACTTTCTTCTAACAACAGCAAAGAAATATAGAAGTTTACAGACTCAGTCAGAATAATTATTGCTCTCCAGATTATATTTGGACTTCTAAAGTTCCCTGGAAAAAGTCTATCAGTGTTATTGCTGCCTTCCATTTGTGTTTTCTCTTCTTTTTATTCTATAATGACGTCTTTCCAGAAAAACATGTACAACTCCTCTGAAGTATAGGCTGGAATAGTACAGTACAGATGGAACAGGCTTCCACCTCAACAACTGCACATTAAAGTTCGTATATCTGAGGATAACCATGAATACAGAGAAAGCACCCGATCCAAGCTGTAGAGGTCCTCTGCTTTTTTTGGTCTGAATAACCACAAAAGTGTAAAAAGAAATGACTCGAGTTTGTAGTGATGAAACACGGCCGTCACCTTTCAACTCTAACTTAGTACCTTGAAGATACTGTACTTCAGTATCTTCACTACTTACACCAATGGACAAGATACTCCAATACCACAAATTGCTAGCATAGTTTGTCCTCATTGGCACCTGAGTTCATTTGTCATAATTTAGTAATTTAAGAGCTTTGTTGTTTTATTGTATGTTAAGATATTCTAAGTTCTTCCTGAATATTTCTGGCCCCAGACACTGAATCAGCCATTTTTTCAGTATCCTATTTCCTATCAGTGAAAAATACAATTTAAAGACCACAATTTATATGCCATAATGTGCTACTGAGTTGGGCATTGTTTCCAGGCTTTTTAGTAATGAAAGCTAGGAACTCTAGCCTTTTGTTAAAATATAGTTTAACAATCATTTCAATTTCATAAGAAAACTTCAGTATTTTGATATATGGGTATATACTGTTTAGTTGTATTTGATGCCACAGTTTTCAACCATTTAAACATCTGATTATTTTCTAAAATCTGCTGAGCATTCACTTATCCTGCCTTCATTATAGAACTTAAAACTGGAATCCATATTGAAGATAAATTCTTCCTACCATTGCATGTACTGTAAGAAATGCCATAAAATCCCATGTGCTCATTTCTTATTAGGGAATAGTTGAAAAATTCCCCAAGGTATGCCTAAGAACACTTATTATAATAAATTCTAGTAAATCTTAATAGTTGAATCAGAGCCTAAATCTAATCAAGCAGAATGCTTTCACTTCGAATTTTACTGTAAGTCTTCTTGTTGAAACACCCGGGTTTAAAAAGACTATAATACCAGGATAGATGGAATATTACCCAGAATATCTTAGTTGTACCTTATCTCCCCAGCTATTTCATTTCCCACATGAAATAGTTTTTCCTGACATAGTTTACCTGAGTAAGTACGTAAGTGATTATATAGTTCAGTGTTTCTAATGCCTTGTTATTCATAGGAGCATCTAGGGAGCTTAATAAATAAAAAACTGGGCCTGGGTTATACTTTCACAGAGTCTCTGATTTATTTGATTTGGAGTAAGATAGGGTATTTTTTAAAGCTCTTCAGATAAGGGCGCCTGGGTGGCTCAGCTGGTTAAGCAACTGCCTTCAGCTCATGTCATGATCCTGGAATCCCAGGTTCGAGCCCCACATCGGGGGGGGGGGTCCCTGCTCTGTGGGGAGTTTGCCTCTCCCTTTCACCCTCTCCTCTCTCACGCTCTCTCTGTCACACACTCTCTCTCTCAAACAAATAAAGAAAATCTTTAAAAAAAGATAAAGTCCTTCAGATAAATCTAATGTGCATCCAGAGCTGAGAACTAGTGATGGACTCTAAGCTCCTCATGAGACAATTTAAGCCAAAAGAAGTATAATGTGAGGAACACACATCGGTCAATAAGAGCCAGCTTTATGCACAGGCCCATAAGCACCATATATTATGTGCTCGCGTGGCATGTCACCATTAGTTCCTTTTTCAGTTTCTCTGCTGGGTAAGCTACTTTTTTTGTTGTTCTTTTTGTATCACTGCTCATGTACAGTCATTGTGTGTAGTAGATATCCATGCAATAAGTAAGGAGACATTTCCAGTAGGAAACAATAGACTGAACTTGGTGACAGTTCTTTGGCTGATTTCCACAGGCAGCTCTTCCTATCAGGCTCTCTGCTGGCAAGGCTGAGCGTAGAGCAGCTTTAGTGATAACCAGCTTCTACTAATCAGGCTGTTCCCTACACTTCACACTGTAGGTGCATCACACTGATAAAAGGCTTTATACTTCTCAGTCTTCTTTGCATCTCCTAGAAATATATTAGCTTCTGTTAACTTACTGAAAGTAATAATAACCAAAGGATTTCCTGCAAGAACAATCTGCAAGAAATTATGGCATTCTCAGGAGGGATTTTCACAGCTTACAAGAGCAAAAAATAAATAAATAAATAAATAACCTAAGTGTGCTCATTTCTTAAGGGCTTTTTTTTTTTGTATTTTTTATTCTTTCTTGTTCTACTTAAATACTTAAATACTGGATGTTATAAAGCACAGGGCATAAATATCTTGCTAAACTGAAATATATATGCTACAATATATGGAAATACTTTTTACTAAGAAGTCACTAAATTTCACCAAACCTTTATCCTGATAGTTTTCCAGAATTATCCAGAAAATTATTAAACATATTATGTCTAACTGAATCCCCATGGCTTAAGTCGATGACTATGATTTTCACTTAATTGAGGTAAAGAGCTGGCAAGTCTTTTTTTAAAACCAGAAGTGGTGTTTTCATTAAATATTATGGTCTGGGACAACAAAATTCAAATTTTATGTATAATTACATTAAAAATGATTATGATTTGAGATCAGTTGGTACAACAGGCAAGAGAAACCATTTACTAAAACCAAGGTGATCATTTATACCAAGTTTAAGATTTATCTCAATCTTTCCTAGAAATCACAATGTTCTAATGTAATAGTTCTTATAAACTTTAATTATCTATAAATCACCTGAGAATCTTAAAGTCTTTTTCTAACTTAGTACTTTTAGATTGAGTCTTGAGATTCTATATTTCTAGAAGCTGCCAAGTGCTCCCTGAGCTGCTTGTAACATGGCACTTTCAGAAACATAGGACTTTCTTGAGTAGGAAGTTACTAGGATACAGACAGATGATCACAAGTCAAAGACAAATCATCTTCACTGTCAAAAAATACAGTCAACTATTCCAACTTGTCTTTTTTAACATTCTCTCAAGCTACCTATATATGTATTGGGAGCTTGTGACACTTTTATTTAGAAAAAACAAATAAACTATATAAATGATACCTGAAAGAAGTAGCAAAACTGGAACAACCATTGAATAGCTATGACTTTCTCTTTTTCTTCTTTGTATTGAGATATAATTGACATGTAACATTATAATAGTTTTAGGTGTATGACATAGTGACTCGATATATGTATATATTGTAAAATGATCACCACAATAAAGTTGACTTAAAATCTGTCACTACACAGATTTTTTTCCTTGTGATGAGAGCTTTCAAGATTTACTCTCTAAGCAACTTCCGAATATACAAACAGTATTATTAACCATAGTCATCATACTGTACATTATATCCCCAGGGTTTACTTATTTTATAACCAAAGTTTATACCTTTTGACTTCCTTCAGCCATGTCACTCAACACCTACCTCCCATATCTGGTAACCACCAAACCGCTCTTTGTGTCTGTGAGGTTTTTGTTTTGTTTTTCATATTCCACATATAAGTGAGATCTTAGAGTATTTGTCTTTCTCTGTCTGAAGTGGGTCTTTGTCTGCCATGGCTTTTTGAAAGACAGGAAACTTTCCCTCCTTCACCTTTAGTAATTAGATTATTTTCTATGCTATAATAATCTATGAATTTGTTAACTAAAGTGAAAGGGTTTATGTCAATATTTTACAGGCATTTACAGTACTTTTTAAAAAGTTCAGTCCATGTCTTTCTATGTAACTCAGGTAAAAAGACTGATCTACACTGCTTTTCCAGACAAGAAAGTGAAAATATTTGACACCATTTTTTCATGACTATAAACTAGTATCTCTCTAAAACTAGAACTGTTGGGGGTGTCTGGGTGGCTCAGTCGTTAAGTGTCTGCATTCAGCGTGGGTCATGATCCCAGGGTCCTGGGATAGAGCCCCACATCAGGCTCCCAGCTCAGCGGGAAGACTGCTTCTCCCTCTCCGACTTCCCCCACTTGTGTTCCCTCTCTCACTGTGTGTCTGTCAAATAAATAAACAAAATCTTGAGGGGAAAAAAAAAAACTATTTTCCCAAATCCAGTATCATTTTATTTTCAAAAAATAATTTATTTATTTGAAAGAGAGAGAGAGAGAGCATGAGCAGTGGGGAGCAGCAGAGGGAAAGGGACAAGCCAACACTCCGCCAAGCAGGGAAACCAATATGGGGCTTGACCCCAGGACCCTGAGATCATGACTGAACTAAAGGCAGATGCTTAACCAACTGAACCACACAGGCACCCCTCAAATCCAACACTATTTTAGTTCATTGAACCCCTCAAGTTGTTTCTAAGTAAGAGATTTAAGTTTCTTTTCTCTCCCACCCATCTCCCTCTCTTCATTTGTCCCTCCTCCCTTTCCTCTACCACACACACACACACACACACACACACACACGCGTGCATGTGAGCACGCTTTGAACACACATGGCTTGCTTCCTAGCCAAAGTTTCTGTTCACCTTAACTGTATCTTTTCCTAAATAAGCCTTCAACATTTTGAGAGATGGATATTTGAAAATGACTGACATTCCCTGTGGAAAGAAAGTCGCACCAAATCTATTGTGGATGATACTCTAGGTAATTATATAAAGTATTTCCAGTGAGGAAACTAGTAACAGTAAACATGTTCCAATGGTCTCATGAAAACATGTGATTATAAATTAAAGTCCAAAAAGGCAAAAGACTCAATCCATATGCCAAGTCCTTTATGCAACACATAAATTTTATAGAAGTAATTAGATTTTGTGTTTTTTAATAAATAAAAAGAACATTACAGTTGAGATTATGCTCCATCTACATTTAGTTGGATCTAATTAGAGTTAATGATCATCTATCAATGTGAAACTAGGAACTTTTTATTAGATTAACAGGTTTATTTTCCAAGCAAATAATACTATGAGATTTCATGCAAACCAATATTATCTGTACCAATAAATCCCAAAGAAATTGATTTCTTAAAATAGTGTTAAATATATTCTTATTTACTTGAGAAAAATGCAATATGAATATATTTGCTATATTGGGCAAATCAAAAGAAAGAAAAAGAACAAGGAAAGTTATTCACATTTTAAATCTCTGGAAATACTTGCCAAATTTTTAAAATGTGATATACCCCGCTTGATAGAAATACAAAATTCAAAATACAAAATACAAAATTCCAGGCTTCAGGCCTTGGGCCCTTCTGTAGTGCTAAATGTTTGGATTTATAACCCAATGATGATAATCATGAATTTAAAAATAATCAATACACCTTGATAACTATTACTTCAGCCTATCTTAATATGTGAAGCTATAATCCTTATTTTAAAAAATAAATTTCTCAGACTCATGGAAGTTTCTTGTCTGAGTATCTTAAAATAAGGAAATCTCTTTTTGTTTTATTTTGTCTTTTCTCAATGGCAGAATGCTGGCTTCATTCTGCACTCTCATAGTGTGAGATGCATACTGATTTGCAGTGCATGAGAACTTGAAAGACTAAACACAAGGTAAGTGAGCAGAGATATACTTACTTTAGTATAAATTTTCACTTTGAATAAATATCATGGATTTCACATTTAAGAACAGTACAGAATATATATGTAATGAGATTATTTTAAAACATTTTGTATTTGAGGGAAATTCAAAATAAAAAAAAGAATTGAATGGAAATAATATGATACAAAAGAAAATCATAAGCATAGAAGAGACTTTTGTATTTTAATTGTCACTGCATTTTTTGGATATTCCTTATTTTTTATTATTTTGTGACAAGGAAAATTGTCATATATACTAACAGTACAAATGCATGGATAGAAAAGAACACTATATATTTCCAAGTAAGTAACTATGAAGAAGGGAAGATATTTTACTTGGCTTGGTAAAGCTTCTCATATACCATGGTAAGAATTACAAAGCCATAAACAAAAATTGAGAAGTGTCTTATTAAAATACACACAACAACAAAAACCTAGTGTAGTTATCCATGATACCCACTTCAATAAGATCTTTTTTACGGTATTTAATATAGCTTTGAGTTAATACAATTTAATAGGTTCCAGGGTGCCTGGGTGGCTCAGTGGCTGCCTTCAGCTCAGGTCATGATCCCAGGGCTCCCTGCTCAGCAGGACGCTTGCTTTTCCCTTTCCCTCTGTCCCTTTCCTTTCTACCCCTGCTAGTGGAGCTCTCTCTCTTTCTCAAGTAAAAGTAAAATCTTTTTTTTTTTTAAGATTTTATTTATTTATTTGACAGAGAGAGACACAGTGAGAGAGGAAACACAAGCAGGGGGAGCGGGAGAGGGAGAAGCAGGCTTTCCGCCAAGCAGGAAGCCTGATTCGGGGTTCGATCCCAACACCCTGGGATCATGACCTGAGCGGAAGGCAGACGCTTTACTACTAAGCCACCCAGGTGCCCCCAAAAGTAAAATCTTAAAGAAATAAAATAAATTCCACTTATAATAAAGCATTTGTAAAAGTAGTGGGAGTTTAAAACAAAATAACTATCTGATCTTTACTTTTTATTTGATATAGACATAAAAAATGAAATAGAAAAGATGAACTGGATATGTTATTGTATTCATGGATATTCAACTCATGCTTGCTATCCACATGGGAACTCAAACTATAAGGTTAGGAGAACATTCGTAAGCTACAGCACTAGCATTATGCATCTAAATTAGTGTTCCCTCTTTCAAAATCAACATCTTACTTTTCTAAAACATTTTTAATTATTCTATTAAAATTGTCTTCTGTGCCACCAAAACAATTCTATGAATAGACTGAAGGACAGAAAAACTTTCCTTTGAGACTGAACTCAATTTTATGATAATAGTTGAACATAATGAAGATAATGCTAAGCTCAAGCACAGCATTATCATTGAGAGTCAAAGATAAGGTGTAACCGAAAGGCTTTGGAATTTTTATTTTTTTTTATATTTATTTATTTATTTGAGAGAGAGGAGGCAGGGAGGGCAGAGAGAGATGGAAAGGAAGAAAGATTCTCTAGCAGAATCCTCACAGAGTGGGAAGCTGGAGGCAACTCTTCATCTTATGACCCTGAAATCATGACCTGAGCCGAAACCAAGAGATGAGGCTTAAACAAGTGAGCCACCCAGCCACCCTAGGGCTGAGCAATTTTTAAATGTGGAGTAGAAACTAGTTCTGAAAGCACTTCCAAACAGTGTTAGGACACATTCATCAGAGGAAGCACTATAGGACTATTAAATTGCTTCCCAAATGCCTTCCTTAGTGGATATCACTAATGGGGATATAAATGTTTCCGACATCATATTCTAAAAGTGAGAGCCACTTGTATCATTTAGAATCCTACAGAAGAATGTGCATTTAGAATAACTAAGATTATAACTTCTCTTGGAGAGGCTAGAACTAACTTTACATACAAAGTATAAAAAGAAATGGAGATAGACAACTATGGCTAGCCTTACTATCTACCTCCTAATATTTCTTCTCAGGACAATACACAACAATACAATAGAGAAATGATTCTATGTGGAAAATATATTCTCAGCATACATTGAGGAAAGAGAATAACTCATTTCAAATTAACCCTGAGCAAAAAAGAGAAAAGAATACCAAACCCTGGCCTCAACCTTTCAGTTTACAACCTTGACATTTCCCCAAGGTGAAATTCACAACTGGTCCCTGAACAAGGAGGGAGGGCAGGGAGATAATGAAGAAAGAGGCTGGCCACCCCAGATTGGTAGATGGAAAGTTTAGTAAGCACAGAAACTTATGAGGCTTGTCTTGGACATCAGCAAGACAGTAGTTCTCTGCACCTATCTCCCTGAATCTTTTTTTAAAAATTAATTAATTAGTTAATTAATTTGACAGAGAGCAAGAGAGGAAATATAAGCAGGGGGAGTGAGAAAGGGAGAAGCAGGCTTCCTGCTGAGCAAGGGACCCGATGTGGGGCTCGATGTGGGGCTGGATCCTACAAACCTGGGATCCTGACCTGAGCAGAAGGCAGATGCTTAACAAATGAGCCATCCAGACGCCCCTACCCACCTGATCTTAAAGGGTTATATGGAGACCTTACTGGGATTCAACCACTGTAACATCCAGACAGTCTCAATAACAAGTTGCTCTCTCAAGGCTCCAATGCCTGGACCAGCTCATGAGTCAACTTGCAGTCATGTCCTCTCCATGACCTTCTCCAATACAACCTCATGTTGTCACGAGCTTTAATCTAGCAATAGTAGAGAAAAAAAAAAAAAATAGGAGAGGAAGTCATATAAGGAAATATGATAATGGTCCAAGTGTGATCAGACACTGACACCAAAAAGATTAAGTCCATTCTAAATCTGAAAGTACTAAAAATGTAACCATACACATTAGAATACAAGCTACAAGGAATAAACCTCAAACTGCAGTTGATTTTAAGGGAGCAGTTATATGATTTAAAGGGAGGGACATAATTTAAAGAGCCAGATGTAAGTTAAAGGTTAGTCTTTGAAACACACAGATTCTAGGGAGGAAAAGAAGCATCCTTTAGAACTGGAGTAGGAAAGGAACAAGAAAAAATAAAGACAAGTTTTAAGATCCTGTAAGACAAGATAAATCCATAAAATAAGACTTACAATCCAACCATACCGCCACCAAAACAAATAAGGAAAACTCTGACAGAAAGATACCTACCATCAAATTAGAAATTTTGTGAAATGTTTGGAAATGTTGAAAATGAACATTAGGATAATAAATTCATACAAAGTAATTGCATAAATTCAGTGAACAGAATTTCATATAATTGAAGAACTTCACAATTTCAACTGAGGAAAATCCACACCCCTTACCAAAAAATAATAAATAAATAAAAATCCATGAAATGAGAAAACTGTAAGTCAAAACTCCAAAAAGATTAAATGTACTTGAGCAAGCACTTAATGACATGAGATACCTTGAATCAGAAATTTACAAATTACAAAGAGAAGTGGATAAAAATCTGGAAGAAAAGAAATAGTTTAAATGAACTCAGCAAAGAAATATATAAAAAAGACAAAATTGGCTTAGAAATAAATAATAAATTAAAAGACACCCAAAGTAGAAAAGACTCAAAGAATATTAATAAAGGGTATCAAAAAAGCCAGAAAATCAAGGAAACCAAGTGACATAAACAAGTCAAAATGATCAGAAAGAAAGGAGTAGAACTGGAAGTGACAGTAGTATTAGAAGTAGTAAAAATGCACAGAAGAATTATATTTATAGTATTAAAGTCCCTTGAGGAAATAAAACAATGGAATATAGTTATTGTGTAAAACTATAATCTAAGGAAACTAGTAATAGAAAAGACCCGAATCTACCACTGATGTTTCACTGGGTACCTAAAATAATTAACATAAAATGATCAACTCTGAGACTTATCAAAATAAAACTTCAATTTCAAAGCTAAAGAATAACTCTTCTAAACTTGCAGGAAAAAAGTTCAAATAATTAATAAGGCAAAATATTTTGTAGGCCTTTCAACCTAACTTACAAGATTTCTTGCTTCAGCACCAACATGAAAAGTGCCTGAAGTCATCTCTCCAGTACTTACAACAAGGAAAAAACAAAACAAAACAAAACAAAAACCAACACTTAAAAAACTTAAAATCAATGGCTGTTCTTAAATCGAACAGAAAACTGAAGTTTCAGGACAAAATGTCATGCCCACATATGGAGAGACAGGAAAACCCAGAAAGAAACAGGCAAAATCTTGGAACAAAAGGTGATGGAGTCACTAATTGTTTAGAACACATAAGTAGTAATTACAATAAATCACTCGTGTCTGAGAGCGGATTAGGGTAACAATGAGAGACTTCAATGAGTCACAAATAGGAACCTCCATAGTTTTGTGTTAAGAAACCCCACCAGGTTCTCATGGTAAAGGTTTGATAAAGATCTTCTCCTGGTGGTGACCCCCATACCAACAGAAATTTAATACATCAACAGCGGATTACAGCTGAAAATTTTAAGGTACTGACTTTCTGAGACAGAATACTTTGTGAAACCCAAAGTTGATAGTGAATGCAAAAAAAAAAAAAAAAACTTACTACAGGAATATGAAACAATGGTATGATATCCACAGCCACAGCAAGCATTAAAAAGAGCTCAAATATTATCCAGATAAAGTTCTTATTACCCAATATAGCATGTGGCTTTCAACTAAAAAGTCATGAGGAATGCTAAAAGGCAAGGAAAAAGTCTGAAGAGACAAAGCAAGCATCAGTACCAGATTCAGATGTGGTACAGATATGAATTTACCAGGAGGAAATTTCATATCCCCATGATTAATATGCTAAGGATTCTAAAGGAAAACTAGACAACTAGAAAGACCAATGGGTAACTTAAGCAAAGACATGAAAACTACTATTCATACTAATTATAGATATGAAGGAGGGCATGAGTCATGATGAGCGCTGGGTGTTATACTCAACTAATGAATCACTGAACACTACATCAAAAACTAATGATGTACTACTATACAGTGGCTTATTGAACATAATAAAAATAAACTAAGTTAGAAAGGAAAAGAAAAGAATGAGTACTCAAACAATGCAAATGCCTGAACATTGAATCCGTATGGCTAAATGAGAGTAGTTAATCTGAAAATGTTACATACTGTTTGATTCCAGTTATACAATATTGTAGAGAAAGGAAAACCATAGAGATGGTAAACAGATCAGTTATTACCACTAGATTTCAAGAAGAGGAAGAAAACTGAACAGGTATGGTTCAGGTATTTGGGAATTTGGGGGATTTTTTTTTTTTTTTTAGTGTGATAAAACGACTTTCTGTGATACCAAAGTAGTAGATACGTGACACTTTATATTTGTCAATATATATAGAAAATTAAACCACCAAAAATGAACCTTGATTTACACCAATTTTAAAAATAAAATCATTTAGGAAAGTATAAGATCCTAGGATAGAATGCAGAATATGACAAATAATGCAACTACATTACAAATATATGAAACAACTCCACTGGGAGATGAGGGGGAATGTCACTAACCTAAATAACTATAAATGAGTGGAGTCTGCAAGACTAAAGGCAAAATAAACTGTGCATAAGCACTGTACTCTACTTGATAAAATTGTTTTCCACATGGATACAGGTTAATAATTTTGTTACCAGTATTCACAATTCAAGCAACAAAATGAATAAAACAGTATTGGAATATACTCCAAAGTATATAATCCACTTCCATGAGTCTATACAAATATACATAAAATATTAAATACATAAATATAGGAAAACAGATAAATCTATGCAGGTTGATTATAAATAATTTATGTAGATAGTCTCCGCATGAAATGCAGCTTAACCCCCTCTGCTTAAGTGTGGACTGCACATAATGAGTTCCTCAAAGAGTATACTGTGGAGGGGTAAAACAAAAAAAAACAAAACCAATTACTTTATTGTGGAAAAACATGATAAACACCACCACAGACCATTGATCAAGTTTTACATCAACAGGGATACATCATGTTGGTAGTAACCGCGATATGAATGCTGAAATCAATATTTTATCTCTGTGGCCTTCCTTCTGAAAGCACCTACCCAAAGTTTAAGCATGAAGAAAACATCAGCAAAACCCAAATGAGGGTTATAAAATCATCAAAAATGAGGGAAATATGAGAAACTGTCAACAATGAAGGAAAGCCTTAGTGATGAAACTACTAAATGTACTGTGATATATTGAATGGCATCCTGAACAGTAAAAGGACATTAGATAAAAACTAAAGAAATCTGAATAACATATGAACTTTAGTTAATAATAAAATATCAATATTGGATAGTTAATTTTGACCATACTAAAGTTAGATATTAATAGCAGAAATTGTGTATGGAAAACACAAGTTCTGTGCTTCATCATTTTCTAAAATCTTAAATTACTATCTTATTTGATGGGGAAAAACTATATGCATTACAACTGAGATTAGGAATAAGGAAAGGAGACCACTATGTCCGCTACTATTCAACATTGCACTAGAGATATTTGCCATTACAATTAGAAAAAATTAACTTATTCCATACATAAAAATGTGTAAAAAAAAAAAAAAGAATTAAAACTATCTGTAGTTTCACCTATCAAAACTTAAAAACCCCAGGGAATAAATGATAAAATAAAATGAGTTATTTCAGTAACATATTAAGAAGCAAATTAACATTCAAACAAAAATTAATAGCCTTCACACACACAAACAGAGTAAGCAGTTAAAGGACATAATGGTAGAGAAAAATCTCATATATAATGGCAAAAAAAGAAGGATTAAGTACTTAGGAATAAACAAACAAAAATGTGCAAACCAATATGAAGGAAATTTTACAACACTACTAAAAAGGCACAAAATTAGACTCAAACAAATTGAAAAGCATTTCCCTGCTTTTGCATAGGATGACTCAGCATTATATAATTTCAGTTCTTCCTAATTTACAAATACAGTGCAATCCTAATAAAAATATCAACAAGTTTTTTAAAGAATTAGACATGTTGATACTAAAGTCTGCCTAGAAAACTGAGCATGGATGTATAGTCAGGAAAACACTGAGGAAAATAAACATTCAGTAGAACTAGTTCTTCCAGATATTAAAATGTACTATAAAGTCACCAATTAAGACAATGTGGTTTTGATACATGGACAGAAAGACCAGAAACATTGATTAGAAAAGCCCAGTAATAGACCAAAATAAATGTGGAAATTCATATATACAATAAAGATTGTTTATTAAGTCACTGGGTCAGAGCCAAATGTTTTCTAGGTGGTATAGAACAACTGGGTAATTACTTGAAAAAAAAATGAAATTAGATCCATATATCACACTATACATAAGAATAAGCTCAAAATTTATTGGTGATCTAAAGGTTAAAAGCCTATAAGTACTTAGTATACTATATAGACTTACTGAATTACTATATTGTATACCTGAAACTAATGTCACATGTATCAACTATACTTCAGTAAACAACAAAAACATACAAATACTAGAAAAAATGGGTGAATTCTTCTTTAACCTTGGGGTCAGGGAAAGAGTTTCTACCTATAACAAATATAAACTGACAAGTTTGATGTCTGTGTATTTGTGTGTGTGTGTGTGTGGTATCCTGAATAGTTTAAAAAATCATAAATATATCAAAAAGACAGCAATTGACAATAATTAGGGAAAATCCTTACTATATATATTATATATGAGATTATAATATACATGTTATATGTGGAAGACCAAGGATACTATCCTTTATATGTAAAGAACACTAAAAATTGGGTGACAAAACCAAAACTGCACTTAAAATTTGGAAAAACAGACAATTCAAATAAGAAATAAGAATGGCCTTCAGACAAAATAAATTCACTCTTAATTAGAGAAATACAAATTAAAATAACTAATAATCTTATTTGTCATCTATCAAATTGTCAAAGATCAAAAAATTCTGTGACACTAGTGAAATACCCACTCTAACACACTGATGTTTGAGATACAAACCAGTAAAACTCTTTTAGATGGGAATTTCTCAAGACCTAACAAAACTACATATGCACTGTTTCACCTAAATCCTCACTTCTAGAAACCTATCCTGAAGACAAGTTTCCATCTGTATGAAAATAGATGTGTATGAAGTTATTATTTGCAACATTGTTTGTGAATGCAAAATATTAGAAATAACCTGTCTGATCATGCAAAAGGAAGTGGTTGAATCAATACTGTCACATCTACAAAATGGAATTCTAGGAAGCTGTTTAAAAAAAACAAAAAAGGGGCACCTGGGTGGCTCAATGGGTTAAGGCCTTTGGCTCGGGTCATGATCTCAGGGTCCTGGGATCGAGCCCCGCATCCGGCTCTCTGCTCAGCAGGGAGCCTGCTTCCTCCTCTCTCTCTGCCTGCTTCTCTGCCTACTTATGATCTCTATCTCTCAAATGAATAAATAAAATCTTAAAAAAAAAAAAACAAAGAGGGATATTTCTATCAACTGAAATATGAACTGTTTTCTGGGATTTCTAGTTGTCATGTGCAGTATTGTGTCCCCCAAAATTCATATGTTAAACTCTCACTATTTTAGAATGTGACTGTATTTGGAGATAGTGTCTTTAAAGAGTTAAGTCAAAATGAGGTCATTGGAGTGGGCCCTAATCCAATATGATTAGTGCTAGTAAAAGGAAATTAGGACACAAATACACACAGAGAAGATGATCATGAGAAGTCACAGAGAAAAGATAGCTATTTACAAATTAATGAAAGAAGTCTCGGAAGAAACCAACCCTGTCAACTCCTTGATCTTGGACTTCTAGCCTCCAGAATTGTAAGAAAATAAATTTGTTATTTAAGCCACTCAGTGTGTGTACTTTGTTATGGCAGCCCCACAAATTAATATAACTGTTAAATGAAAAAGAACATGTCATCCTTCATGTAAGGAAGAAGAGGACATAAGAAGATGCACATTTATCTTTTTACCTTTGCAAGCAAGATGCAGGAAAAATGAGCCAGAAAATAAAAAGGCTGGCTACTTAAAGGGTGAGGGGAAAGGATTGAAAAGAAGAGAGAAATAGGATAGGGTGGCAGGGATTGAGAAAAAGTGACACTTCCCTTAGTATACATTTTTATGTAGTCATGATTGTTAATATTTATAGTACAGTTTCACAAACCCTCAAAAAAAATTAAAGAGAACAAATGAGAATAGAAAGGACAAAGTGGAATAAAAATAACAAATGAACTAAACTGTATCACAAATGAATAATATAACTACATTGAGTAAGAAAGGAACTAATATTTTACTTTGGAAAAATAGTCTTGACTAGATACTGTAAGGCTAAAGACAAAAGGAACTGTCCAGAAATACTGAATTCTATTGATAAATTGGTTTTTCACATAGGTATGGTTTAGCAATTCCGAAATGCCTTTATGTATATATTAGAATTGGCAATATAAGGATATACATTGTATATAATGAACTTAATTTTCCATGTTTAGAGAAAGAAGTTACAAAGGAAAGGGAGAAAGCTGGAATAAACTTATGTTGCTGGATTGGAAACAAAGATGTCAATAAAAATTCATGCTTTAAAATACATGGATGATTATAGAAGTAAATATTGCATATATTTGGCTGGATTAATATAGGTGTATATCCTAGTTTTGTCCACTAACAGAATCTAGCTGCAACGCTACTCTAGCAGCAATAAACACTCAACAGCAACCACAAACTGCTTTCTAAACACCATTCTCCAATAAAAAGAATCAGGGCTCTTAATCATAGCATCTATCTATAGACCTTATAGACCTTATCTATAGCAATTATTACTATGATATTTTCCTAAAGATGATTTTTTAGTTCCTCCTTTCATTCTACATGTATTAGTTGGAGTTTTTCTGTAAAAATGCACATTCTCATTCCAACTATGAGAAAGTAACAGACACACCCAAAATAAGGGAACTTTTACCGAAGAACTAACCAGTATTCTTCCCAAAGCACCAGTATCATAAAAGTTAAGAAAAAAACTAAAAATATCACAGATTAAAGAAGGTAAAAAGACAAAACTACTAACTATAATGGGGGATCCTGGATCCCAGAACATAAAAAGAGAATTGGTGGAAAACTGGTAAAATCTGAATGAAGTCTATAGTTTAATTAATAATATTGTGTTAATGTTACTTTTTATATTTTGATCATTTCCCTATGATTATATAAGACATTAATGTTAGGTGAAGCTAGTGATGGGTGTGCATGAATCCTCTGTACAATTTTTGCAAACATTTTGTAAGTTAAAAAGTATTTCAAAACAAGAAAAATTTTGACATATAAGTTAAGTGCTAAATTGATCCCTGAGGACAGAGATTTAAGGTAATAGCTCATCTTCCACGTGAACAGCAAACTCACTGAGAGTCTTCACTACAAACAAGCAGAGTAAAAAAAATCATGTTATGTACTGTGTTGGAGAAATAACTATGATGATTAGACTGTGGTGGGGTTAAAAGTTATATTATAATCATCTTTAAATATTTGAAGTGCTGACCAATGATAATTGTTTTGAACTAGTCTATTAAAGAATGCCTCCAAGAAAGTGTTGGTGGTTTTAAAGCCCATAATTTCAATATGATTCTCACTATTCATTGATATAGTCAATCGATTTTATGAAACTTATCAGATTTTCTAGGAACTCATGGCTTCCAGCCCTCACTCAATTTATGAGGCAGGCAATGAAATCCTTTACAGAAATTCTGGAACCTACACTAACTCTAAATCCCTTTTAAAGGAAAGAGTTTATAATAAGTCATTCCATCAATAGTGTACTGTCTTGTGAATTTTTGTTGTCCAAAAATATATAGAGATTTCTGAATTATGTGGGAGATTGGACTCAATGACATTAGTCTCTTTTCAGCTAGATTTACTTAGTAATCTCAGAGTGTGTGGTAAAAGAGCAGAGATCTATAGGATCTATAGGGCAGGATCTAAAAGCAAAGGAACTGGCAGATACCATTTCCCTCCTGCATCCTCCAGCCTAGACACAGGGACATGGGTGGGAACCAGCACAGTGCCAACATTCTCTACCTAATTCACTAACATTGCATGCCCTACCCCTATATTCTCCTGTGGATCTGCTCCCTCCAATACTCCCTTGGTTAAGCCCATCCAAATGAAGTGCCACAAGCCTGGAATTGTGTAAGCAGCCCCAACAGGGGTTAGAAACCCTCCGTAGTGACACCTGCCCTGTGGAGAGGGGAAGAAAACAAAACACATCAATTTGACTGTGGCTTCACAGTGGGCTGGGGCAGACATCTGGTCAGACTGCAGGCCCCATCCACCAATAAAAGCTTCTCTGCAGACAACACAGGGAGAGTGTCCTGCAGTTCAGTGCTACTCCATCTCTGCTAAAGTTGTGGTGTGACTCAACTCAAGCCTAAGATGACCCCACACTGGCCCACTAACAACACATGGACCAAACGCTACTCCCAAGAAGCAAAGATAGACATTGCAGATGACTGAAATTAAGGAAAAAGTGACTCAGCCACAATAAGAGGATGCATACAACACACATAGATACTCCTGAAGCACCAGGTTCTAGTGAACAGGGAACACTGTACTGCAGGGCACTACAGAATCTCTTCTTAATAAGGTCACTACTTTCAAGAGAAGGTGATACAGCTGATTTTACTAACACATAGAAATAGACACAGAATATTAGATAAAATGAGGAGACAGGAGAATATGTCCCAAATGAAAGAACAAGACAAAATCACAGCAAGAGATCTAAATGAAATGGAGGTAAGTAACATGCTGGATAGAGATTTTAAAGTAATGGTCATAAAGATACTCACCTGACTTCAGAAAAAAGTGGATGATATCAGTGAGATCCCCAAAGAGATAGAAAACATAAAAAAGAATCAAATCACAGATGAAGTCAATGACTGAAAAAATAAGTTACTAGATGGAATAAATGATAGGCTAGAGGGAGCAGAAGAATGCCTCAGAGACCTAGAAGACTGTAATGGAAAGCAATTAAGTTGAACAGGAGAGAGAAAAATGATAACAAGCAATGAAAATAGATTTAGTCAACTCACCAACACCATCAAGTGTAATAACATTCACCTTATAGGAAACCTGGAGAAGACAAAGAAAATGAGGTAGAAAATTTTTGTGAAGAAATAATAGCTAAAAATTTCCCAAATCTGGGAAATGAAACAAAAATCCAGATCCAGGATGCATGGAGAAACCCAAACAAAATATACCCAAGGAGGTCCACACTAAGACACATAGTAATTAAAGTGGCAGAAAGTAGTTATAAAGAGAAAGTTCAAAGCAGCAAGAGAAAACAGCTAAATGCAAGGGAAATACCATAAAGCTATTAGCTGAATTTTCAGCAGAAGCTTGGCAGGCCAGAAGAAAGTGGAATGATATATTCAAAGTGTCGAAAGAAAAAAGAAACTGCCAGCCAAGAATACTCTATCCAGCAAGGCTATCATTCAGAATAGAAGAGATAAAGAGCATTCCAGACAAACAAAGTTATAGGAATCCATGACCACTACCAGGTCTACAAGAAATATTAAAGGAAAGTTTTGGGGTGGAAGGAAAGAACATAAATAGGAGTAAGAAAATTAAGAAGCACAAAATCAGCAAAATTAAGTATACCTATAAAAATCAGTCAAAGGACTCACAAAATAAAAGGATGTAAAATATGATACCATGTACCTAAAATGTGGTGGGGAGAGGAGTAAACAATGGGTTCAAACTTAAGCAATCATCAACTTACTACAGACTGCCATATGTGTAAAATGTTAAATATAAACTTAATGGTAACCACAAATCAAAAGCTCGTAATAGATATGTAAAAAATACAGAAGAAAACCCAAGTATATCACTAAAGAAAGCCAACAAATCATGGGAGAAGAGAGAAAGTGAAGTAAGAACAGAGAAGAACTACAAAAAATCCCACATAAAACAAGTAATAAGAGGGCAGTAAGCACATACCTACCATTAATTACTTTGAATATACATGGACTAAATGCTCTAATCAAAACACACAGGGTAACAAAATGGATTAAAAATGTGACATTCATCTATATCCTGCCTATAAGAGACTCATTTCAGACCTAAAGACACATGCAGACTGAAAACAAAGGGATAGAAAAACATTTATCATGCAAATGAAAATGAAAAGGAAGCCAGCATAGCAATACATATACTGGACAAAATAGACATTAAAACAAAGATTTTCAACAAGAAACAAAGAAGGACACGATATGGGGCAACCTGGGTGGCTCAGTTGGTTAAGTGCTGAACTCTTGATTTCAGCTCACATTATGATCTTAGGGTCCTGGGATTGAGCCCCAAGATGGGCTCCACGCTTAGCAGGGAGTCTGCTCGAGAGTTCCCACCCTCTCTTTATGCCCCTCCCTCACTCACACATGCACACATGCTCTCTCTCTAAAATAAATACATCTTAAGGAAAGGACACTATATAATCATCAACAGAACAAACCAACAAAAAGATACAATAATGGTAAATATTTATGCATGCAACATGGAACACCCAAATACATAAAGTAGCTAATAACAAAAAGGAAGTTATCAATTGTAATACAATAATAGTAGGGGATTTTAACACCTCACTTGAATCAACAGACAGATTATCCAAACAGAAAATCAACAAGGAAACCATAGCTTTGATTGACACATCAGTTGGATCTAACAGATATATTCAAAACATTCCATCCTAAAACAGCAGAATACACATTCTTTTCCAGTACACATGGAACATTCTCCATAATAGATCACATTAGGTCACAAAACAAGTCTCAATAAATTAAAAAAGATTGAAGTATGCCATGCATCTTTTCCAATAACAATGCTATGAAACTAGAAGTTAACCACAAGAAAAAATCTGGGAAGAGCACAAATACATGGGGCTTAAATAACATGTTACTAAACAATGAATGGGTCAACCAAGAAGTCAAAGAGGAAATCAAAAAATAAATGGAGACAAACAAAAAGGAAGACACAGTGGTTCAAAATCTTTGGGATGCAGCAAAAGTTGTTCTAAGAGGGAATATTATAGCAATACAGGCCTATCCCAAGAAGCAAGAACAATCTCAAATAAACAATCTCACCCTACACCTGAAGGAGCTAGAAAAGGAATAAATGAAATTCAAAACCAGTAGAAAGAGGGAAATAATAAAGACTAGAACAGAAATAAATTAAATAGAAACTAAAAAACAATCAAACATTGATGTAACCAGGAGATGCTTCTTTGAAAAAATCAACAAAATAGATAAAATTTTAGCCAGATTCATCAAAAAATAAAGAAATAAAGCATCTCAAATGAACCAAGTTAAAAATGAAAGAGGAGAAATAACTGATACCACAAAAATACAAAGAATTATAAGAGAATATTATGAAATATGTTATGCTAAAAAATGGCCAACCTAGAAGAAATGGATGTATTACTAGAAACATATAACCTCCCAAAATTGAATCATAAAGAAAGAGAGTTTGAACTGATTACCAGTCATGAAACTGAAATAGTAATTAAAACTCCCAACAAATAAAAGTCCAGGACCAGACGTCTTCACAACTGAATTCTACCAAAAATTTAAAGAAGAGTTAGTATTTTTCTTCTCAAACTATTCCAAAAAATAAAAGAGGAAGGAAAGCTTCCAAGTTCATTCTATGAGGCCAGCATTAGTCTGATACCAAAACTAGATAAAGAGGCTACAAAAACAAAACAAAACAAAACAACTAGAGGCCAATATCTCTGATGAACATAGAGTCAAAAATCTTCAACAAAATATTAGCAAACTGAATCCAATGATACATTAAAAAAATCATTCAATACAATCAAGTGGGATTCATTCTTAAAATGCAAGGGTGGTTCAGTATTTGCAAATCAATCAACATGATACATTATATCAACAACAAAAAGGATAAAAACCTTATGATCATGTCAATAGATGTGGAAAAATCATTTCACAAAGTACAACATCCATTTGTGATAAAAACTATCAATATAGTAGGGTTAGAGAAAATACACCTCAACATCATAAAGGCGGTATTTCAAAAACCCACAGCTAACATCATACTCAATGGGACAAAACTGAGAGGTGAAGGGGATTGAGTACAGTTAACAAGATGAGTACTGCAAAATTTTGAATCACTATAATTTACACCTGAAAGCAGTACCACACTGTACTTTAACCATACTGGAATTAAAAAAAAAAAAATAGTAACAAATTAAAAATAAAATAAAAAAATTTAAAAAGTTTAAAAAAGCATTCTAAGCTACATTTTGGAATTGTGATTTTTTTTTCACTTTAAGTGCAACTATAATGATATGAAGAAACATATTGTTCAATAAAAAGCAGAACTTAAAATACACAGTGTTTTCCAAATTTGATACATAAAAAAATATTTCTTTTTAAATAATGCAAATTTATAACACAATTCTATCCAAGAGTTATGATTCAGTGATAATATATCAGGGAATATTCTTGACAAAAGAAAATAACAAAATTTAAACATATTGCCTTTAGTGTTGAGACTTGAAGATTTGTAAACCATTGATAATCCATACAAGCTATACTTCGGAAATATTTATTTTTGACAGTATTTTTGACAATATGAACTATTTCATCTTTAATAATAGTAGCAAATAGAATGTTTAGCTTTTTTACTTACTTTAATTTGCAGTGAAAGAATTAGACCTTGAATGCTTCAAGAACCCACTATGGTCAGGCACTCTGCTATAATATACCTTCTACTTCTCTGGTGCAGTATGGCCATACCTGGATTTGATCAGTAACATCTTTTATCCTTTCCCACCCTAACACTGTATAGTCAAATTCCACTAATCTTTATCCCTGTCTCTGGCATACCATTCTCAGATTTCTAGGGAAATAAAACAGACTAAGTTTACAAAACTTTGGAGAATTCAGTTAAAAATATCAGCAATATTGAAATATAAATTAAACTTCAATCGCTAGAGAAATAATCTATATTTTTGTAGGGTATATAATTATTTTATTTTGTTTTTCAACCTCCATTTCCATTCTCCAAAATGTTACTATGTCTTGGGTCAAGCATAGAAAGGCAGGTACACACAAAATAAGTTTACCTCCATGTTAGGATTTACGAGAGTTTAAAAGAGTTTTTGGCACTGGTTTCATGTACCATGAATAGAGCTATTTTTGGTGTCTATTTTCTGATTCTGCAGTTGGACCTGTACTACGCTATAATGTTGAAATTACATTTGAGTTATTAGTTGCTTTTTCCATTTGGGGTTCTTCTTGGCTAAATCTCAACAGGCAACCTAAATTGTGGTAAGATTTACTATAGCACCAGGAATATTAAATAAGGCTATACTACACAAAGCAGAACATAATAAGTGCCAAAGCCTACTTCTTCCTACTAGACTGGTTCAAATAATAAAGCCCTGCTTGAAATGTCAGTCACCTAATTTCATGGAACAGAATTGTGCTCCAAATGCTATCAGCAAAGTGTCTTTAGTTGATTTACAAAATATTGATAGAGCAAATGTTATAACTGTTATTGGGAATGTTCTGGGACATTTTTCTGAATTTATCCATTCTTCATCTTGTCATTTGTACTCAGTAAGGACAGAAGTAGATACAGTTTCAGGAATGGTATGGAGAAACGTGCAATTTCCATGGCTAAGCCAAGTTGGAAGCATTTCATTTAAACAAAGTTTGGATTTCTTTAGGATTGCTTACAAAGATTCAAAATGCTCTTAACAATTATGAGAAAACATTCAATTATTCTGTACCAACTGATTTTCATTATTTTATGTTCATTATTCATTTATTATTATTTTCATTATTTTAAATTTTACACAGCTAATCTATGCTTATTTTATACAAATTCAACAAATACAGATAGCAAAAAAAGGAAAAAATGCATTATTTCCTCATTCTTATAAAAAATATAAAGACATATATATTTAACCATAACTTTCTAAAAATATATTGCTTTAAAATATTAAACATAGTGTTTTTGTGGGCCACACATTGTTCTGACATTCATTTTTTCACTTATAAATGGCCTTTAAACTTCCTTTCTTATGTTTGTGTACTAATTTGATTATTACCTTAGATTTATAAAATTAAAAAAACTTGGATCACAGGAAAAACATGTTAAGGGTTTTGATACAAACTAGTCAAAATTCTTAAAAATTACTTTAATCTGAATTCTGCTATTCTCAAATATTCTTTATAAATATCTAAAAATCATTTTGTTAATAAAATAGTTTAAGATTCTCCCCATCAGAAGGTATGCGCTATGGTGAGTGCTGTGAAGTGTGCAAAACTGGCGATGCACAGACCTGTACCCCTGGGACTAATAATCCATTATATGTTAATAAAAATTTTTTAAAAATTAAAAAAGATTCTTCCCATCATTAATGTTTTATATATATGATTTAAAACAAACTACAGTAAATTCTTAAATATGCAATTCTCGTAAATAGGAGAATATAAAAAAGATACATTTCATATATAGAGAAAATAACAAGGAAACAGCATTGATTGAATGACTTCTAGGAGATAGGAACAAAAATAAGTGTTTTCCTATATATTATCCTATTTTATTTAATTACTGCATGAGTAATTTTTTTTTCTCTCCCAGAAAATGGAACAATGATTTTAAATAATAACCCTTGTTGACTTAACAAACCAGTAATAGAACAAAAATGCAAACTCATATTTCCAGTACCCCCAATTTCCTGTTCCTTTTAATTATTACACAAATGAAATTTTAAGATGCTTTTTTTTTCTTTTCACTATAATACTGATAGGTTTAAGAATCTTTTCATACAAACAAATTGGATTTGAAGCCTGGAGAGAAGAATATCTAATAAGAACAATACAATTCTTTACAAATATCTGAAGGGCTATTCTAAGTAAAGCAGAATAATTAAGATAGCATTTCTCAAAGTGTGTCATGTAAGATGTGAAATCATATTGCCATAAGTAAGAAATAAATAAATAAATACATGGTTAAATATTTTGGAGAAGGTCTGAATTATACATTATGATCAGATTTGTTTGCAGCAGGAAATTACAGAGCCTTTAAATTTCCAGTATGCTCTGAAGATTTCAAAGTGAGGGAAATAATACGTGGAATTCATGAATGTGTATTTATAAGGAAAGTTGTAGGTCCAGTGCTCCGAGGGACATACTTCGCTAAAAGCTTTGGTTGTTTGAGAGAATGGCGCTCTCCTAATATTATCAGGTCAATCTTCCCCAATCCAGAATGAAGGGAGACAGTGCAGAAGCTTTTGCAATGATAACCACCAGGCTAAAAACAAATGATAACCACAGACCCACACCAGCTCCAGCTAAGAACTCCTAGTGTCCTTGCAGTTCAAATGATCTCCCTCTGCATCCATGAAGAATAATTTGCCTTTACTCAGGTTATATTTACCTGCTGCTACTCGATCTGTCCTTTTTTAGTTGTATCTGTTAATTTGTTTTAAGCTTGATATATCTAATAACATTTTGCTTACCACATTTTGCTTACCCTGTTTATTCTTTTATTTCCATCCTCTGTCTCTGTTCTCTTAGGTCCTGCCATATAGAATAATCCTCCTCTGAACCATAGGTAACCTTACTACCAGTCCTTCTTAACTCTCCTGCTATCCTGAATTCCTTCAGAATCATGCATTCTTTCTTCCTGCTTTGGTAGATAATTCATTAAAATTATGTCAAGATCTATGTGTTTGCATCTTCATAAATTAACAGCATATTATGCCATTTAGTCCATTTTTAAGATATCTTAAATAGTACATAAAAGATTAAATAACATCTCATTAAATTCACCTAAAATATTAAAATCATTAAATGTTAAAACAATTCTCTTTTAAAATACTTTACTTTTGTAAATATATATATTGTCTTTCTTAGCCTTAAGATAGCAATATTAGGCAAAAAAGAGGATTAGCACAAGTGCTATTTGCTTTACCTGCAGAAGCTGAAAACTTCAAGAGGTACTCATAATTTCCATTCCTGGAGGAACTAAGAATAATTCCCACACATTGGTCTCAATTGAAAGCATATGGCTTGCCACTGGAGCGGGTTAAGGAGTGTCTGGGTAAGTGCTTTCCTAGACTCACAGTAAGAACCAGGCCTACAGCTAATTAAGTGAACAATGAGTTAGAAGCCTAAAGCAAAAAAAGTAAAAGTATAGATCTAATGGTGAATAAAAGTTGCATGACTTCACTTGAACAATAGGAACAACAGTAAAAGTGTTCAGTATACCCTTCTGATTAGAACTATAGATACACAATAATCTATATCTCCTTCTATGAAGGAACAGTCCATTATACTGCAGAACCAAGGATCCAAGGCACTGAAAACATTTCATTAAGACCAAGGTGATTTGAAAAGGAATATATCCCTACTTTCTCTGAGAAGGCTTTGGCTGGATGTGAGGCATGTATGTGGAAAGTCTGTAAACAATAACATTAAAATTGTATAATATCAATTTTTATATGACTCTTCTACTTTTCCTCATAACAGAATTTATGCTCTGATTTTCCTTTTCTTTTGTTTTATTTACACCATCTTAGAAATACTCTTTAAAAACTTTTCAAGTTACAAATATGAGAATTACCACTATAGTTTATTGCACTTTTTATATGCCCTGAGTTTACTACTCAGATATTCTGCCTTTATGTCTATCTCTTTTCCTTTTACATGAACACTTTCTCTACTGTTTACAAATGAAACATGTAGTTCACTTGTTTGCTGCTGTAAAGCAAGTGTTTATGAACAAACACCTTCAAATTGTTTATTTAATATAAATAATTTTTATCAAAATTGCACAAATAAAATGGGCTGTTGATATGTTGAAAATGTAAGACATGTTTTGTTGTATTTTGCTTTGTTTTAATTTAGAAAAATCACTTATTTTTTAGGAAAAAATGGAAAGTATGTTTTGTTTTTTTGTTTTTGTTTTGTTTTGTTTTGTTTTTTTACTTAGAAAGATGTGTGTTTAGAAAACTTAGATTGCATCTCTTATTCATGAATCTAAAAGGATTACAGTATACCCTTGAACACAGGGGCTGGGGACACCCACCCCACACAGTTGAAAATCTACATATAACTGAACTTAACTACTAATAGCCTACTGTTGACTAGAAGCCTTACCAATAACATAAATAGTTGACTAACACACTTTTATGTTATATGTGTTATGTACTATATTCTTACAATAAAGTAATCTAGAGAATAGAAAATGTTATTAAGAAAATCATAAGGAAGAGAAAATACACCTACAGTACTGTACTGTATTAATTTTTAAAAATCTACATATAAGTAGACCCAGGCAGTTCAAATCTGTGTTGTTCCAGGGTCAACTGCATATAATTTAGCAATAAGGCTAAGTACTTTTCCACCCAATTAAGAAATCAACCACTATTGGTATACAAATGCTAGATACTTTAAAGTAGGAAACGGTAAATAGTATATATAATATATGCTTAGAAATTTAGTTTTCTTATTTAGAAATGATGAGGAAATAAACCATTCATACTCAGAAAATAGTATATTAAATTTTAAAAACTGCAGCAAGAACTATAGGCAACAAATCTTAATCTAGGGTCCTAAGTAACTGTTACTGAAGTTGAATAAATGAATATAAAGTGAGGAACTAAAGCAATTAGCTTAATATCATATTCTCATAGATTTCTGAGGGATTTTTAGTCTTGGACGCCTCTAATTTTTACAACAATCAAGCTTTCCAGTGAATAAAATAATGTTATGGTTTGTCACGTGAGTACAATCTTCACATAAAATGTACAAAAATGTTAGATAATGGTAAAAACGATATTATAAAGAAATTATTCCACATTTTTAATAGTTGTTGGCATATACTACTACATTCTCCAAAGAAATTTCATCAAGGATTTCAAGAAAATTAGTGGAAAAGGAAGGTTTCAAATACATACAATCCTGAAGTTATACTACTGTCTTGTTTACTGAGAAAACAATCTCTAAAAGTTAAGGAAAATTATATTCCTAACATATACCACTATGGAATGAAAAATGATTTCCCCAAATTGTGTTTTAAAAGCCTAGACCACATTACTTTAAAAAGTCCAATTTTCAACAATAAAAATATGAGATATACAAAAATTTCAGTAAATATTACCCATATGGAAAAAAAAATCAGTAAATAAAAACTGTTGCTGAAGTTCAAATGTTAGATTTACCAAAGACTCTAAATCATCTATTACAGATGTGTTAAAGGAACTAAAAAAATGCATGAGAACAATGTCTTACCAAACATGTAATATCAATAAAGATACAGATATTTTAAAAAAAAGAACCAAATGGAAATTCTTCAGTTGAAAATATAATAAATGAAAAAAATTCTTGAGAGGGGCTTACCCAATTTCACTTGGCAGAAGAAAAAAATCAGTTAATTTGAAAATTACTCAATAGAGCTTATTCAGTCCATATAACAAAAAGAAAAAATGAAGAAAAGTGTACAAATCCTCACAGATCTGTTGGAGACCATCAAGCACCAACATGCACATAATAAAAGTCTAAGGAAAGAAGAAAGAGAAAGAGGCATAAGGATATTTAGAGATACATTGCCAGCAAACAGGTCAATTTGTTGAAAAAAAACAATATATGCATCTAAGACATTTACAAAGAACTCCAGGTAGGTTAAAAAGATTCACACTTGGACACATCATATTCAAATTGTCAAAATAAAGGACAAAGTCTACCATGAAAATAATATACTAATAGCTGATTTCTCTTCAGAAACTATGGAGGTCACAAGTCAGGGTGTTATATTCAACGTGTTGAAAGAAAAAGACTGTCAACCAATAATTCTATATTTAGCAATAGTATCTTTCAAAAATTAAAGGGAAATTATATTTTGAGAAAAATGAAAATGAAATTTATGATTATTATACCTGGATTATAAGCTAATGACTGCATAAAAATATTCAACATGTTTGGACATTAGGGAAATGCAAATGAAAACCATGATGAGATACCATTACAGAAACACTAGGATGTCCACAATCAAAATAGAAGGCAATAAAAGTACTGTTGAGGATGTGGAAAAATCGGAACTGTCACATTTCTGGTGGGAATGTAAAACAGTGCAGCTGCTTTGGAAAGCATTTTGGTGGTCCTGATAAAATAAAATCTGAAGTTACCATATGGATCAGCAATTCCACACTTAGGTATATACTCAGAGAACAGAAATAATATATCTACACAAAAACAAATGAATATTCATAACAGGATTATTTATGATAGCCCAAAAAAATGAGAAAACCCAATGTCCATCAATAAAATATATCCATACAATGGACTATGAGTCAGCCAAAAAAAAAAAAAAGGAATAAAATAATGACTCATGCTACAATGTGGATGAAACCCGAAGACTACACTGAGTGAAAAAATAAAAAAGGCATACTATAAAAAAAGGTCATATGCAAATATAATTCTGTTTGCCTAAAATGTCTAGAATAGGCAAATTCTTGGAGAGAGAAAATATATTAGTAGTTACCAAAGTTTGGAGGAACAGGCAATGGGGAATGACTGCTAATGGGTCTCAGATTTTTTTCTGGGATAACAGAAATATGCTAGAATTAGATAGTAGTGATGGTTGCACAACCTTACGAATGGAGTAAAATCTATCTAATGTTCATTTTAAATGAAATAAAAAAATAAATTCTGAAAAAATTTAATAAAAACATTCAAATCAATCAAATCCAAGCGTTTGGCTACAGACAGCAATAAAATTGATAAAACTCTAGCCAGACTGACCAAGGAAAAAAAAGAAGACTTGAATTGCCAGTATCAGGAATGAAGGAAAAGACATCACTACAGAGTTTACAGACATTAAACAGGAAAAAGGAAAATTATTACAATTTTATTATAATCTAGACAACTTAAATTAGAATGTACCAGATTCAAAAAATAAACACTCTTACTCAAAAAGGAACAAATAATATGAATGGCTTTATATCTGTTAAATACATTTAATTATGGTTAAAAGCACTCCAAAAATATAAACCCCAGGTCTAGATTCTTTCATTAGTGGACACTCCCAAAGTGTAGAATTAGTAGAAATTTAGTAGAATTTGGAGAATTCTACTAAACATCAGTGAAAGAAAAATAGCAATTCTACAATCTCTGAGAAAATTAAAGAGGCAGAAACACTTCTCAGTGTATTTTTATGAGACTTTAATTAACCTAATAACTAAACCAAAGACATTGCCTATTACTGACCAACATCTGCTCTGAATATCAATCTAAAAATTCTCAACAAAATCTTATTAAATTGAATTCAAGGGCCAGTGGTTTGAGTCTGCCTTCGGTTCAGGTCATGATCCCAGCATTGTGGGATGGAGTCTTGCATCTGGCTCCTTGCTCAGCTGGGAGCCTGCTTCTCCCTCTGCCTGCTGCTCCCCCTGCTTGTGCACATGCACATGCTCTTTATCTGACAAATAAATAAAGTCTTTTAAAAAAATTGTGGATTCAAGGATATATCAAAAACATAATGTGTTACAACTAAATCAATCAATGCTAGTTATAAAAGTCTGTGTCAATAAAAATAAACAAATGAAATTAACCATATTAGCAGATCAAAACAAGAAAAAATGTGATCTTCTCCATAAATGCAAAAAAAAAAGTGATGAGATTTCAATATCTAGTCATGATAAAAAGTTCTCAGCCAACTAGGAATAGGAAGGAAATTCCTTTACCTAATAAAGGGTGTTTGCAAAAACTTACAGCTAACATCTTAAAGACAAAACGCCGCATACTTTCCCTCAGGGATATTGAATATAGCGAAGATGTTCTCTCTTACCAGTCCTGTTTAATTTTATACTAGAAGTCTTAGTGAAGGTAAGAGTGAAATAAAAAGAAATTTTAAAATTCAGATTGGAATCGATGAAAGAAAGCTGTCTCTATTCATAGATAAAATATTATCTATGTAAAAAATCTTAAAAATTTACAAAATATTTGCAAATGACAGTACAGACAAAAGATTGATATCCAGGATCTATAAAGAACTCCTCAAACTCAACACACAGAAAACAGATAATCATATCAAAAAATGGGCAGAAGATATGAACAGACACTTCTCCAATGAAGACATACAAATGGCTATCAGAACATGAAAAAATGTTCATCATCACTAGCCATCAGGGAGATTCAAATTAAAACCACATTGAGATATCACCTTACACCAGTTAGAATGGCCAAAATTAGCAAGACAGGAAACAACATGTGTTGGTGGGGATGTGGAGAAAGGGAAACCCTCTTACACTGTTGGTGGGAATGCAAGTTGGTGCAGCCTCTTTGGAGAACAGTGTGGAGATTCCTCAAGAAATTAAAAATAGAACTTCCCTATGACCATGCAATTGCACTACTGGATATTTACCCCAAAGATACAGATGCAGTGAAAAGAAGGGCCATCTGTACCCCAATGTTTATAGCAGCAATGGCCACAGTCACCAAACTGTGGAAAGAACCAAGATGCCCTTCAATGGGCGAATGGATAAGGAAGATGTGGTCCATATGCACTATGGAGTATTATGCCTCCATCAGAAAGGATGAATACCCAACTTTTGTAGCAACAAGGACGGGACTGGAAGAGATTATGCTGAGTGAAATAAGTCAAGCAGAGAGAGTCAATTATCATATGGTTTCACTTATTTGTGGAGCATAACAAATAGCATGGAGGACATGGGGAGTTAGGAGAAGGGAGTTGGGGGAAATTGGAAGGGGAGGTGAACAATGAGAGACTTTGGACTCTGAAAAACAATCCGAAGGGTTTGAAGAGGTGGGGGGGTAGGAGGTTGGGGGAATCAGGTGGTGGGTATTAGAGAGGGCACGGATTGCATGGAGCACTGGGTGTGGTACAAAAACAATGAATATTGTTATGCTGAAAATAAATTAAAAAAAATGATTAAAAAAAATTTACAAAATACCCCCCAGAAATAGTTTAACAAGCAGCCAGAATACAAGAGTTAATTATATTATGTACTACATATTAGTAATCACCAGTTTGAATTGGAAATCATCAAAACATTACCATTTATAAAGGTGCCAAAAAAGTTAAAATCTTAGGAACATATTTAGCAAAATATGTGAAGCATCTGTATGCTAAAAACCACAAAACACTTACGAAAGAAATCAAAAAAGATCTAAAATAAGGGAGAAATACACCGTGTTCACAAATTAGAAGACTCTCAGTATTATGAAGATGTCTTTTCTCTTCAAACCGATCTATTGATTTAATTCATATGCAATCAAAATCTCAGAAAAATTTTTGAAGATATTGACAAAATTGATTCTAAAATTTATAAGGAAAGGGAAAGGAATAGAGTAGCTTATTGAGGAAATGACAAAATTAGAGGACACACACTGCCAGTTTAAAGGATATACTTTAAAGTAATAGTATAATGTCTTCCCAGTTAGCCAGACACAGAAAAATACTGCCTGACAGATGGCAGCTAGGCCTATCATGGAGATTACTCCATAAAACATAAAAATATCAAATCATTATGATGTACACCTGAAACTAAAAGGATATTGTATGTCATTTATACTTCAATTTAAAAAAAAAGAAAAATATTACATGACTTCAATTATATGTAGAATGTAAAAAGTGGGGAGCAGAAAGTGGTTTTGCCAGGGACTAAAAGGTGGGGGAGATAGGGAGATGTTGGTCAAAGGATACAAAGTTGCAGTTATATGAGATGAATATACCTAGAGATCTAATATGTAACAAGATGACTTATTATCATAGTTAATAATAATTTATTGTATACTGGCAATTTGCCAAGAGAATATTCTGGTGCTCTCACAGCATGCACACACACACACACACACACACACACAGGAAAGGTAATTTTTGGAGATGAATATATTAATTAGCTTGACTATAGTAATAATCTCACTAGGTACATGTATGTCAAAATATCATGCTATTCATCTTAAATATATATGATTTTTATTTGAAAAAGTGGTAGCCAACAAAGTAATCTGATATTTACAGTAGACATACAGATCAATAGGACAGACTAGAGATAAAGCCAGCAATAAATCCACACAAATATATGCACTTGATTTTTGACAGAGAAACTGAAACAATCAAATGGAGAAAGAATAATCTTTTCGCCAAGTAGTGCTAGAACATTAAACATCCGTATCTTAAAAAAAAAAAATCTCAGAACATAACTCACACCTGCTATGCATACAAATTAACTCAAAATGGGTAATAAATCTAAATATAAAATGAAAACTCTAAAATTTTTAGAGAAAAATACAGAAGAAAGAATATGGGAGCTTGGGTTTGGCGAAAAGAGTTTTTAGATGCCACAAGAGAAGCATAACCCATTAAAAATATTGACAAATGGCACTTTAGATATTAAAAGCATTCACTCTACAGGAGACATTGTTAAGAGGATAAAAAAAGAAGTCACAGTTTGGGAAAAAATAATCACACATCACACACTTGATAAAGGACTCCTCACCCCCAATAACATGAAAAACTCTGAAAACTCACAGTAAGAATAGAAATAACTAAATTTTAAAAAAGAACAAAAAAAATCTATAAAGACACATCACCAAAGAAGAGATACAGATGGCAAATATGCATATGAAAAGATGCTCAATTTCATTTCTTTATGGAAATGTAAATTAAAACATGCCTACTATTATTACATGCCTATTAAAATGATAGATATAAAAAATACTGACAACACTAAGAAGTGGTGGGATGTGGAACAGTTGGAACTCTCCTCTATTGCTGGTGGTAATGTAAAATGGTACAATCATTTTGGAAATCTGTTTGGCAGCAAACACAATCAACAGAAGACCTAGCAATCTCCCTGCAGGTATTTACCCAAGCGGATTAAAAACTTATGTTCACACATGCACACATAAAACCTATATGCAAAATTTCGCAGTGGTCTTATTCACATCACCAAAATCTGAAGGCAGCCTAGCTATTCTTCAATAGGTAAGTGGATAAACAATCTATGGTACAGCCATGCAATGGCATAATTCTTAGCAATGAAAAGGAATGCATATTAATCCATGCAAAAATGTGGATGAAACTTAGATGCATTTTGTTAAGGAAGAGAAGCTAGTCCCGCAAGTTCCAATAATATATTATTTTTTACAAATAAAAAGTAGACCCAGAAAAGTGAGACCATTTAATCCAGAAAAAACACATTCAAAAGTTTGCAAGAGATGCTAATTTACATGTGTGATGCATTCTAGGTAAAATAGTAGGCACTAAACTGATTCTATTATAATCCAATTCTTATAAGTATTATGCCCTTTTAAAACACAAAATAGACACTAAAACAAAAAAAAAAAATTTAACAAAACAGCCTCTGGGCACAAATTGGTCCTCAAATTTGACTTCCAATCTCGCCTAGCGAACAAAAGACTCACGTATAAGAAAGGAAACTAACTTCAGAAGATGGTTCTTATTTCCACTCAGGTCAAGATAAAAATCAAAGTATAAGAATATTTATGGGGAAACATTTAAAAAATATATTTTTGACCACCCATATGAGTTATCAAAGGATATTACCAAATACATGCCCTGAAATGTTTACAGCCATATTAACACATATTTCCTAAACCAAACTGTAAGAAATTTCTGTATGCTCACTTTAGCCTTTAAGTTCTATGAATTTGACAATTAATTGAGGGGGCCTAGTATGCATACTCAGTTGTTGAACTTAAATCAATTCTGATATTGAATTTCTTTAAATATGCAACATGCAAGCCAGCATCACAATCAATAGAACTGGCCCCTCATTGTCGCCTACCAAGAAAACATCTGTGAGATACAGCTCAACTCCCATCCACACCTTCGTTCATAGTACTAGCATGCTACACATAACATGCACCTTAACACTTGGAATAAATGAGCGCTATTCAAGTGATAATTTTTCAAATGTGAGATCAGTTTGGATTTGACAATTAAAGGAATGTTCTATCCTTCAGGAAGTAAAACAATAAGGCCAAACTTTTTTTTTTCCTCTATTTATCAACAAAATGATCATGTATTGAGGTATTTCAGATGGAGGAACATCACTCATTAAACTAGATTTGATCCAAACCATAAAACATCTTTAATACACTGCATCAAAAATATCAAAGTAACAAGTAATAGGCTAGGTTTCTGAAAATAATTGACTTTCAGGGAGAGCCTGGATATCTAGAATAATTATGCAAACACTGTAGCCATACACTATTAATTCTATGTTTATCCTCTCTTTATTGTGACTGCTGAAGCAATTGGTGGAGGTATTCACCATGCTGTAATCAGGTTCTTTGCATAGGCTGAAATAACTAGGTCAATATTGCCCTGCATGGTTAATTTTAGTTAAAAGTTCAAATTACTGATTCTTTGAATAATGATGATTCCTAAAAGAAATAGTCTTTAATTTTAAACATCATCAACACAGAACTGAGTAATTATTCTAAGTAACATTAGTCAGCCTACAGCCTTTTTCTTTTTCCTATAAAACCTTCTATTACATTTCATTCTTCCCCTGGTTCAAGATAAACATCAAACTTGAAGACTGACAATAATTACATTTGGTGACATTGGAGTGAATTTGTACTATTTGAGACTGAGTTCTTTCATGAAGAAAATTCAATGAAATCCAAAAAAATACAATGCAATTCCCATATTAACTTTAATGATGCTCTCCAGGAGCTCAGATGCTTAGAGAGGTTTTAAAAGCAGGTAGCTTGAATGCCAGCTGGGGTTTTCTCGGCTCAGTCAGATTAAGCAGAGAACACTTGTGCAGCTTTATTAGCGCACACAATTTAGCAGAGGAACAGTCCGGCTTCTCTATTTCATGGGTTGGTTGCTTACTGGTAATATCATTCCTGGGAGAATTCAGGACTTTTAATTATGCTGTGAATAGTTTACAGTATTGAGCTATGGAATGGAAATTAAACTGAGGACATTTTATTTGTACACTGGTTAATTAAATAGCAGACAACAAGCTAGACTTATAGTAACCTTAGCAGATTTGGTTTGCCAACCATGTGTGAAAATATTTTTTTTTCTTTTTAATTTCAATTAGCAGCCCAGGGTGCTAATATAAAACTGAGTCAAAAATGGGTTCTGAAGTTTTACCCAGCACACAAAATGACCCAAGGGCTTTTAAACATTCAGGAGATATTTTAACTCCCAGTTATGAAACTACCTTTTCAAGTTTATATTAAATGGATAAATCATGACTCCCGAAAAGTACAACTCATTGCTAACTCATAATATATCTAAAATAATATAAAAAAGAAAAGTGTTTATATGAAGTAATACAATTTTACAGAGCTGACAAAAAATATTAGAAGTCATAATAAAATTCCCTATAACTTTATTATTAATAAGTAACCTAGCTCTGAATAATCCCACATATATACAAAAGACATTTTTGAGTCTCTACTGTGTACCATGTACCATGTGCTTTACTAAATGCTAGAGATAAGTAAGATTCAATTTTTTAAAAAATATTTTATTTATTTATTTATTTGAGAGAGAGAGAGAGAGAGAGAGCACAAGTTGAGAGCAGGGAGAGGGAGAGGGAGAAGCAGACTCCCTGATGTGCGGGGAGGAGGAGGGGGTCAGAAAGGAGAGGACGATGCTGCTGAGTTTGATCCCAGGACCCTGAGACCATGACTTGAGCCAAAGGCAGAGGACTGAGCCACCCAGGAGCCCCTCAATTTGTTTTCTTAAGGATATTATCCAAATTAAACCAGATCATTTAGGGCTTAATATGGTTCAATCCCTTGTCATTGTTACTAGGATAAAGATCAAAATCTTTAACGAAGCTCTTTAGATTAAATGGCTATGGAGGATTCTGGCCCTACTCATCTTTAGGGCCAGATCTGCAACACTTTCTTGTCTTGTGCTCACAAGCAGACACAACAACTTTCTTTCTTTTTAACATTGACAACTTTATTTAATCCATTGTGCATACAATAATTGTGTTGGTTAATCTAACAATGTCCTTCATAAACTGTCTTCCTTTTCTCTAACAAGTATGAAATCAAGTTTAGGGGCAGATATTGCATGTAATTGTCATATTGTTTTAATTTTCTTTAATCTCAACCATGTCCACAACTTCTCTTTGTCTCTTATGATACATTTTTTTTGAAGAATATGCTCTTATTTCATTTTTTAAATAGAATTCTCCTCATTTTGAGCTTGTCTGATGATTTTGTGTGGTTAGATTGAGATTACACATTCTCAGCCACATTGTGTCTTTCTTAAGTTATCACATCTAAGTGTGCAAAATGCAGAAACATCTGTTTATTCATTTGAGTATTATTGACACACAATGTTACATTAGTATACAAATCAGTGATTTAACAAACTCAATTATGCTACATTCACAAGTGTAGCTAGATCTGTCCCATTATATCACCATTACAGTATCACTGACTGTATTACTTATGCTGAGATTTTTATTCCCGTGGCTATTCATTCCATAACTGAGGCTATCTCCAGTGTCTCCCAGTCCCCTTCACCCATCTCCCACCCACCCCCCCTCCTCTGGTAACCATCATCATAACAAACTTTTGGGCTCCTTCCTGACTCAGACTATGCTGAATCTATTCCTTTTCCTTTGAAAGTTCCTTGCTCCCACCCAATTTAAACTTTTCCCCATATTCATTCTTCAAATTTCACTATGAATACCACTATCTTCACAGACACCCCCCCCACCCCAGATTATACTCCCATTACCTCTTCTAATAATGGGTCATATGATTTTTTGTTGTGGTGGTGGTTGTTGAGCAAGTAATTGGGTATATGTGTCTAGAGTTTTCAGAAGAAGTCCAGGTTTAAAATATAAACCTGGAGTCATCAGTATTTAAATGGTATTTAAAACTATGTGGCTAAACTACATCATTGCACAAGAATATATATAAACAACAACAACAAAAAGAAAACTACTGATATACTCCAAGTCTTTATTATCACATTTGTCAATTCTTATCTTTTAGTTGGTGAGTTTAGTCCGTGTCTATTCATTGTTTTTATCAATATATTTAGATCTGCCTCAATAACAATAATTTATCATGTGTTTCCTCATGATTTTTTATACTTTTCATTTTTTCTTTTAAAAATTAGTATCTTTATTTTCAGCCTAAAAATAAAGTTTCCTACATTCTTAAGATTCTTGATCTCCTCTCAACTTCATCATACTATTTGATAGGTTTTTAAAACTGAGTTATGATAAATATATAGATACATGAACAGATATGTAGGTAGGATCTAATAAATATTCATGTAGATAGATCTAGATAATACAGATTTTATATATGTATCTTGAGAAAGTAAGAAATGTTACTAAGATACCTGCTCATTTTTTTTCAAATACCTACTGAATTGGTGTCTACTACTACTTATACACTTCTTGCACAACTGTGTTCAGTGTGGTTTTGTGTAGCAGAAGTACTGTGGCCCTATACAACCAAGAATATACTTTCAAACTCTATGTAAATGGCAATTTGCTGGAATAAAATTCTAAATTATTTTCCTTCAAACTTTAGAAATACAATTCCATCATCTTCTCTCATTCATGTATTAAGATATTGTTCATCTCCTTTTGTCTTGCTCTTTTATCTGTAATCTCCTTTTCCTTATAATCTTCTGCCTTTGATGTTTTAAATTTCACTCTATATGAAGGACTACAGTGTTTCTTATCTTTCCTCTACTGATGCATGAGCCTTTTCAATAGCATAAGTTATCTTACTGTTTAATAAGTATCATCATTTTCTCATTTTGTTTTTTATTACATTTATTTCTGTTGTTTTAAAAAAATTCATTTCTATCCTCCAGTCATTCTGAAACTCCTATAATCTGCATATTACATTTCTATTTTTATACTTATCTCTTATGTTTGATTTTTCATTCTAAATTTACAATTTTCTAATTTGTCCCTTGCTGCATCTAATTCCATCTGTTGAATTCTGTGTTTCAACTCTCACATTTTCCATAACTAATATTTTATCTATTTTTATTTATAAATGTATTTATAATAGTACATTTCTTATATAACTTAGTATGATTATTAAGTTACTATGACATAGGTCTTTTTGTATTAATGTTTCTTTTCCTGATTCCTGTTTTTCTGCTTTATTGAGGTATAATTAACAAGGAAAGTTGTATATATTTAAAGTGTACATGATAATTTGGTATATACATACATTGTGAAATGATTACAATTCAGTTAATTAATGCTTCCATCTATAAATTCAGTGCAATGTTTATCATAATTCCAGTGGCATTTTGGGCAGAAATAGAAATAATAATCCTAAAATTTGTATGGATCTACAAAAGTCCCAAATAACCAAAGAAATTTTGAGAAAGAAGAACACATCTGGAGGTTGCACACTTTTTAATTTCAAACTCTATTACAAAGCTATAGTAATCAAAATGTGTATGGTACTGACATAAAAACAGACACACACCATATGTGTCTCTAAAGAGCCTAGAAATAAACCCATGCATACACAGTCAACTAATCTTTGATAAGGGTGACGAGAGCACACATGGAAAAGGATAATCTCTTCAATAAATGATGGTGGTAACACTTTAAGACTGGGGTGGAGACTTTGGCACTTACTTAAGTGAATCTGAGTCTGAACGCTTTTTATATCAAGGGCATACACGGACCTGGCTGGGCAACTCTCATCCACCTTTGGGTCTCTTGGATTCATTAAGGATGGTCCGACACCACTTTTATGCCCTCATATCCTTGACCTTTAGCATTTTTAGATCTTATAAATACTTACATAATGCTTACTTTTTAGTATGTGCCAATTACTGCTGTAAGAGCTCTACTTCTCCCCAAAACAATCTATGAGGCAGGGACTACTATTATAATTCCCATTTTACAGAGAAGAAAACTGAGGCATGGAAAGGTTAAGTCATGTGCCCTAACTCACTGATATGGTAAGAGAAAGAGACAGATTCATAACCTGGGCATTCTGGCCCCAGAGACCCCAGGTACTTAACTGCTGTGTTATGCGGTGCCTCTGTTGTTACTGCCCACTTTCCTGCCTGGTAAATTTTATTTGAATAGGGCCTGTGTCGATTTTCCATCTTTACCTCCTTAGTGATTGGCATAGTGTCCAAGTTCTCAATAAAGAAAAAGCAAAGAAGACATACAAATGTCCAACAGGTACATGAAATGGTACTCAATATTACCAGTCATCAGGGAAACACAAATCAAAACCACAATGAGATATCACCTCACATCTGTTAGGATGTCTTTTATTAAAAGACAAGAGATAATAAATGTTGGCAATTTTATAGAGAAAAGCAAACACTTACACCCCATTGGTGGGAATGTAAATGAGTACAGCCACAGTGGAATACAATATGGCAGTTCCTCAAGAGGTTAAAAATAGAACTATGATATGATCCAACAATCCCACTTCTGGGTATTCAAAGGAAACAAAATCATTACCTTGAGAAGATACCCCTACTCCCACGTTCTTACCTTGAGAAGATACCTGTACTCCCATGTTCTTAACAGCATTATTCACAATAGTCAAAGTATTGTGCACAGCCTAAGTGCACCAATGAATGGATAAAGAAAATGTAGTGTATATACATACATATATATATATACATATATATATATATATATATATATA